>NC_041393.1:101268286-101363712 GCF_002162155.2 Triticum dicoccoides
TAGCGAGGAGGTCGTCGTCCATGTAGTCGATCACAGGGGTATCGACAGTGATCTCGAGGTCTACCAGAAAGAAGTAATGAGGGGGAACACAATAAATAACAGAGCAATCAAAGTATCACAAAGCATAACATGGAAATACGCGGTGCTAGGGGTGACCTAACGTGATACTAGGCGATACCGGGGAAGGGGGAAACATCCGGGAATGTTTTCCTGAAGTTTGGTATTTTCGGCCAAATGGAATAGAGGGGGACGGTTGCGGGTTCGCTATGCTAGGGATGTGTGGCTGACAAACGGAATGTGTATTCGGATTCGTCTCATCGATCTGAGCAACTTTCATGTACAAAGTATTTTCATTCGAGCTACGGTTTATTTCTATTAATTTCTAAAGTTTTAGCAATACTCTGAGATTATTATTAATTCGAAATTAATTGGAAAATTGCTATGTGCACCAAGCACAAGGTACACAGAAGTGTACCCAGGGGCTGACAAGTGGGCCAGGGGGTCTCGGTTGACCAGTCAACGTCTGACTGGTCAACACGAGTGGGCCCCCCTGTCATACACTGTTTTGCTAATTACAAAATTAAACTAGTTTAATTAATAGACTAATTAATCTTAATAAGTGTTTTAAACATGATTAATTAATTAATTATATTGATTAATTATTTTATAAATCTTTTTTTTACACTTTCGGGGGCTGGGCCCGGCTTGGAAGTGGCCCAGGAGGCCACTTAGCGTGCGCTGGGCAAAGCAGGGGGGCGGACCCACCCAAACAAGCACAAGGTGCCGATGACAGTGCAGTCGACAGCGGCGACCAGCACCGCGGCGCGACGGCCGGAGGCGAGCGTTGGAGTGGCCCGGGACAGAGGCAGAGGAACGGGCGGCGCGCCAGCTTGCATATGAGGGCGCGACGGGCGCCAACAGAGCAGGTTGCGGGGAGGCCTCGTGTCGGCGAGGCATGGCCTGGGCGCGTGCGTGCGTGGGCGGGGCGACGAGAGTAGCAAGATGCAATGTGGGGAGCACGACCTCTCCTGCAACGAAGCTACGGGTCAGGGAGGAGAAATGGGAGAGGTCACGAAGGATCGAGGCTCACTGCAGGGTGGGGGGGTGGGGGTGGGGAGGGCTCGAGGAGAAGCTCAGGGAGGCCGGGGCAGGGCCGTAGCAGGGGCATAGTGGCGCAGTAGTGAACGATGCCGTCGGCTTAGGAGAGGGAGATCGAGTGGTGTGGGCGTCGCGCAGTCCAGCGGAAGCCATGGCCATGCGGAGGAGGGCTCCGGCGAGAGGACGGCAGGGGGGCTGAGGGAGTCCCGGATTAGGGGGTGTCCGGATAGCCGGACTACCATCATCGGCCGAACTATCATCGGCTGGACTATCATCATCGACCGGACTCCAAGGCTATGAAGATACAAGATTGAAGACTTCGTCCCGTGTCCGGATGGGACTTTCCTTGGCGTGGAAGGCAAGCTTGGCGATACGGATATGTAGATCTCCTACAATTGTAACTGACTCTATGTAACCCTAGCCCTCTCCGGTGTCTATATAAACCGGATGGCTCTAGTCCGTAGACGAACAACCATTACAATCATACCATAGGCTAGCTTCTAGGGTTTAGCCTCCTTGATCTCGTGGTAGATCCACTCTTGTAAACATCCACAATATCAATATCAATCAAGCAGGACGTAGGGTTTTACCTCCATCAAGAGGGCCCGAACCTGGGTAAAACATCGTGTCCCTTGCCTCCTATTACCATCCGCCTAGACGCACAGTTCGGGACCCCCTACCCGAGATCCGTCGGTTTTGACACCGACATTGGTGCTTTCATTGAGAGTTCCTCTGTGCCGTCACCGATAGGAAGGATGCCTCCTCCCGTCTTCAAGGACGATATTTTCGCCAAAGGAGCCTTGGCCGCCGGCCAAACTATCCGGCTAGGCGGTTTTCTTATGACCGCCTGTCCGGCCACCGCTTCGACAATGACCTCTCAAGTCGTCAAAAGCAATCTTCACGTCAGCTCGGAATTCGCCAAGCGGCTGGATCCAATAGAGCTTTCGTCCGCAAATGAGCTCTTGGATTGCATCGCCACCCTGGGAGTCGCTACAGACTACAATCAGATTGGGCTTTAAACCGATCCAAGAGAGATTAACTCTCCCCAAGTCACCCACCACGTTGCAGTGGTAGAGGAACAATGCGGTGACTCTTCTCCTGTATTGAAAACTAGTCATGTCCGGGCCCCCGAACCCCCCATGCCGGATTCCCGTGGAGGGACGGACTTTGATCAAGCACTGAACTTAAAGTCAGGCATCGGACCAGACTCGTTGGACAATGTCCAGCAATCCAAGCTTCCAAATTTGGAAACTTCTCGGCCTTCGAGGCTTGAGATGGGTAGGGTTTCGGACTTAATTCCACCCACCCGCCCAGACATATGCGATCTATCTCTAATCCGGCAAGAGCCCGCTGAGACAGTACATCACTACTGGGCCAGATTCCTCCTGGTTATGGACAGGATAAAAGACTACCGATAGGAAAACACAATCTCAATTTTTTGCAATAATTGCACGGACGAGGGAATCTTGAACGCCGTCAGCCGTCGTGAAATTACACGCTTCGCCGACCTGGCGTCCATAGTACGAAAGTACTGTGCGATGGAGAGTTTCCGGACAACCGAAAATAAGTTTTGGGACAATCCAGCCCCGAATACAACCCTAGTCCGCAACAAAAGGGTGCATTACACTCAGGCACCAGATACAAAAACCAAAAAGCAAAAACTCCATAAAGGGCACGGAACCGTACTGGAGGGATGGCTTAGCGGACCCTGTAAAATTCACAGTACAGAGGGCGCCATCCCAACACATAGCCTTCGAGCATGTTGGATATTACGGCAGGTGGCCAAAAGTGGAGAGGAGCTTCTAGCCCCGGAAAACCACTCCAACAACATCGGTACGGTATCAACAGTCTTCGAGACTTTCGCATCAAATAATATGCGGAAACGAACAATCCGCAGCCTCGCCGAAGTCTACCAAGTAGCAACAACCAATCCATGGAGCGACACAGCCATCACATTCAACGCCAGCGAC
The DNA here is from genome assembly GCF_002162155.2 of Triticum dicoccoides. NCBI lineage: Eukaryota > Viridiplantae > Streptophyta > Magnoliopsida > Poales > Poaceae > Triticum > Triticum dicoccoides. The sequence continues at coordinate 101,271,355 of NC_041393.1, forward strand.
GAACCTAAATTCCGAACAGCCCGAGCTCCAGCCGCACTGGTACTTAGTCCAATAGTGGACGGCTTTCAACTTACAAAGGTCCTCATGGATGGCGGCAGCGGATTAAACCTCATCTACGAGGAAACCCTTCAAAAAATGGAAATAGACTAGAACCGCATTGAGCGAAGCAGCACAACCTTTAGAGGAATAATCCCTAGCCGGGAGGCGCGCTGCACAGGAAATATCACACTCGATGTGGTATTCGGCTCGCCGGACAATTACAGATCCGAAGAAGTTACGTTCCAAGTGGCCCCGTTCAACAGCGGATATCACGCTATATTAGGATGAGAGGCATTCACAATTTTTCAAGCCGTACCCCATTACGGGTACATGAAGCTCAAAATGCCTGGGCCCGGCGGAATAATCACTCTAGTTAGTGATCCGGACATAGCACTCCGCGCCAAAAACAAGACAGCCGCATTAGCCTTAGAGGCACTATCCGAAGCCCTAGCGGCAGAGGAACTCACTGCGCTGCGCTCTACGGTGAATAGGGACGATGTGATACTCGATAAGAGATCCAAGTCCACCTCCTTTAAACCAGCAGATGAAATAGTAAAATTCCAGGTCCACCCAACGGACCCGACTAAGACGGCCTCCATCGGGGCACAATTGAACCCTGATGTAGACGCCGCACCGCGAGAATTCCTTCGGGAAAATTGGGACATTTTTGCCTGGCACCCCTCGGATATGCCCGGAATCCCATGCAGATTGGCAGAACACAGCCTAAACATCCTAAAAGGATTCAAGCTAGTCAAACAGGCTCTTCGACGATTTTCCGAACCCAAAAGACATGCAATGGGAGAAGAGCTAGCCAAACTATTGGAAGCCGGATTCATCAGAGACATCAAACATCCGGATTGGCTAGCAAACCTGGTAATGGTACCAAAGAAGGACAAATCCTGGCGCCTATGTGTCGATTTCAAAGACCTAAATAAAGCCTGCCCAAAGGATCCCTTCCCCCTCCCCCGCATCGACCAAATCATCGATGCCACTTCAGGGCACGATTCATTGTGCTTCCTGGACGCATACTCCGGCTATCATCAAATCAAGATGGCAGAAGCAGATCAAGCCACAACGGCATTCATTACTCCATATGGACCATTCTGCTTCAACATGATGCCCTTCGGACTTAAAAACGCCGGTGCAACATATCAGTGCATGATTCATACATGTCTGGCTACCCAGATCGGCAAAACAGTAGAGGCATACGTAGACGACGTAGTCGTCAAAACTAAACACGTCGAAACTCTAGTAGACGACTTGAGGCTCACATTCGACAACCTCAAAGCATAAGACATCAAGCTGAACCCGGAAAAATGCGTTTTCGGCGTACCAGCTGGAAAGCTGCTGGGCTTCATCGTATCTGGTAGAGGAATTGAAGCAAACCCAGCCAAGATCTGAGCTCTGTCACAGCTAGATATCCCAAAAGACCTCAAGAAAATACAAAAATTAACTGGATGCGTGGCGGCTCTAAGCCGCTTTATCTCCCGTCTAGGAGAAAAGGCATTGCCCCTCTATCGCCTCCTTAGGCGCACCGAACACTTCGAGTGGACGGATGCTGCCACCGCCGGACTCGAAGAAATAAAGGCCATATTGGCAACAAATCCGGTCCTGGCTGCGCCCAGCCTGGGCGAACCAATGTTGTTATACATTGCAGCAACGCATCAAGTTGTAAGCGCGGTGCTCGTCGTCAAACGAGAGAGAGAAGGGCATAAATTCCCTCTTCAAAAACCAGTATACTATGTATCCACTGTGTTAACCCCCTGCAAGTCCCATTATCCGCACTATCAGAAGATAGCATACGCGGTGTTCATGGCATCCCGGAAGCTCCGACACTACTTTCAAGAGTGTTCGATAACAGTGGCCTCTGAAGTACGACTTAACGACATTATAAACAACCGCGACGCGACGGGTAGGATTGCAAAATGGGCCATTGAGCTCTTACCATTTGATGTAACTTACAAACCCCGGCGAGCTATAAAGTCACAAGTTTTGGCTGACTTTGTCGCTGAATGAACCGAAGCCGAACTCCCTAAAGAGTACGGCGCATACTCCAATTGGATTATGCACTTCGACGGCTCTAAAATGTTAGCCGGATTGGGGGCTAGCGTCGTATTGACGTCCCCGACCGGGGACACAGTCCAATACGTACTTCAGATAATGTACACGAACTCCAACAATGCAGCCGAATACGAGACCCTTTTACACGGTCTCTGGATGGCAATCTCCATGGGCATTCAACGCCTAGAGGTGCGCGGGGATTCAAACCTCGCAATATCCCAAATAAACGAAGACTTTGACGCCAAAGATCCGAAAATGGCAGCATATCGCAACGCTGTCCTAAAAATGTCAGCCCGGTTTGAAGGACTTGAATTCCATCACGTAGCCCGGGATAATAACCAAGCAGCCGACGTACTGGCACGCATCGGCGCAAAACGCGACGCTGTCCCTCCTAACATCTTCTTGGAACGGCTCTTCAAGCCATCCGTACTATGGGAAGAGGAGTCCGGAAATAACAAACCGGAACAAGCCGCACCAACTGGCGACTCAGCCGATGACATAACACCTTCAGCCCACGACATAATGGCCGTAATCGCCCCGTGGACAAAACCATTCCTCGCCTACTTGCTTAGGCAGGAACTCCCTGAAGACCATAATGAGGCCCGCTGCGTAGTCCGGCGATCTAAAGCCTACAAGGTCCATGAGGGAGAACTCTATAAGAAAAGCACAACCGGAGTCCTTCAAAGGTGTATCTCCGAAGAGGAAGGGCGAGACCTTCTGGCTGAAATTCATGCCGGACTAGGTGGACACCACGCTGCAGCCCGGGCCCTTGTAGGAAAGGCATTCCGTACAGGATTTTATTGGCCGACGGCCCGGGCAGATGCTCAGGACTTAGTCCAAAGATGCGTCGGTTGTCAGCTCTTTGCTAATTAGAGCCACATGCCACCCACCGCCCTAAAAACTATACTCATTACCTAGCCATTCACGGTCTGGGGGCTTGACATGGTTGGACCACTTAAAGGGGGAACCCACAAGCAAAGGTACCTATTGGTCATGGTGGATAAATTCACCAAATGGATAGAGGCCAAGCCAATTAAAACGACAGAGTCCGGACCAGTGATAGACTTTGTATCCGGGGTAGTACACCGTTACGGTGTCCCCCACAGCATCATCACCGATAACGGCACGAACTTCACGGCCGATGAGGTTAAATCATGGTGCACAAATATGGGCATCAAGCTCGATTACGCTTCAGTCTATCATCCTCAAACCAACGGTCAAGTGGAACGAGCAAATGGTCTAATCATGAGCGGCATCAAACCCAGACTAGTGCGGTCCCTTACGAAATCTGACATGCACTGGGTAGAGGAGCTCGACTCCATACTCTGGGGGCTGCGGACAATGCCTAACCGTACTACCGGATTCACACCATTTTTTATGGTATACGGCGCAGAAGCAGTTTTGCCCTGCGACATCATTCATGACTCACCTCGAGTGCGCATGTACGAAGAAAGAGAAGCCGAGTTGGATCGGCAGGACAGCTTGGACGCATTGGAGGAAGAACGCGACGTCGCCAAGGCTCGTTCCGCATTCTATCGGTAGCAGGCTTGAAGATACCAAAGCAGAGAAGTACGGGCCAAGACTTACAAACGTTGGCGAATTGGTTCTACGCCTGCCGGACAAGAAAAAGGACAAGCTCAAGCCCAAATGGGAAGGCCCCTTCATCATCGATCAAGTCCTGACCGGCGGAGCGTACCGTCTATGAAATGCATCGGATAACCGACTCGAGCCGAACCCATGGAACGCAGCCCGCCTCCGAAGATTCTATGCCTAGCGCCGGACTAAGAGTTTGTCCCTTTCACCCCGTCCAATTTTTTTACTTCAGCTGCCTTTTGTTTATATTTTTCTTCTCAACCCTATTCATCCAAGCCTTAAAGGGCCTACTTGCGCAAATGTTCGCGCGCAATTGATGTGCTATCCGCACTCATTATACCTGGGGGCTTCTTTACCAGAAGCTTAATTATAAGGGCTTCATGCCCAGCACATGTGTCAAGCCTCCACATGTACCTTTTATTCACCATTATATGCATCGATATGACTTAAGTTTTGGCCAAGCTAGGTTGCCTGGCTCCTGTGCTTACCCCTACGTTCCTGATTGTTTGGCTAGGAGGTAAAGGGAGCACCTCTGCGATTGTTACTGCCGGGTCAGCCGGATGTGTACCTCAGACTGGGTGAAGCCGAAAGCTAGCGTTCTTAAGGGAATATTTGGTCGGTGACTTAAAAGATGATTTTTTTATCCACTTATTTATCTGCCCCCAGATGTTTTTCTGCTTTTTTCGTAGTCCGTACATGCACTTTAGGGCATGCCACCCCCAAAGGAAAGGAACCCTTAACGGAACTATTCTCCCTGGAAGATGTTTCTTACTACCCATGTAATATAACATAACTAGTTGGGCACTTGTCTGATAAAGCACTAATGACCCCTACGCCTGGTCTCCATGCATACCCCGGTTGTTTCACAACCACGAAGGTATTCGGACACACTCCGGACTCTAGGGTCCCGAGGTCGAAGCGAAAAGGTCGACAAAGACAAACGATCTACAATCCGGCTAGAAGGCATTTTACATGTCATTTTATAATACATTGTCAAATCGACTGATTGTATTCTTCCTCAATCCCGTCTAACAGGTTGTCTAATTTACAGTCCTATTGGGAAAATTTAGCGGCCAGCTCTACTTGGCCATATACTAAACTCACAGGGATCTCCTCCCCATCGGGCCCCACAGGTCCGACTTCGGCCATGTGGTTGGGATCTGCCTTCTTGTACCGCGTCTTTACCATGGCCCAGGCCTCCCTGGCACCTTGGCGGCAGGCCGAAATCTTCCATAAATGGAAGCGCTGCCGCACTCCCTGAAACTTCTCCGCAAGCTCACCAAGACCCTCGGGTAAGGAGAAGGCTGGCCATAAAGCCTGGCTGACGCCGCTCATTGCCTGCCGAACTCGTTCGATCAGTTGCAACAATTTGGGAAGTTGATCACCCGTTGATACGGGCATCTCCTCCGCAGGGCGACCTGTGAGCATACCTGCAAACATATTTTGTCAAATCGACTTCCTCGCCGAACTCTTCTTTTCAAAGGAGTTCGCTCAAGAACTTACTATAGATGCCGCGACGAAGCCGCTGATTCTCCTTAACGAAGCTCGACAGCTCGGCCCGAACGCCTTTCAGCTCTTCTCGAAGCTGGGCATGGGCATCCTGGAGCTTGTTCCTCTCATGCTGCACCTTATGCAGCACCCTCTCGCCGGCCTTTAGTTGGCGCAGAAGTGCTTGCCTGTCCGGATCTTGTCCGGCAGCACCTGCAACGTCATTTTTTAGACTTGCGCAAAGGCTAAACGCTACTTATCTTTCTAAAATAATGCGTTACCAGGAGAGATCCCTGTGTTTCCTCCTGCGCCAGAGAGTGCGGCCTCAAGTTGGGCCTTGCACTCTTGCAGCTCCTGAGACAGTTGGGTATTCTTCTCGGTAAGATCCTGCATTTCATATGATCCTTAAATCAGTTAATATAACTACTTTAAGTCTCGGGGGCTACTGGCATATACAACTATTAAATTCTCTTACCCGTATGTCTTTTACATACTGCTCCGTGGCTCTGGTAAAACCATCTTGAGCAGCATGAAGGTGCGTGTCCCCCGTGTTAAAGGCATTCAATGCCTCGGGGGAGAAGCACACGTCACGAAATACTATCCGGCGGCGCCTGTGATTCAGGGCACTCTCCACCTCAGACTTGGTGGCGGACAGTCTGTCGGCATCCTCCGTCGGAGGAACGTCCGGCTCGCGCCTTGCGCTCGCCTCCCCCTCCAGACCAGGTGCTGGAGCCTGGCTGGTAGAGGTTGCATTGGCAACCTCCACGCCCGCAGTCCGGCGGACGCTTTTTTCCTTACAAAAGTCATGAGCACTCAAACGCTTCCTAGGAACGTTGCTCTAAATAATGAATTGTGAGCTACACCTTTGCGGCGACGTTTCAGTCCGCGCCGCGCTCCTCTTTCGCCTACTCGTCCGGACTGGCCTTTGTTGGCCAGCCACCACGGGCTCGGCTTCTCGCCCTAGGGGCGCCTCCTGCACAGCGCCATCGTATACGGTGGTCAGAAATAAGCAAGGAAGGAATGACGGTGTCAGGACTTCGGTCGCAATCACCTGGGAAGCCGGATATAGTCCGGGATAGTCGGCCGTGATGGCGACTAAAGCATTATCCATGCTGAGCTGGTGGAACACCCCGTCGATTAGCTCCACCATTATGTCCGGATCCTCTTCGGAGGCCGGATCCCGGGATCTCTCTGGATTCTCGGGTTGCGGAGCTGGACTTAGCATGTCCTCCACGATCCGGCGCAGCTCCTGCGTCGAAAGAAGAACACAATATAAGAAACTTAAGTTTCAAAAAGCATGGGTCGGGCACTCAGAGTGTTCACTTACCCAAGGCCGGGGATTATTCATGGAGAACCCATTTAACGGGTTCGTCCGAAGGAAATCCTCCTTCTCCCCCTTATACAGGCCGGACAGGATCGTCACCAGATCTTCGACCGAATCCGGCCCTTTACGGCCATGACGGGTGGCATCGTCCTCCCCATTGAAATCCCACATGGGGTGGCCCCTGTATTGTAGTGGCTGCACCCCCCGCATAATGCATGTTGCCATGACTCCAATCATGGTCAACCCGGAATGGGCCAGTAACCTTATTCGGCCCATCAAATAATGGACGCTCTTGTCTTCCTCCAGTTGGGAGCTCTGCGGACGCCAACTAAGGCGTTTCTTCAGAGGAGCATTGCTGAACTCCGGGAGGCCGATCCGAACAGGGTCCGGCAGCGGAGCGTCTTCTATATAAAACCATTCCGAAGGCCAGTCTTCGGACGCCTTCTTAGGGGTTCCGGATGGATATCCGGTCCCGGCAATGCGCCATATTTCGACACCGCCCACTTGATATATGGACCCCTCGTGAGAGCGGGGTACAAGGAAGAACAACCTCTTCCATAGCGCGAAATGGGGCTCGACGCCCAGGAATAGCTCGCAAAGAGCTACGTAACCCGCAATATGCAGGATTGAGGCGGGCGTGAGATGATGAAGCTGGAGTCCGTAGAACTCCAGGAGCCCGCGGAGGAATGGATGTACAGGAAATCCGAGCCCCCTTATCAGATAGGGGACGAAGCATACCCGCTCCCCTTTGTTGGGATATCACATCCCTAGCTTCTGGTGCTGCCTGGTGTTTGCATCATGTTTAAATTTTGAAACTTGAACTGAGGAAAATTGGAAGCCTCAAAACCCTAAATAAAAGAAGGGCAAAAAACCCTAAAAATCTCATTCATTGTTCCAAAATGCTCTTCTTAGATGTTTAATATTTTGGCAAGGGTTTTGATCCAAACCAAAAATATTGAACATTTTTAAGGATTTATTTTTGGGACTTTGAATTTAAATCATTAGCTATTTGAATTTGAATTATATTCATATAATTAGAATATAATTTCAAATATCCCTGAAATATTTTATGAGCTTTTGGAAAAGTCCATCTAGCAAAATAAAAATATTCAGAGGAGCTTTTGGCATTGTTTGAATTATTTTTAAATTCAAAACAGTGGCAAAAGAATTAAATAAAAATAAAACAAACAGAGGAAATAAAAGAAAGGGAGAGAAGGCCACCTGGGCCACTTACCTGGCGCTCACCGAAGCCCACCTGGACAGCCCAACACTGTGCAGCCCAACCACCAGGGGGCATGCCTGTCTTCTTCCCGTGCCAGCGCACGAAGCAGCTCGGTGGCGAGCACCGCCACCGCGCTTGGCCACCTCCTGCCTGGTTGCCTCCCTCCTCGACGCCCGGAGACGCCACGCGCCTCCCCGACCCCCTCTCACTTCTCCCTCGCTCTCTGGACCTCCCTCCCCCTCGCTCCTCTGCTTCCCCTCCCGCGACCGAATGGAGCCCGTCGCCGCCGACCAGCGCTCGCGCGGCCACAGCCACCGTCTCGCCTCCCCGACGCCTCCCAAAGCTCCGCTGTTCCGCCCTCGTCCTCCTCGTCGTCTCACGCGACCAGAAGGGCCCCGAGCAGCCGCCATCGTCATCGTCTTCAAGCTTCGGCCCCGGCGCCCTTCTCCGTCGATTCGGCCACTCCGGCGCGCCCCCGAGCCCACTAACCCTCCCTGCAGCTCCGCGGTGAGCCTTTGACCCGATTCCCCCTCTCCCCGTGCCCTATCTCCCTCTCTAGCCGCCGTTCACAACGAGCCGAGAGCTCTTCGCCGACGGCCATGGCGCCGCCGCGGCCACAGTTGCTGCCGCCCGTGTTTGAGCACGTGTCTGCGCTCAGCGTGGTCCCAGGAGCCCAGAACAAGCATCCGTTCGTCCTCTCGTCAACCGTAGCCTCGTTTCCGTCGAGGTCCGAACCTCGGCCGCCGCCGCGAGCCTGATTCCGGCGAGCCCGCTCGACCTCAGCCCCTCCCGCTTGCTTAGATGGATACGGCTGAGCGCCAGTTACGCGTAGATGATCGCTGCCGCTGTTTTGGTCGCCGGAGGGCGTTTCCCGAGCCCTCCGCCGCGCCTGGACTCGCCGGCGGCTAAACGCCGGCGACCGCTGACCCGATGACCGGCGTGGGTTGACCCCACTGCCCGGTTTGACCCCCTCTCTCTCACTGACCTGCGGGCCCCGCCCGGCTAATTAAGTTAGGTTAGTATTAACTAAGCTAGGTTAGTTTAGTTAGACACTGACACTCGGGACCCACCGGTCAGGGGTTGACCGGACTGTGCCACGTTGACCTGCTGACGTCATCATGACATCAGGCTGACGCATTAATGAATTACTGGAATTATTAATATTCAGGAAATTCCAGAAAATGCCTAAAACTTCTAAAATTCATAGAAATTCAACCGTAACTCCAAATTAAATAATTTATATATGAAAAATTATCAGAAAAATTCAAGGAATCCATCTGTACCATTTTCATGCATGTTAGAACAACTTATAGCTGCTGTTTAGCACAAATCAATTAAATGGCATTTGAATAATCACATATGGAATTTGAATTTGAATATTATATTCAAACCAACTTCATTTAATCTGTTGCTAGTTGCATTAGCTCAAAACACATTCATATTGCCATGTCATGATCATGCATCATATTGTGCATTGCATTGATTGTGTTCCCTTCTGTGTTGCCGGTATTTGTCCCCTCTCGATAGACGTGATACCGATGATGTGATCGTTGACACTGATGAAGACTCAATGTTATCTTCAGAAGTGCCAGGCAAGCAAAACCCCTTGTTCATTCTGATACAATCCTACTCTCTCGCTCCTGCTCTCTTTTACTGCATTAGGACAACAATGATTCATCTGTTACTTGCCGCGGTAGCTGAACCCCTTTATCCTTTGCATGACCTGTCATTCCACAGTAAATAGATGAAACCCACTAGTATGAGTAGGAGTTGTTTGAGCCCTGTTGTGCCTACTCATTCATGCTTGTTTGTCATGCCTGCTACTGCTTAGAGTTGAGTCAGGTCTGATTCATCGGGGATGAATCAGAGGCGTGTGAACATGTCCTACTGTGTGTGAGCTAAGTGTGTGAACACGATTTGGTAAAGGTAGCGGTGAGAGGCCATGTAGGAGTACATGGTGGGTTGTCTCATTGCAGCCGTCCTCAGGAACTGAGTTCTGTGTTTGTGATCCATGATTCAGCTACTACCATGCATTGGGCCCTGAAATATGACCCCGTTCGACTTCTTATTCACCCTAGTCCTCTGTCCAGGAGTTGCAAGTAGTTTCTGGTGTTTGTAGCTTACTGGAGGCCGTGGACAGCGCTGACCGTAGGGGTGGGCTGTGATGCGGTAGGTACGTGGCACGGTGTACCGGATGCCCGTTTGGTATCTCGGGAACCCTGTTCACATCGTTTGGGGCTGTGAGCGAAACTCCGGCCGGATCTCCTCATGGATGGAACCCGAATAGGCGATAAACCTGGACTAGAGACTTGAGTGTTTAGGTAGGTCGTGGTCTACACCCACGTCGGCTTTCGCTTGAAGTCTGCCGAGCACATGTCGTGTGCAGACGCTAAGTGGTGGAAACATGTATGAAGAAGTACACCCCTGCAGGGTTAACATCATCTATTCGAATAGCCGTGTCCGCGGAAAAGGACTTTTGGATTGCTTATATCAGTTCATAGACAAGTGAAAGTGGATACTTTAAAATGCGCAAGATAAGCGTGAGTGCTATGGATGGCGTTCTCGTAGGGAGACGAGAGCAGATCCATAGTGGTGTATTGATATGGTGAATATGTGGACTCGTGTGCGCCACCTCAAAAGAGTCGCTTGCAGTCGTAGTTTAGGATAGCCACCGAGTCAAAGCTGGCTTGCTGCAGTTAAACCCCACCATCCCTTTGTTGATAATGATGCATATGTAGATAGTTCTGATGTAAGTCTTGCTGGGTACATTTGTACTCACGTTTGCCTATTTTATGTTTTTGCAGAGAGACTTCAGTCTCACTAGTATTTCCGCGTGGTCTTCAACGTTTAGCTTGTTACCTCAGCTACGATCTTGTGCCTCGGCAGGATTTGGTAGATAGTCAGGTTTCTCAGCCTTTTTCATTTATAGATGTCTGTACTCAGACATGATAGCTTCCGCTTGTGCTTTGATTTGTATGCTCTGAATGTTGGGTCATGAGACCCCTGTTTGTAATATCTCGCTCCTCGGAGCCTATTGAATAAATTACTTGAGTCGTAGAGTCATGTTGTGATGCCATGTTGTGTTTGCACATATCGAGCATATTATGTGTATGTTATTGAAATGCTTGGTATGTGTGGGATCTGACTATCTAGTTGTTTATCTTTAGTAGCCTCTCTTATCGGGAAATGTCTCCTAGTGTTTCCACCGAGCCATGGTAGCTTGCTACTGCTCCGGAACACTTAGGCTGGCCGGCATGTGTCCTTCTTTGTTCCTGTGTCTGTCCCTTCGGGGAAATGTCACGCGATGAATACCGGAGTCCTGTTAGCCCGCTACAGCCCGGTTCACCGGAGTCCTGCTAGCCCAGTGCTACAGCCTGGATTCACTCGCTGATGACCGACACGTTCGATGCTGGGTCATGGATGCCTGTCCCTGTAAGTCTGTGCCACTTTGGGTTTACGACTAGCCATGTCAGCCCCGGGCTCCTTATCATATGGATGCTAGCGACACTGTCATATACGTGTGCCAAAAGGCGCAAACGGTCCCGGGCAAAGGTAAGGCGACACCCGTGGGAATACCGTGCGTGAGGCCGCAAAGTGATATGAGGTGTTACATGCTAGATCGATGTGGCATTGAGTCGGGGTCCTGACAACATTGGTATCAGAGCTTGACTGCCTGTAGGATTACCAAGCCAAACTGGTCGAAGTTGAGTCTAGAAATTCTTTAGTTATATAAGGGAATTGATTGTGGGATGGAATGTAAGGCTCTTTTTACTCCTTATACCTCATGGCCTTCTGATCTGAGTCATCATCTTCTCTTCTACGGGGATTAAGAACTAGGCTATCTCTTCTTTCTATTAGGATCACGTGTTACTAATCAGTAGACTTATAAGATTGTTGGATTTAAGCTTGAGTTCAGTTCCTACTACTTCTGTATGTTAATTGTTGATCTCCAAACCTTGATATTGTGCTTCTGAGTGGTTATGCCACCATTTTTGTGAATGTCTCAAATCTTTTCTGAGCATTTACAGCCGTTATGCTGTCCGAGTCATCCCAGGTTTCCAAAGAGTCTGACGCATTTGCAAAATCCTTTTCCTCTGGTTTCAATGTCTTTTAGGCCAGGTTAATCACACAAATTAGTGAGTTGAGGTACTTTATTGTCTCGACATATATGTTGGAGCTACTATTATGACCCTAGGTGTTTTAGGGAGTCACCTAGTAATCTAGCAACGTTTTGTGTTCCCAGTGTGAAGATTCTGGCCTTTATTATCGAAAGCATCCTGTGATGCCATTTAGTTAGTAGGCATTCTATTCCTGGGTTTTGAACCCGAGATTCACTCTACTTACTTCATGTTGATAGTGTTGCTAGTTCCTTTAGGATATTAGTAACTTTGCGATAGTCCTCGAGGTTCGTGGTATATCCTCTTCCAATTACCATGAACCAATCTTGGCAGGAGTTCTTCTGAACCAAAAGATGACAACAAGAGTGCTCTTGATGAGTTCTCCATTATATATTGTGGCTCTGCCAGTTCTACCTTTCCGCATGGATTGCCCGGAAGAAATATGTTGAATTCGTTCATGCCAAACCATGCATCCACAACTCAGAAAATCGTGTGTTCCTTTGAGTTGTCCCTCTTTAGTTGTCTACTGACCTTCGTCTATCAATTGATAGTCAAGAGTATGCGTGCGCTCGTTTATCAATGCCTATTACTCTTGTGGTCCGTCAAGCCATTCTATCGCAGAATGACTAGGAGAAACAAACTCCAGTACCTCTTCCATATCCAGGATTGGGTCAAAGAAGTTGTGCTCCGCAGATCAAATTGCTAATCCAGTTTTTGTTCTGTTCTACCTTGGAGTATTACCTTATTTGATATCGAGATTGTTATAGGAATTGCACACCATCCTATGAACTCTTGGTACAGTGATACTTCTTGCCATCATTGTTCATTCCTCGGATCCTGTGTTATTGTAACCGGAATGCCGACAAATGAATTATGGTGTATGAAGTCAATACTGCTAGCAACTCTATTGCTTGGTAGTTAAATGGACGATAACCTCGTTCTTAGCGTGTTGATTGTTGAATCGTCACCCTAAGACTGATTGTGCTACCTAGTCCCTATTTCTGGTGCACTGCTCGACCAATGAGTTAGGAGTTATTTCAAGTCCTCACTCATTTGATCATGTCGTCTTGCCCTCAAAGGCAAGATTGTTCTCAAGTTTAGTAACATACCGGTGGTGCTTGATTTTCTGAATGTCTTCTCGGAAGTATCACCAGGTCGTCACCTGACTGTTATGTTGAGCTCGTGATCAAGTTGGTTTCTTGTGAACCACTTTCTCTCCAAGAATCGGTGTTAGATACCCCTGAGCTAGTTGGTTAAGCCAAACAACAACTTGGAGAGTTGGAAGATAAAAGCCTGTCTGACTTAGTTCATGTTAAGGGATATCTTTTTGTGTATGTGTGTGTGTTGAAGAAAGATGATATCTTCATTAATTGGTCCTTGTGATCAGTTGTTGGACCTATTGTCTTACCCCATCTTTGATTTGAGTATGGGCTATCATCCAATCAGACCAGAACCAACGATATTCATAATGTTGTCTTACTCGTGGTTGATCCCTCGAGCATACACCATTATATCTTTTGGGTCTGACCAATGCTATCACTTGTTCTCTTAACTATGGAATTCCTTTTAAAGGGAAACCCGGAAGAATTGTTGTTGAGCCCATTGACAACATCCTTATCTCCTCCATGATTTTGTTGAACATTAAGCTAGTGTTGGAAACTTTTGAAAGCATTTTCTTCATGCTAGCTCATGAAGTATTTGTTTGATGAAAGGAGTGACTTCCTCTTGTACACGTGCATTTGGTGAAAGTTGCCGCCGTGGATTTGAGAAAGTTAGTTTTGCTTCCTCTGGAATCATCCCAAGTCAGTCATGCATATGTGCAGAGTATTCTGTGGTCTGGAGACTTGCAACCTTCATTCCATATGTGTTCCGAGCACACCAAGCCACTGATTGAGTTGTTCAAAGATAAAGGAGTCTGTCCAAGGTGAACTCTTTGGACTTCCACGCGTGGAGACTTCGATGTCATTAATGATGGTTCCCCACCTGAACTCGGTAGTGTTTTGTTGTAAGACTACCATGTGATAATGTTTGTCTGGGACAACGTGTTCACATGTGTGTAGCAGAACCAGCTCATGTTTTGGAGCTTGCTATCGTAGTTCGCTCCCCGAGAATCTCGCAACGTCATCTCATCGATTTGTGTTGCAAACTTTCATTTTTCTTCCTAGACTCGATGAGTCTGGAATATCCTGACACCAACCAGATCTGAATCTCAGGCAGATATAATGGTTGGAACATTTCCCAAGAACTATAATATTGGTCCCTCGATAACCGGTAAGGTGGATGTCGTGGCCAACACACCCAGCCGGAAGACCTGTTATTATAATATCATGATTGAGGAAGTTGGCCACCTCCCCATGAGGACTTCGTAGGATTTACCTCCGTAGTTATTCCTTATGGATTCCTGTGCTCCCGAAGTCCGACCTTTTTACTTGATGTTCTAGATATTAAACCATATCTATGAATGGGTTACACTAGCACATCAAGGAGAACATTAGAAGCGGAGTGCTAAATGTCTCTCGGTCGATCATCCAGATTTTGTCTCCTTGGCCTCGCTAAGGTGAAATCTGAGAAAGTGTTATCCTCCTTTGCATCTGCATCGCCCATCGCTATTCATCATGGTAGTATGTTGTGTTGTCAGCTCCCTTGACACGGATGTTGATAAAATCTTGATGATTATGGAAATGCTCAAGTTCTTGAGAGCACGCACAAGCGCTACGTGTTATCATCGGCACTAACTGGGATTCCTCTCAGTTTCCTCGGCAATGCTATGACCTTTTTAAACAGTGAATTCACTCTCTATTGTTGGGTTCTTCCCCAGTTACCAGAATCATTCCCAGCATTTGCATTTTGTTCCCAGCTTGCACCGCCAATGTGCCATTCTACCACGGGTCTCTTCCATTTCCGGTGGTAAGCAAATTCATCCATTACGTTGTCTTCAACAAGGTAATCCACATCATCCAAGTTCGAGTATGCCATTCTATCGACCCCCTCCAAATGATCGGTCGAGAATTGCCTTAGGTTGGTTTAAAGAGTCTCAATGATCTCTGAATCAAAGGTAATTCTTTTTGCCACTTAAGGGGATATTTCTATGAGTCATCTTCCCTAAGGTGCATCGTTATGGTATTATGGAAACTCAACTCCTCGCTACGTTGACAACCGTTCACCACCCTCTTAGGTGTGGAATTGTGGTCTACCTAGTGAACCTTCGTCATCTGCTTCACTCCATTCCTATGGATGTGTGCTTCGCCTCTCAGCTCGAGAGATGTTGCTATGTCTCATTCCGTGAGTTAATCCTGAGTTGTTCGACCTTCGAGAAGAACCATTCTTTTAGGGTCTTTCCTTTCCTCTCGTTGTCATGTTAGCTGGAGTTCTCAGAGCAAGACTTCGAGACAATGATGGTGAATGAATCAACGTTCAATTGAAGTGCACCCTGGATCGTGAAGATTATACTAGTTTGCGTTTCCCCTTCATCTTACCCTACGCTTGAATCTCGAGACGAGATTCTTGTTTAGTGGGGGTGAGTTGTCACATCCCTAGCTTCTGGTGCTGCCTGGTGTTTGCATCATGTTTAAATTTTGAAACTTGAACTGAGGAAAATTGGAAGCCTCAAAACCCTAAATAAAAGAAGGGCAAAAAACCCTAAAAATCTCATTCATTGTTCCAAAATGCTCTTCTTAGATGTTTAATATTTTGGCAAGGGTTTTGATCCAAACCAAAAATATTGAACATTTTTAAGGATTTATTTTTGGGACTTTGAATTTAAATCATTAGCTATTTGAATTTGAATTATATTCATATAATTAGAATATAATTTCAAATATCCTTGAAATATTTTATGAGCTTTTGGAAAAGTCCATCTAGCAAAATAAAAATATTCAGAGGAGCTTTTGGCATTGTTTGAATTATTTTTAAATTCAAAACAGTGGCAAAAGAATTAAATAGAAATAAAACAAACAGAGGAAATAAAAGAAAGGGAGAGAAGGCCACCTGGGCCACTTACCTGGCGCTCACCGAAGCCCACCTGGACAGCCCAACACTGTGCAGCCCAACCACCAGGGGGCATGCCTGTCTTCTTCCCGTGCCAGCGCACGAAGCAGCTCGGTGGCGAGCACCGCCACCGCGCTTGGCCACCTCCTGCCTGGTTGCCTCCCTCCTCGACGCCCGGAGACGCCACGCGCCTCCCCGACCCCCTCTCACTTCTCCCTCGCTCTCTGGACCTCCCTCCCCCTCGCTCCTCTGCTTCCCCTCCCGCGACCGAATGGAGCCCGTCGCCGCCGACCAGCGCTCGCGCGGCCACAGCCACCGTCTCGCCTCCCCGACGCCTCCCAAAGCTCCGCTGTTCCGCCCGCGTCCCCCTCATCGTCTCACGCGACCAGAAGGGCCCCGAGCAGCCGCCATCGTCATCGTCTTCAAGCTTCGGCCCCGGCGCCCTTCTCCGTCGATTCGGCCACTCCGGCGCGCCCCCGAGCCCACTAACCCTCCCTGCAGCTCCGCGGTGAGCCTTTGACCCGATTCCCCCTCTCCCCGTGCCCTATCTCCCTCTCTAGCCGCCGTTCACAACGAGCCGAGAGCTCTTCGCCGACGGCCATGGCGCCGCCGCGGCCACAGTTGCTGCCGCCCGTGTTTGAGCACGTGTCTGCGCTCAGCGTGGTCCCAGGAGCCCAGAACAAGCATCCGTTCGTCCTCTCGTCAACCGTAGCCTCGTTCCGTCGAGGTCCGAACCTCGGCCGCCGCCGCGAGCCTGATTCCGGCGAGCCCGCTCGACCTCAGCCCCTCCCGCTTGCTTAGATGGATACGGCTGAGCGCCAGCTACGCGTAGATGATCGCTGCCGCTGTTTTGGTCGCCGGAGGGCGTTTCCCGAGCCCTCCGCCGCGCCTGAACTCGCCGGCGGCTAAACGCCGGCGACCGCTGACCCGATGACCGGCGTGGGTTGACCCCACTGCCCGGTTTGACCCCCTCTCTCTCACTGACCTGCGGGCCCCGCCCGGCTAATTAAGTTAGGTTAGTATTAACTAAGCTAGGTTAGTTTAGTTAGACACTGACACTCGGGACCCACCAGTCAGGGGTTGACCGGACTGTGCCACGTTGACCTGCTGACGTCATCATGACATCAGGCTGACGCATTAATGAATTAATGGAATTATTAATATTCAGGAAATTCCAGAAAATGCCTAAAACTTCTAAAATTCATAGAAATTCAACCGTAACTCCAAATTAAATAATTTATATATGAAAAATTATCAGAAAAATTCAAGGAATCCATCTGTACCATTTTCATGCATGTTAGAACAACTTATAGCTGCTGTTTAGCACAAATCAATTAAATGGCATTTGAATAATCACATATGGAATTTGAATTTGAATATTATATTCAAACCAACTTCATTTAATCTGTTGCTAGTTGCATTAGCTCAAAATACATTCATATTGCCATGTCATGATCATGCATCATATTGTGCATTGCATTGATTGTGTTCCCTTCTGTGTTGCCAGTATTTGTCCCCTCTCGATAGACGTGATACCGATGATGTGATCGTTGACACTGATGAAGACTCAATGTTATCTTCAGAAGTGCCAGGAAAGCAAAACCCCTTGTTCATTCCGATACAATCCTACTCTCTCGCTCCTGCTCTCTTTTACTGCATTAGGACAACAATGATTCATCTGTTACTTGCCGCGGTAGCTGAACCCCTTTATCCTTTGCATGACCTGTCATTCCACAGTAAATAGATGAAACCCACTAGTATGAGTAGGAGTTGTTTGAGCCCTGTTGTGCCTACTCATTCATGCTTGTTTGTCCTGCCTGCTACTGCTTAGAGTTGAGTCAGGTCTGATTCATCGGGGATGAATCAGAGGCGTGTGAACATGTCCTATTGTGTGTGAGCTAAGTGTGTGAACACGATTTGGTAAAGGTAGCGGTGAGAGGCCATGTAGGAGTACATGGTGGGTTGTCTCATTGCAGCCGTCCTCAGGAACTGAGTTCTGTGTTTCTGATCCATGATTCAGCTACTACCATGCATTGGGCCCTGAAATATGACCCCGCTCGACTTCTTATTCACCCTAGTCCTCTGTCCAGGAGTTGCAAGTAGTTTCTGGTGTTTGTAGCTTACTGGAGGCCGTGGACAGCGCTGACCGTAGGGGTGGGCTGTGATGCGGTAGGTACGTGGCACGGTGTACCGGATGCCCGTTTGGTATCTCGGGAACCCTGTTCACATCGTTTGGGGCTGTGAGCGAAACTCCGGCCGGATCTCCTCATGGATGGAACCCGAATAGGCGATAAACCTGGACTAGAGACTTGAGTGTTTAGGTAGGTCGTGGTCTACACCCACGTCGGCTTTCGCTTGAAGTCTGCCGAGCACATGTCGTGTGCAGACGCTAAGTGGTGGAAACATGTATGAAGAAGTACACCCCTGCAGGGTTAACATCATCTATTCGAATAGCCGTGTCCGCGGAAAAGGACTTCTGGATTGCTTATATCAGTTCATAGACAAGTGAAAGTGGATACTTTAAAATGCGCAAGATAAGCATGAGTGCTATGGATGGCGTTCTGGTAGGGAGACGAGAGCGGATCCATAGTGGTGTATTGATATGGTGAATATGTGGACTCGTGTGCGCCACCTCAAAAGAGTCGCTTGCAGTCGTAGTTTAGGATAGCCACCGAGTCAAAGCTGGCTTGCTGCAGTTAAACCCCACCATCCCTTTGTTGATAATGATGCATATGTAGATAGTTCTGATGTAAGTCTTGCTGGGTACATTTGTACTCACGTTTGCCTATTTTATGTTTTTGCAGAGAGACTTCAGTCTCACTAGTATTTCCGCGTGGTCTTCGACGTTTAGCTTGTTACCTCAGCTACGATCTTGTGCCTCGGCAGGATTTGGTAGATAGTCAGGTTTCTCAGCCTTTTTCATTTATAGATGTCTGTACTCAGACATGATAGCTTCCGCTTGTGCTTTGATTTGTATGCTCTGAATGTTGGGTCATGAGACCCCTGTTTGTAATATCTCGCTCCTCGGAGCCTATTGAATAAATTACTTGAGTCGTAGAGTCATGTTGTGATGCCATGTTGTGTTTGCACATATCGAGCATATTATGTGTATGTTATTGAAATGCTTGGTATGTGTGGGATCTGACTATCTAGTTGTTTATCTTTAGTAGCCTCTCTTATCGGGAAATGTCTCCTAGTGTTTCCACCGAGCCATGGTAGCTTGCTACTGCTCCGGAACACTTAGGCTGGCCGGCATGTGTCCTTCTTCGTTCCTGTGTCTGTCCCTTTGGGGAAATGTCACGCGATGAATACCGGAGTCCTGTTAGCCCGCTACAGCCCGATTCACCGGAGTCCTGCTAGCCCAGTGCTACAGCCTGGATTCACTCGCTGATGACCGACACGTTCGATGCTGGGTCATGGATGCCTGTCCCTGTAAGTCTGTGCCACTTTGGGTTTACGACTAGCCATGTCAGCCCCGGGCTCCTTATCATATGGATGCTAGCGACACTATCATATACGTGTGCCAAAAGGCGCAAACGGTCCCGGGCAAAGGTAAGGCGACACCCGTGGGAATACCGTGTGTGAGGCCGCAAAGTGATATGAGGTGTTACATGCTAGATCGATGTGGCATTGAGTCGGGGTCCTGACATGGGACTTGGGGTAGCCTCCGCTTGCTTCCCACCTTTGTAGGTGGCCAGCCCGGCTCGAACCAGAACCATGAAAGTCGGAGGGAGATATCCCCCCGCTTGGAGCTTCACCAGCTCGTTGTGCGGAACAGAGCATCTCCTCCAATCTCCTGGTAAAGGGCTGGGAGCGCGAGAAGAGGAGCCGCGTTGACAATCCATGATGGAATGGATTCTTGGTCGAAAGCGCTCCGATAAGTATTTGCGGGAGGAAGATGGTGATTTGGATCTGAATTCTTGCCTCCCTTATAGGCAGATTATTCGCACAACTAGGGGGTAAAACATAAAAGACACCCTGGCTTTTCACATTCGCACGACGCGTGGAAGAAGGCCATTATTGGGCGTGGAAGACAAGACACACAACATTGATGAGGAAGCCGGACACTGTTCCGCAGGTACATAGAACTTGAAGGAGAACCCGCCTTGCAACGCCGAAGACTACACACATGCTAGACTTATCGTCATTGAAGCCTGGTTCGGGGGCTACTGAGGGAGTCCCGGATTAGGGGGTGTCCGGATAGCCGGACTACCATCATCGGCCGAACTATCATCGGCCGGACTATCATCATCGACCGGACTCCAAGGCTATGAAGATACAAGATTGAAGACTTCGTCCCGTGTCCGGATGGGACTTTCCTTGGCGTGGAAGGCAAGCTTGGCGATACGGATATGTAGATCTTCTACCATTGTAACCGACTCTATGTAACCCTAGCCCTCTCCGGTGTCTATATAAACTGGATGGCTCTAGTCCGTGGACGAACAACCATTACAATCATACCATAGGCTAGCTTCTAGGGTTTAGCCTCCTTGATCTCGTGGTAGATCCACTCTTGTAAACATCCACAATATCAATATCAATCAAGCAGGACGTAGGGTTTTACCTCCATCAAGAGGGCCCGAACCTGGGTAAAACATCGTGTCCCTTGCCTCCTATTACCATCCGCCTAGACGCACAGTTCGGGACCCCCTACCCGAGATCCGCCGGTTTTGACACCGACAGGGGCCTTCGGGCGGCACAACTCACCGGTGATAGAGGGTCGGGCGAGCATGAATGGGATCAAGAGCGAGCGCTCACTTGTGTCCTAGCGATGCGAGGTGGGGGGGTGTCGGTGTCAAAACCGGCGGATCTCAGGTAGGGTGTCCCGAACTATGCGTCTAAGGCTAATGGTAACAGGAGGCGGGGGACACGATGTTTACCCAGGTTCGGGCCCTCTGTATGGAGGTAATAGCCTACTTTCTACTTGATTGATCTTGATGATATGAGTATTACAAGAGTTGATCTACCATGAGATCGTAATGGCTAAACCCTAGAAGCTAGCCTGTGATTATGATTGTCCTTGTCCTATGGACTAAACCCTCTGGTTTATATAGACACTGGAGGGGGCTAGGGTTACACAAGGTTGGTTACAGAGAAGGGAATCTACATATCCGAATCGCCAAGCTTGCCTTCCACGCAAAGGAGAGTCCCATCCGGACACGGGACGAAGTCTTCAATCTTGTATCTTCATAGCCCAACAGTCCGGCCGATGTATATAGTCCGGCTGTCCGAGGACCCCTTAATCCAAGACTCCCTCAGTAGCCCCCGAACCAGGCTTCAATTACAATGAGTCCGACACGCAGATTGTCCTCGGCATTGCAAGGCGGGTTCCTTCTCTAAATACTTCCAGGTACCTATTTTTAGAGAGAAGTGTCCGACTTCCCATTTAATGTCACGCCCATCGGCTTCTGTACCTTCATGGTTTCATCTTCCACGTGTTGAGCGAATGCGATAGGTCGGGGCATTTTTACACTTGCCACTCTAACCATGTAAGTAAATTGTCTATTTAAAGAGACGGGGATCTTTAGATCCAATCCACACCATCTCCCCCAAGCGAGGAATCATTGGAGCGTGCCTGCAAAAACCACCCCAACATGGCTAGTGCTCGCAGCTCTTCCTCCCGCCCTCATAGCACCAAACCGGGTGATTGGGAGAAGTGTATCGTATCCCACGGTTAATTGGTGAAGTTGTAGACCCAGGGTTTCCTTCCTCCTGCATATCTAGTCCCTGTTTGAGCCGGATTGGCTTCCTTTGACAGCGGGGAGCAAGCGAAGAAGTTTCCCAACCCATCCAGGGGCGAGCGAGTATGTCTTGTCCCCTACTTGCTGAGGGGCGTCAGATTTCCAATCCATCCATTCCTCCGAGGGCTTTTGGAGTACTATGTCCTCCAGCTGCACAACTTCACCCCTGTCTCCATCCTGCACATTTCAGGTTATGTCGCTCTTTGCGAGCTATTTCTCGGTTGTGAAGCCCATTTTGAGTTATGGAAGAAGCTATTTTGCCTCGTCCCTCGCAATCAAGAGGGATCAATATTCCAGGTGGGCGGATCTGAGATATGGCGCATCACCGGTACCGAATACCTATCCGGTACACTGAAGAAGGCATCGTAAGTATGGCCTTCTGAGTGGTTTTATATTGAGGATGTCTCCCTTCCTGACCCAATCCGAATGGGTCTTCCTGAGTTTTCAAGTGCTCCGTTGAAGAAACGCCTCAGCTGGCGTCCCCGGAGCCCCAGGGAGGAAGATAGCATGGAGGTCCATCAATTGATGAGCAAGATAAGAACGCTCGCTCAATCCGGATTGTCAATAATCGAGGTTATGGCAATATCCATAATGCAGGGGGTTCAACCACTCCAACACCGAGGGCGTCCCATGTGGCACTTCAATGGAGAAGACGACGCCACCCACTGCGGGCGGAAGGGTCCAGACTCCCCCACCGCTCTGGTGAAAATACTGTCTGGATTATATAAAGGGAAAAAAGAGGAGTTCATCCGTATTAAGCCAAGGGATGGATTTTCCATGTACAACCCTCCCAGCTGGGTGAGTTTCCATTTCCCTACTCTACTCTATTCATTCCATGAGTCCTTTTTCATGAACATTTAATCCGTCCATTTATAACAGGAATGGCGGAAAATAACCAGGGAGATCCACAGCCCGGCACCACAGCCAGAGGACCACAATCGGGCCCTTGACCCCGGATTCAAAGAGGATCCGGATATATTCGTGGAGCTCGGGGAAGGGGTGTTTTATCAGGCGAGCTGTGACGGCACAGAAGTGGCCCTCATCGCTGACTATCCTGGCCTCCTCCCTACATCACATGTAAGTAAACATGAGGCTTATCCTTCGAAAAGGATTTACTCTTTCCGCCATACCCACCACACAATTTTATGCTCTAAAGGGAAGACGATCGACGCGCCATGCCGATCCCGAGGCGACTCGCCAAAAAGGGGCACCTATGTCGGGTAGGCCCTAAAAAAGAAAGGCAAACAGAAACATGGCCGAGCCGTCATCAAAGAGGTATGGTTTTAAACATGCTCTGTGGTTGTCATCTTAAAGTATGACACTATCCGTCGTGTCTTAGCAGAAAGAACATCCGCCAGACTATGTCCGAGGATCCTGCCGGCCATGCCTCTACTAGCCGGATTCTGGACCTGGTCTCGAGGACGGAGGCTAACACGGAAGTGACACCGGATTGTCCTCATACAAAGGTTTCAGATAGAATATTTGTTACAAACTCTAAAGTGGAGATCGCCATGAATCATCGGCGCCGGCGGGCTGCACTCCGCGACCCTGGTTTTTTCAGAAGAAGCTTTCAACGCCTTCAACTCGGGTGATGCGTACATCCGAGCTGCTCAAGATGGTCTTGCTAGAGCCACATGCCAGTATTTGAAAGATATACGGGTAAGTAAAATCTGATAATTATGTATATCAGCAGCCCCTGAGACTTGAAACAGTTGGTACAACTGATTTAAGGATCATTGTATGAATAGGTGCTCACAGAGAAGAACAACCTGTTGTCTCAAGAGCTGGAAAAGTTTCGAACCCAACTAAGGACCGCAACTGCCGAACTAGAAGAATCCAAGAAGACCTCAACTAGTAATGCGTCCCTCTATCGAGAAAAAACATAATCATATGTACAAGTAATGTTAACGCAGTTGCATATCTGATGATAGAATCCGCAGATAATCCGGGAGAAAATCCGGAAATCCCACAAGAGGGTGAACAAAAAGCTCAAAGGCAACTGGACGCTGGCGAGCGGGTACTTACGCGGGTCAGGTAGGAGAAAAACAAACTCCAAGATGCAAATACCCAACTGGGCGAAGAGTTGAAAGATGTTCGGGCCCAGCTAGCTGACTCCGTGAAGGAAAATAAGAGTCTTCAACGCGGCATTTTTAGTATGTGCTCGAACTAAATCAAAAATAGTTCATCAAGGAAACGAACTAACAGAATTATGTCTGTAGGTATGCTGACTAGTCGTCCCGAAGAGGAGATGTCCTGATCCCTAGGCAATCTGCTACAAGAGTTGTCGCAACTACACGAGCAAGCTCGGCAGGCAATGCGGAGTGTCGCCAAGTCCTTGTTACCATCCGCCTCCCTACTAGGAAATATGGAGGAGCTTGTACAACTATTCAAGGGAGCGCGACAGCGTTTCCGATTATGGAAGATATCAGCTTGTCGAGAAGGTGCGCGGGAGGCTTGGGCCATGGTGAAGACACGGTATACCGAGCTCGATACGAATCATATGGCCCTGGTTGGACCGTTAGGGTCATATGGGAAAGAAATTCCAGTTAGTCTAGTGTATGACCAGGTAGAATTAGCCGCAAAGTATTCTTAGTAGGATTGTAGGCTAGACAACCTGTTGGATGGCATAGAAGAAGAAGATTTTGAGTCTAAGTGACTATGTACTTCAGTGGACATATTTGTCCCTAGCCGGATTGTAGAACATTTGTCATGGCGGACCTTTGCGCTTCGGCCTTCGGACCCGACAGTCCGAAGTGTTTCCGAATACATGCTCAATAATATAAACCGGGGTACGCGTGGAAACCCGGCGTAGGGATCATAGTTGCTTGAATAGACAAGTACCCAACTAGCCATGTTATATTACATGGATAGTAAGAAACATCTTCCAGGGAGAATATTCTGTTAAGGGTTCCTTTCCCTGGGTAAGCATGCATTAACATGCATGTCCGAACTGTGATTAAAAAGTCACAGTATATTTAACATCTGGGGGTTCATAGTGTAATAAGTAAGAAAACATCTTTAGTCCACCGATCAAATATTCCCTTAAGAATGCTAGCTTTTGGCTCCACCCGGTCTGAGGTACACATCCGGAGTACCCGGCAGTAACAATCGCAGAGGTGCTCCCTTTATGCCCTAGACGAACTAACGAGAACATAGGGCATAAGCACAGGAGCCGGGCAACCCAGCTTGGCCAAAACTTAAGTCGTATTGATGCATATAATGGTGGAGAAAAGGTACATATGGTGTAAGGACACATATGCGGTGAGCTTGATGCTCGGAAAATAATTATAATAAGCTTCTGTATGAGAAGCCCCCAGGTATAATGGACGCACATACTTGAAGAATAGTGTGTCGTAAGTGTGCGGTCTAGCCACGCGAGAGCTTTAAAGCTAGAAAAGAAAAAGCAAAAAGAGAGCTAAAAAATAAATAGAAAGGAAAGAAGGGAAGGAGATGAACAAAGAGTCCGGCGCTAGGTGTAGAATCTTCGGAGTCTAGCCGCGCTCCAAGGGTTCGGCTCGAGGTGATTATCTGAAGCATCACGTAGACGGTACGCTCCTCCAGTGAGAACTTTGTCAATGATGAAGGGACCCTCCCACTTGGGCTTGAGTTTGTCCTTTTTCTTCTCCAATAGGCGTAGAACGAGTTCGCCGATATTATAGGTCTTGGCCCGTACTTCTCTGCTTTGATACCTGCGAGCCTGTTGTTGATAAAATGCAGAACGGGCTTTTGCAATGTCGCGCTCCTCTTCTAGGGCATCTAAACTGTCCTGCCGATCAAGCTCGGCATCTCTCTCTTCGTACATGCGCACTCGAGGTGAGTCATGAATAATATCGCAGGGCAACACAGCCTCTGTGCCGTACACCATGAAGAATGGTGTGTATCTGGTAGTACGATTTGTTGTGGTCCGTAGCCCCCAGAGTACGGAGTCGAGCTCCTCAACCCAGTGCGTGTCTGACTCTTTCAAAGACATCACTAATCTGGGCTTAATGCCACTCGTAATAGGACCATTAGCTCGCTCGACTTGCCCGTTTGTTTGAGAGTGATAGACGGAGGCATAATCGAGCTTGATGCCCAGATTACCGCACCAGGTTTTCACCTCATCGACTATAAAATTGGAGCCTCTGTCGGTGATGATGCTGTGAGGAACACCGTAACGGTGCACAACACCGGATATGAAGTCTATCACTGGTCCGGATTCGGCCGTTTTAACTGGTTTGGCCTCTATCCACTTAGTGAATTTATCCACCATGACCAACAAGTATTTTTCTTATGGCTTCCTCCCTTAAGGGGTCAAACCATATCAAGCCCCCAGACAGCGAAGGCCAAGTGTTGGGGATTGTTTGAAGAGCGGTGGGTGGCATATAGCTTTGGCTGGCGAAAAGCTGGCATCCGAGGCAATGTTGGACAAGGACCTGTGCATCCGCTCGGGCAATCGGCCAATAAAATCATGTACGGAAGGCCTTGCTTACAAGGGCCCGAGCTGCGGCATGGTGACCATCGAGACCAGCATGAATTTCAGCCAAGAGCTGCCTCCCTTCTTCCTCGGAAATACATCTTTGAAGTACTCCGGTAGCGCTTTTCTTGTAGAGTTCTCCTCCATGGACCTTATAGGCTTTCGAGCACCGCACAGTGAAGCGCGCCTCATTTTGATCCTCTGGGAACTCTCGCCTATTAAGGTAGGCCAAGAAGGGTTCGGTTCATGGGGAAATTACTGCCATAATAACGTGGGCCGATGGTGTTATTTCGGTGGCAGAGCCTCCGATGATGTCAGTGTGTTCGTAATCTGGGGTTGTGGTCGGATCCGGACTGATATTGCTGCCCTCCCCTTGCCACACCACGGATGGCTTGAAGAGCATTTCTAGAAAGATATTAGGTGGGACGGGGTCGCGCTTAGCGCTGATGCGGGCCAGGACATCCGCCGCTTGATTGTTTTCTCGAACCACATGATGAAACTCGAGCCCCTCGAACCGAGCTGACATCTGAAGAACGACATTATGATAAGCCGCCATTTTCGGATCCTTAGTGTTGAAGTCTCCATTTATTTGAGATATTGCGAGGTTTGAATCTCCACGCACTTCTAGGCACTGAATTCCCATGGAGACGGCCATCCGAAGACCATGCAATAGAGCCTCGTATTCGGCTGCATTGTTGGAGTCTGTGTATAATATTTGGAGTATGTACTGGATTGTATCTCCAGTGGGGGATGTTAGGACAACACCTTCTCCTAGTCCTGCCAGCATTTTGGAGCCGTCGAAGTGCATGATCCAATTGGAGTATGTGTCGTACTCTTTAGGGAGTTCGGCTTCAGTCCATTCGGCGACGAAGTCTGCCAGCACTTGGGATTTGATGGCCCGACGTGGTTTGTATGTAATGTCAAATGGAAGGAGCTTGATGGCCCACTTCGCAATCCGGCCCGTGGCATCGGGGTTGTTTATTATATCATTGAGTGGTACTTCGGAGGCCACCATGACCGAACACTCTTGAAAGTAGTGTCATAGTTTACAGGATGCCATGAAGACCGCGTATGCTATTTTTTGATAATGAGAGTACCGTGATTTGCATGGTGTGAGGACAATGGATACATAGTATACCGGCTTTTGAAGCAGGAATTTGTGTCCGTCCTCCTTCCGCTCGACAATGAGAACTGCACTCACGACCTGGTGTGTTGCCGATATGTATAATAACATGGGTTCACCGATGTTTGGTGCGGCCAGGATTGGGTTGCTTGCTAAAAGAGCCTTAATTTCCCGCAATCCAGCTGTTGCACCGTCCGTCCACTCGAAGTGTTCGATATGTCGGAGAAGCCGGTGGAGTGGCAATGCCTTTTCTCCTAATTTGGAGATGAAGCGGCTTAAAGCTGCCACACATCCAGCCAGTTTTTGGACCTGTTTAAGGTCCGTTGGTGTAGCGAATTGTGACAAAGCCCAGATTTTGGCTGGGTTTGCCTCGATTCCTCTATGGGAAACGATGAATCCCAGCAGTTTTCCAGCGGGAATGCCGAAAACACACTTTTCCGGATTGAGCTTGATGTCATATGTGCGGAGGTTGTCAAATGTAACATGCATATCGTCTATTAATGACTTGACGTGTCTAGTCTTGATGACCACGTCGTCCACATATGCTTCAACCGTTTTGCCGATTTGTGTCTCCAGGCATGTTTGAATCATGCGCTGATAGGTGGCACCTGCGTTTTTGAGCCCGAAAGGCATAGTGTTGAAGCAGAAAGGCCCGTATGGGGTGATAAATGTCGTTGCGGCTTGATCGGACTCCTTCATCTTGATTTGATGGTATCCGGAGTATGCATCGAGGAAACACAATGAATCGTGTCCCGCGGTGGCGTCGATAATTTGATCGATGTGGGAGAGGGGGAAGGGATCCTTAGGGCAAGCCTTGTTGAGGTCTTTGAAATTGACGCACAAGCGCCAGGATTTATCCTTCTTTGGTACCATCAATAGGTTGGCTAGCCAGTCCGGATGTTTTATTTCTCTGATGAATCTGGCTTCGAGTAACTTGGCTAGCTCCTCTCCCATAGCTTGTCGTTTGGGTTCTGAAAAGTGCTGTAGTGTTTGTTTGACCGGCTGGTACCCCTTCAGTATGTTTAGGCTGTCTTCGGCCAGCTTGCATGGGATCCCTGGCATATCAGAAGGGTGCCAGGCGAAGATGTCCCAGTTTTCGCGTAGGAATGTCCGCACTGCAGCATCGATTGCGGGGTCCAGTTGTGCCCCGATGGATGCTGTGTTCGTGGAGTCCGTTGGATGGACTTGGAATTTGAATATTTCGTCTGCTAGTTTAAAGGAGGTGGATTTGGATCACTTACCAAGTATCACGTCGTCCCTATCCACTGTGGAGCATAATGCAGTTAATTCTTTGACCGCGAGGGCTTCAGACAGTGCCTCGACGGCCAAGGCGGTGGTTTTGTTTTCAGCACGGACTGCTATGTCCGGATCACTAGCAAGAGTGATGATTCCATTGGGCCCAGGCATCTTGAGCTTCATGTACCCGTAATCAGGTACATCCTGGAAGCTTGCAAATGCATCTCGCCCTAACAGGGCGTGATATCCACTATTAAAAGGGGCCACTTGAAAGGTTATCTCTTCGGACCGATAATTCTCCGGCGTGCCGAATACCACATCAAGTGTGATTTTTCCCGCACATCGCGCCTCCCGACTGGGAATAATTCCTCGAAAGGTCGTGTTGCTTTGCTCAATGCGGCTCCTGTCTATTTCCATTTTGTTGAGAGTTTCCTTGTAAATGAGGTTTAGTCCGCTGCCGCTGTCCATGAGTACTTTGGTAAGCCGAAAGCCGTCCACAATTGGACTGATGACTAATGCGGTTGGTGCCCAGACTGTTCTGAATTGTGGTTTGTCACTGGCATTGAAAGTTATGGCTGTGTCGTTCCAGGGGTTTATTGCTGCAATTTGGCAGACTTCCGTGAGGCCGCGAAGTGCCATTTTGCGCCTGTTGTTTGAGGCCAAGGTCTCGAAGACTATCAACACTGTAGGGTTGCTGTTTTCTGCGGGATGTTGCTCTGCGGTGTTCTTGGTGAGGAGATCCTCGCCGCTCTTGGCTACCTGCCGAAGTATCCAACATGCTCTAAGGCTGTGGGTTGGTACAGTATCCAGTGTGGTGTGTATTTTGCATGGCCTATCGAGCCATCCCTCCAGAACGGTTCCGCGCCCCGTAATGGGTTTTGATTTTTTTGTTACTGGATCGGGCGACCTATGAGGGTACACCCTTTTTGTCCGGACGAGGGGTTTAGTGGAAATCGATGGTTCCAAAGAGGATGCCTGAGTTTTCCAGGCGCTTTCCATCGTGCAATACTTTTGTACTATGGTTTCCAAGTCAACGAAGTGTGATACGTGACGGTGTTTTATGGTGTTGAGGATCCCCTCGTCTTTGCAATTCTTGAAAAATATTGAGATTGCATCTTCATCGCGGTAGTCCTTGACCTTGTTCTTGACAAGGAGAAATCTGGCCCAAAAGTGATGGACCGTCTCTAGGAACTGTTGTCTAATGTGGGAAAGATCGCTTGTATCTGGGTGGGTGGGTGTGAGGGAGTCCCGGATTAGGGGGTCTCCGGATGACCGGACTATAACCTTTGGCCGGACTCCTGGACTATGAATATACAAGACTGATGACTTCGTCCCGTGTACGCATGGGACTTTCCTTGGCGTGGAAGGCAAGCTTGGCAATACGGATATGTAGATCTCCTCCCATTGTAACTGACTCTGTGTAACCCTAGCCCTCTCCGGTGTCTATATAAACCGGAGGGTTTTAGTCCGTAGGACGAACAACAATCATACCATAGGCTAGCTTCTAGGGTTTAGCCTCTCTGATCTCGTGGTTGATCTACTCTTGTACTACCCATATCATCAATATTAATCAAGGAGTAGGGTTTTACCTCCATTGAGAGGGCCCAAACCTGGGTAAAAACATCGTGTCCCTTGTCTCTTGTTACCATCCGCCTAGACTCACAGTTCAGGACCCCCTACCCGAGATCCGGCGGTTTTGACACTGACAGGGTGGATTTAAGTCCGAACCCTCACCCAATCTAGGATCCGGAGTTTGAGGAATTTCTGAGCTTAACAGTTCGGGATCCGGGATATCGTCCAATTTTTCTGGCCCACAGTCTCACTCTAGGTTCGGAGTACGGGGCATGTCTTCTGGCGGGTGGGTATCCGGCTCGGTGAGCTCAAAAATACGGACATATTTCGTCCTCAATACAAGGGAAGAGTTGTTGCATTGCTCCTCCACTACCGCTATCTGATAGGTGATCGGCAGAGATTCAATCTCTCTCTGGTCGGGTTTAAGCCCAATCCGATCATAGTCCGTAGCGACTCCCAAGGTGGCGATGTGATCCAGGAGCTCATTTAAGGACGATAACTCCGTCGGATCCATCTGCTCGGCGTATTCCGAGCTGACGTGGAGACGATTTTCGATGACCCGAGAAGTCATCGTCGGCCCGACGGCCGAATGGGCGGCCATGATGAAGCCGCCCAGATGGAGGGTTTGGCCTGAGGCCAGGGCTCCCCTGGAGGTGATGTTGTCCTTGATAACAAGGCGAGCCATCAACCCTATCTTCGACGTCACAGTGGAACTCTCAATGAAAGCACCAATGTCAGTGTCAGAACCGGCGGATCTCGGGTAGGGGGTCACAAACTGTGCGTCTAAGGCTAATGGTAACAGGAGGCGACGGACACGATATGTTTACCCAGGTTCAGGCCCTCTCTATGGAGGTAATACCCTACTTCCTGCTTGATTGATCTTGATGATATGCGTATTACAAGAGTTGATCTACCACGAGATCGTAATGGCTAAACCCTAGAAGCTAGCATGTGATTATGACTGTCCTTGTCCTACGGACTAAACCCTCCGGTTTATATAGACACCGAAGGGGGCTAGGGTTACACAAGGTCGGTTACAGAGAAGGGAATCTACATATCCGAATCGCCAAGCTTGCCTTCAATGCAAAGGAGAGTCCCATCCGGGCACGGGACGAAGTCTTCTATCTTGCATCTTCATAGCCCAACAGTCTGGCTGATGTATATAGTCTGGCTATCCGAGGACCCATTAATCTAGGACTCCCTCAGGGAGGTCAAGTGGATCAGACATGAGGAGTGGGGGGAGATGGGGATCGAGCTAGGGGACCAACTAGGGTTAGCTCGCTGGTGGGGGCGATTGGGCCGTTAGCTTTTCTAGATGGGCCAAGAGCTGAGTAGGTTAGGGTAGGTTAGTTTATTTTTCTTTGTTTTTCCCTTTCTCATTTTCTGTTACTTCTTTCTTTCAATGTTTTATATTTAGATTGTATAGTAATTGAATTTAGTTGCTTATGAAACTTAGGACATAAATATTAGACCATGTAATGACCTAGCACAAGAAGTTTCAAATATATCTGAATAGCATAAATATTTGTTTATTTTTAAACGATTAAATTAAATGTTCTTTGTTGTTTATTAATGTGTTAGTGAATATTTACAACCTTTTGAACATTTTTAGTTCACTGTTAATTATAATTTGACTTGTTATTTGAACCGGTATTTGAAAGGTGTTATGACACTAAAATGATCAAGCATTGTTGAACATGATGCCTTGGCATTATCGGAGGGTGATCATGAAAGAAATATGCCCTAGAGGCAATAATAAAGTTGTTATTTATATTTATTTATATCATGATAAATGTTTATTATTCATGCTAGAATTGTATTAACCGGAAACTTAGTACATATGGTCCCTACTATGCCTCTACAAGACTAGCTCATTAATCAAAGATGGTTATGTCTCCTAACCATAGACATGTGTTGTCATTTGATGAACAGGATCACATCATTAGAGAATGATGTGATGGACATGACCCATCCATTAGCTTAGCATAATGACCGTTGAAGTTTATTGCTACTGCTTTCTTCATGACTTATACATGTTCCTCAGACTATGAGATCATGCAACTCCTGAATACCGGAGGAACACCTTGTGTGCTATCAAACGTCACAACGTAAATGGGTGATTATAAAGATGCTCTACAGGTGTCTCCGAAGGTGTTTGTTGAGTTGGCATAGATTGAGATTAGGATTTGTCACTCTGTATATCGGAGAGGTATCTTTGGGCCCTCTCGGTAATGCTCATCATTATAAGCCTTGCAAGCAATGTGACTAATGAGTTAGTTACGGGATGAAGCAATACGAAACGAGTAAAGAGACTTGCCGGTAATGAGATTGAACTTGGTATGAAGATATCGACGATCGAATCTCGGGCAAGTAACATAGCGATGACAAAGGAAACAATGTATGTTGTTATGCGGTTTGACCGATAAAGATCTTCTTACAATATGTAGGAGCCAATATGAGCATCCAGGTTCCGCTATTGGTTATTGATCGGAGATGTGTCTCGGTCATGTCTACATAGTTCTCGAACCCGTAGGGTACGCATGCATAACATTCGATGACGATATGTATTATGAGTTATGTGTTTTGATGACCAAAGGTTGTTTGGAGTCCTAGATGAGATCACGGACAAGACGAGGAGTCTCGGAATGGTCGAGACATAAATATTGATATATTGGAAGGCTATATTCAGACATCATAATGATTCCGGTGAAGTTTAGGTATTTTCCGGAGTACCAGGAGGTTACCGGAACCCCCCAGGGAGTTGTTGGGCCTTAGTGGGAAGAGGAGGCAGCGGTTAGGAGGTGGCACGCGCCTCCCAAGCCCAGTCCGAATTGGACAAGGGGTTGGGGGCGCGGCTCCCCTCTCCCTTCCCTTTCCTCCTCTCTCGGGAGGTGGACTCCTTCTAGGACTTGGAGTCCTAGTAGGACTCCCCTCTCCCAGCGCGCCCTACAAGGGCCGGCCGGCCTCCCCCTCCCTCCTTTATATACGGGGGCAGGGGGCACCTTAGAACACAAGTTTCTCTTAACCGTGTGCGGTTCCCCCCTCCACAGTTACACACCTCGATCATATCGCCGTAGTGCTTAGGTGAAGCCCTGTGCCGGTAACATCATCATCACCGTCGCCACGCCGTCGTGCTGACGGAACTCACCCTTGTCCTCAACTGGATCAAGAGCATGAGGGACGTCATTGAGCTGAACGTGTGCTGAACATGGAGGCGCCATACGTTCGGTACTTGGATCGGTTGGATCGAGAAGACATTCGACTACATCAACCGCGTTACTGAACGCTTCCGCTTTCAGTCTACGAGGGTACGTGGACACAATGTCCCCTCTCGTTACTATGCATCACATAGATAGATCTTGCATGGTCGTAGGAATTTTTTTGAAATACTACGTTCCCCTACAGTGGCATCCGAGCCAGGCTATGCGTAGATGTGATATGACGAGTAGAACACAAAGAGTTGTGGGCGATAATAGTCATACTGCTTACCACCAACGTCTTACTTTGATGCGGTGGTATTGTTGGATGAAGCGGCCTAGACCGACATTACATGACCGCGTTCATGAGACTGGTTCTACCAACGTGCTTTGCACATAGGTGGCTCGTGAGTGTCTGTTTCTCCAACTTTAGTTGAATCGAGTTTAACTATGGCCGGTCCTTGCTGAAGGTTAAAACAACACACTTGACGAAAAATCATTGTGGTTTTGTTGCGTAGGTAAGAACGGTTCTTGCTAGAAGACCATAGCAGCCACGTAAAATTTGCAACAACAAGGTAGAGGATGCCTAACTTGTTTTTGCAGGGCTTGCTGTGATGTGATATGGTCAAGACATGATGTGATATAAATTGTTGTATGAGATGATCATGTTTTGTAACAGAGTTATCGGCAACTGGCAGGAGCCATATGGTTGTCGCTTTATTGTATGCAATGTAATCGCCATGTAATTGCTTTACTTTATTACTAAGTGATATGTCCATTTTGCATCATGTTTTCTTACTGTTATTTATAATGTTTTTATCCATAATAATGCTTTTTGGAGTAATTCTAATTGCCTTTTCTCTCATAATTTGCAAGGTACACACCTAGAGGGAGAATTCTGGCAGCTGGAAATCTGGACCTGAACCTATTCTGCACAACTTCAAATAAGATGAACCTCCACAGAGAATTGTTTATGGAATATTTAAGAAATATTGGAGCAAATAGCTACTAGATGGGGCCCACCAGGTGGGCACAACCCACCTAAGCGTGCCAGGGAGCCCAGGCCCGCCCTGGTGGGTTATGCCCTCCTCGGCCTACCTCCGGTGCCCATCTTATGGTATAGAAGTCATTTTGACCTAGAAAAAATAAGGAGAGGACTTTCGGGACGAAGCGCCGCCGCCTCGAGGAGGAACTTGGGCAGGAGCACTTTTGCCCTCTGGCGGAGCAATTCCGCGGGGGGAACTTCCCTCCCGAAGGGGAAAATCATCGTCATCATCATCACTAACAACTCTCCCATCTTGGGGAGGGTTATCTTCATCAACATCTTAAACAACACCAAATCCTCTCAAACCCAAGTTCATATCTTGTGTTCAATCTTGTTGCCAAAACTCTAGATTGGTGCTTGTTGGTGACTAGTAGTGTTGATTACATCTTGTAGTTGATTACTATATGGTTTATTTGGTGGAAGATTATATGTTCAGATCCATTATGCTATTCAATACCCCTCTGATCTTGAACATGTTTACCATTTGTGAGTAGTTACTTTCGTTCGTGAGGTCACGGGAGAAATCATGTTGCAAGTAATCATGTGAACTTGATATGTGTTCGATATTTTGATGATATGTATGTTGCCATTCTCTAAGTGGTGTCATGTGAACGTTGACTACATGACACTTCACCATATTTGGGCCTAAGGGAATGCATTGTGGAGTAGTTATTAGATGGTGGGTTGCGAGAGTGATAGAAGCTTAAACCCCAGTTTATGCGATATTCCGTAAGGGACCGATTGGATCCAAAAGTTTAATGCTATGGTTAGAATTTATTATTAATATTTTTCTCATAGTTGCGGATGCTTGCAGGGGGTTAATCATAAGTAGGAGGATTGTTCAAGTAAGAACAACACCTAAGCACCGGTCCACCCACATATCAAATTATCAAAGTACCGAACATGAATTAAGCCAACATGATGAAAGTGACTAGATGAAATTCCCGTGTACCCTCAAGAACACTTTGCTTATCATAAGAAACCGTTTTGGACCGTCCTTTGCCTCAAAAGGATTGGGCTACCTTGCTGCCCCATCTGTTACTATTATTGTTACTTGCTCATTACAAATTATCTTGCTACCAAACTACTCGCTACTTACAATTTTAGCACTTGCAGACATTACCTTGCTGAAAACCACTTGTCATTTCCTTCTGCTGCTCGTTGGGTTAGACACTCTTACTTATCGAAAAGGCTGAAATTGACCCCATACACTTGTGGGTCATCAAATCTATTTTATGGCGCCGTTGCCGGAGAATGAAGCACTCTTGGTAAGTGGAAATTGGTAGGGAAACATTATTACTACGTGCTGAAATTTATTGTCACTTGCTACTATGGAAAACAATCCTTTTAGGGGTTTGTTTGGGGTATCTTCACCTTGACTGGAACCACAATTAGTTACCCCTCAACCTACTGCACCTACTGAAAATATTGAATATGAAATCCCTTCGGGTATGTTGGAACAACTGCTAAGTAATCCTTATGCAGGAGATGGAACCGAACATCCTGATATGCACTTGATATATGTGGATTGTTTAAGCTTGCAGGTTTACCCGGAGATGAAGCTAAGAAGAAGGTTTTCCCTTTATCTTTGAAGGGGAAAGCATTGACATGGTATAGGCTATGCGATGATATTGGATCTTGGATCTGGAACCGTTTGAAATTGGAATTTCATCAAAAAATTATCCTATGCATGTAGTTCATTGTGATCAGAATTATATATATAATTTTTGGCCTCGTGAAGGGGAAAGTGTCGATCTAGCTTGGGGGAGGCTTAAGTCAATGTTATATTCATGATCAAACCATGCTCGATACCTCTTGTACTGGTTCTTTTATGAACAATACTATTGAATTCCGGTGGGATCTTTTAGAAAGAATTAAACGCAACTTTGAAGAATGGGAACTTGACGATGGTAAAGAGTCTGGTATTGAACCTAAGTTTGATTGTTTTAAATCTTTTATGAATACCGATGCCTTTCAAAACTTTACCACTAAATATGGACTTGACTCTAAGATAGTAGCTTCCTTTTGTGAATCTTTTGCTACTCATGTTGATCTCCCCAATGAGAAGTGGTTTAAATATCACCCACCAATAAAGAAGAAGTTAAAGAACCGATAAAAGCTAAAGAAGAAACTATCATTTACAATGTTGATCTAGTTGTTCCCACTTCTTATATTGAAAAACCACCTTTTCCTATTAGGATGAAGGAACATGCTAAAGCTTCAACTATGGTTAACAAAAGTTATGTTAGAACACCCAAACCTTCTGAAAAAATCAAAGTTGAACCTAGTGTTGCTATGATTAAAGATCTCTTAGTTGATAATATTGATGGGCATGTTATTTACTTCTGTGATGAAGCTTCTAGAATGTTGCTATGATTAAAGATCTCTTAGTTGATAATATTGATGGGCATGTTATTTACTTAGAATTGCCAAACCTGAGGGAAAAAATAAACATAGATCGGTTTAAGGCATGCCTGTTCTCTTAGTTAAAATAGGAGATCACTCTTATCATGGGTTATGTGCCCTAGGTGCTAGTGTGAGTGCTATTCCTTATACCATATATGA
This sequence comes from Triticum dicoccoides, assembly GCF_002162155.2. NCBI lineage: Eukaryota > Viridiplantae > Streptophyta > Magnoliopsida > Poales > Poaceae > Triticum > Triticum dicoccoides. The sequence continues at coordinate 101,308,119 of NC_041393.1, forward strand.
AGAAATTAAAGATGAAATAGCACCTGCTGAAATAGAAGACATAGATGTTACTATTAAACTTGCTAATAGAGATAATATATCACCAATCGGGATTATTAGAGATGTTGAAGTCTTGTGTGGGAAAGTAAAATACCCTACTGATTTTCTTGTTCTTACCACCCCACAAGATGAATTTTGTCCCATTATATTTGGTAGACCTTTCTTGAACACCGTCAATGCTAAAATAGATTGTAAGAAACAAACTGTTGGTGTTAACTTTGGTGATGAATCTCATGAGTTTATTTTTTCCAAGTTTAGTAAACAACCTCATAAGAAAGATTTGCCTAGTAAGGATGAAATTATTATTCTTGCTTCTATTGTTGTGCCTCCTACTGATCCTTTGGAACAATATTTGCTAGACCATGAAAATGATTTGCATATGCGTGAAAGAAATGAAATGGATAGAATATTTTTCCAACAACCACCTCTGCTTAAACACAATCTACCTATTGAAACTCTAGGATGTCCTCCTCCACCTAAAGGTGATCCTGTGTTTGAATTAAAACAATTACCAGACACTTTGAAATATGCTTATCTTGATGAAAAGAAGATATATCCTGTTATTATCAGTGCTAACCTTTCAGAATGTGAAGAAGAAGGATTATTGAAAGTTCTAAGGAAGCACAAGGAAGCATTAGTCCCACTCTATGTGAGCACAAAATTAATATGGAACCTGATGCTAAACCCGTTGTTGATCACCAACGTCGGTTAAATCCGAAAATGAAAGAAGTGGTAAGAATGGAAATATTGAAACTTCTGGAAGCAGGTATAATCTATCCTATAGCTGATAGTAGATGGGTAAGTCCTGTTCATTGTGTCCCTAAGAAGGGAGGTACTACTATTGTTCCTAATGATAAGAATGAGCTCATTCCACAAAGAATTGTTATGGGCTATAAAATGGTAGTTGATTTTACAAAATTAAATAAAGCTACTAGAAAAGATCATTACCCTCTGACTTTTATTAATCAAATGTTAGAAAGATTATCTAAGCACACACATATTTGCTTCCTTGGTGGATACTCTGGCTTTTCACAAATACCTGTTTTACAATCTGATCAAGAAAAGACCACTTTTACTTGTCCTTTCGGAACATTTGCTTATAGACATATGCCTTTCGACTATGTAATGCACCTACTACCTTTCAAAGATGTATGACTGCTATATTCTCTATTTTTTGTGAAAAGATTGTTGAGGTTTTCATGGATGACTTTTCTGTTTATGGGAAGTCTTTTGATGATTGTTTAAGCAATCTTTATCGAGTTTTGCAGAGATGTGAACAAACAAATCTTTTCTTGAACTGGGAGAAGTGTCACTTTATGGTTAATGAAGGTATTGTCTTGGGCCACAAAATTTCTGAAAGAGGCATTGAGGTGAACAAGGCTAAGGTTGATGCAATTGAGAGAATGCCATGCCCTAAAGATATCAAAGGTATCCGTAGTTTCCTTGGTCATGGTGGTTTCTATAGGAGGTTTATCAAAGACTTTTCTAAAATTTCTAGGCCCCTTACTAATCTTTTGCAAAAGGATATTCCCTTTGTGTTTGATGATGATTGTATGGAAGCCTTTGAAACACTAAAGAAATCCTTAATCACTGCACATGTTGTTCAACTGCCTGATTGGAACTTGCCTTTTGAGATTATGTGTGATGCTAGTGATTATGTTGTTTGTGTTGTTCTAGGACAAAGAGTTGATAAGAAACTAAATGTTATTCATTATGCTAGTAAAACTCTAGACAGTGCTCAACGAAATTATGCTACTACTGAAAAGGAATTCTTAGCAGTGGTGTTTGCTTGTGATAAATTCAGATCTTACATTGTTGATTCTAAAGTAACTGTTCACACTGATCATGCTGCTATAAAATATCTTATGGAAAAGAAAGATGCTAAACCTAGACTCATTAGGTGGGTTCTTATGCTACAAGAATTTGATTTGCATATTACTGATAGGAAAGGAGCAGAGAATCCCGTGGCTGATAACTTGTCTAGACTTGAAAGTATTCTTGATGACCCACAACCTATTAATGACAACTTTCCTGATGAACAACTAGTTGCAATAAATGTTTCTCATAATACACCTCAGTATGCTGACTATGCTAATTATATTGTTAATAAATACATACCACCTAGCTTCACATACCAACAAAAGAAAAAAAAATCTTATATGATTTAATACATTACTTTTGGGATGACCCACATATTTATAAAGAAGGAGTAGATGGTATTATTAAACGTTGTGTACCTGAGCATGAACAGGAACAAATCCTATGAAAATGTCACTCCGAAGCCTATGGAGGACATCACGCAGGAGACAGAACCGCTCATAAGGTATTGCAATCTGGTTTTTATTGGCCTACTCTCTTCAAAGATGCCCGTAAGGTTGTCTCATCGTGTGATGAATGCCAAAGAATAGGTAATGTCGGTAAGTATCAAGAAATGCCTATGAATTATTCACTTGGTGTTGAACCATTTGATGTTTGGGGATTTGACTTCATGGGACCTTTTTCTTCCTGCAATGGGTATACACATATTTTGGTTGCTGTTAATTAAGTTACTAAATGGGTAGAAGCTATTCCAACCAGTAGTGCTAATCACAACACCTCTATTAAAATGCTTAAGGAAGTTATTTTTCCAAGGTTTGGAGTCCCTTGATATTTAATGACTAATGGTGGCACACACTTTATTCATGGTGATTTTCATAAAATGCTTGCCAAGTATGATGTTAACCATAGAATTGCATCAACTTATCATCCTCAGTCTAGTGGTCAAGTTGAACTTAGCAATAGAGAAATAAAATTAATTTTTCAAAAGACTGTCAATAGGTCCAGGAAGAATTGGTCTAAGAAATTAAATGATGCACTTTGGGCTTATAGAACAACATATAAAAATCCTATGGGCATGTCTACTTATAAAATGGTTTATGGAAAAGCTTGTCATTTTCCTCTTGAGTTAGAACATAAAGCATACTGGGCAGTTAAAGAACTCAACTATGATTTCAAACTTGCCGGTGAAAAGAGGTTATTTGATATTAGCTCTTTAGATGAATGGAGAACCCAGGCTTATGAAAACGCAAAATTATTCAAAGAGAAAGTTAAAATATGGCATGAAAAAAGAATCCAAAAGCGTGAGTTCAAAGTAGGAGACTATGTTCTTTTGTACAACTCTCGAAATGGGAAGGCCCATATGTCATCGAGGAGGTTTACCGGTGTGGAGCCATCAAAATAAATAATTTCGAAGGCACTAACCCGAAGGTTGTCAACGGGGAACGAATAAAGAATTATATCTTAGGTACGCCTATCAATGTTGAAAATAATATTATCCAAACTTTGACACCGGAAGAACACATAAAAGAGTCCTTCCGGAACACCCCAGAATCGTCAAAATAAGGAGGTACATGATACGGTAAGTAAACAGTCTCTGGAAAATCCGCAAAAATATTTTTTGTTAGTTTTGGAATATTTTAGAATTTTGGAAATAAAGAAACTCCCAGGAAACGTCCCCTGGTGTGCATAAGACACCAGGGCGCGCCAAGCATGCGTGGCGCACCCAGGTGGGTTGTGCCCACCTGGGGCACCTTCCGGACTCTATTTTTCTTCTATGTACTTGTCCTGCAAGATAAAAAATCTATATATGCCTCTCGAACTTGTTAACCTCCGTATCATGGAGAAATCTCCTGTTTTCTTTTCCTGCTGTTTTCTGTCAGATCTGTTGAACCAGGCATCATGTCTTCTCCCTCCTCTAACAATCATGAAGATGAAGCTTGGTTGCTTCAGGTGGAATCCAGGGGAGAGAAACTTGAAGAGACCATTATGGAGGAAGCAAAGGGCAAACCCTCCACTTTTGCATCACCACCTTCCTCTTCATCACCACCATCTTCTTCATCATCACCAAAAACTGAGTATTGGGTATGGGCACTCCCCTTGGATTCTGCCAAGCTTGGGGAGGTGCTCCGATATCATATCATCCCACTATCCTTTTGCTTTTACTTATCTTAGTTCGATCTTTTTGCTTTAGATGAAATAAAGTTAGTTCGATCCTTTCTTATTTGAGAGTCTACTTAGTGATCTATCCTCGTAATCGTGTGCAAGTTATATAATAAAGTTAGTATGAGTTATGCTTTCTTTACTTTCATGTTGCAAATAAATAAAATAAATACGAAAGGAAAATAAATAAATAAAAGAAAGGAAATAAATCAATAAGATCATATACTAATCCTATGTTAGGTGATAACACCACATAAAGAAAAGTATAAGTAGGAAATTTTATTAGAGATTGACAAACAGAGCATTAGTCAACGATGCAACTCATGAAAGAATTAATAAGGGAAGAGAAGATTCACATATAAATATACTATCCTAGAAATCTTTTGTGATTGTGAGCCCTCATCAAAATATTATATGCCAAAATTGTTGACGTTGGACAAGGAAGACAACTTAATGATTTATGTATATTTATATTCACATAGAAGTCATATTGTCATAGATCCTTTAACATGTGATGCTTGCCCCCTATTTGTGCTAGCCAAAAATTCCACACCAAGTAGAGATACTACTTGTGCATCCAAAACCTTTAAACCCAAATCTTTTTCAAGTATCCACCATACCTGCCTATGGATTGAGCAAGATCCTTCAAGTAAGTTGTCATTGGTGCAAAAAGGCAATAAAATTGCTTCTAAATATGTGAGATCATTTAGTGTAAGAGAAAATTGAGTGTTCTACAAACTTGGATGACAAAGAATAAAAGCGTCAAACTGCATAATAAAGGTTGTCATCTTAAGGGGCAATACAATGTGATGTTCTCTTGCACTAAGGGATTGAGCATGCAAACAAATAAGCGCATGGCAACCTCTGCTTCCCTCTAGGAAGGGCCTATATTTTACTTTTATGTATTTAATTTTATGAGAAGAGTCAAAATTTTCCTTCTATTCCTTTTTATTTTCTCTTTTGGCAAGCATCATGTGGTGAGGAATGATCTAGGCACATATGTCCAGTTGAATATAGATGGCATGAGTTATTATTGTTGACATCACTCTTGAGGTGAGTATGTTGGGAGGCGAAACTATAAGCCCCTATCTTTCTAGGTGTCTAGTTGAAACATTTTGCTCATGGGTACGAGGTGAGTGTTAGCAATCATAGAAGACTATATGATGGTTGAGTATGTGGACTTGCTAAAAGGCTCCGACACGTGAGTCTTCTTGAAAAGATGATGAATTGTAGTTGCAAAGTTGACTGAGAACATAGTTTGTTGGTTTTTAATAGAGTTTTTGCTTTATACTTCGATTATGTGATGAACTGTTACTTATTCGTGGGGAAGTATATGATGCAAGTTCAATGATAAAAGTCCTATGTTCAATTTTGTTGCTGTTATAATAATCAACATAGTGCTTCTATGTCCGTATTTTGTTTTTATCGACACCTCTCTCTCAAAGCATGTGGACATGTTTTCGATTTTGGTTTTCGCTTGAGGACAAGCGAGGTCTAAGCTTGGGGGAGTTGATATGTCCATTTTTCATCATGTTTTCTTACTATTATTTATAATGTTTTTATCCATAATAATGCTTTTTGGAGTAATTCTAATTGCCTTTTCTCACATAATTTGCAAGGTACACACCTAGAGGGAGAATTCTGGCAGCTGGAAATCTGGACCTGAAAAAGCTACGTCAAGCTACCTATTCTGCACACCTCCAAATAAGTTGAACCTCCATGGAGAATTTTTATGGAATATTTAAGAAATATTGGAGCAAATAACTACTAGAGGGGGCCCACCAGGTGGGCACAACCCACCTGAGCGCGCCAGGGAGCCCAGGCGCGCCCTGGTGGGTTGTGCCCTCCTCAGCCCACCTCTGGTGCCCATCTTCTAGTATATAAGTCATTTTGACCTAGAAAAAAATAAGGAGAGGACTTTCGGAATGAAGCGCCGCCGCCTCGAGGCGGAACTTGGGCAGGAGCACTTCTGCCCTTCGACGGAGCAATTCTGCCAGGGGAACTTCCCTCCTGGAGGGGGGAATCATCATCATCATCATCACCAACAACTATCCCATATTGAGGAGGGCTATGTTCATCAACATCTTCAACAACACCAACTCCTCTCAAACCCTAGTTCATCTCTTGTGTTCAATGCTGTTACCGAAACTATAGATTGGTGCTTGTGGGTGACTAGTAGTGTTGATTACATCTTGTAGTTGATTTGTAACGCCCCGAGACCGACGCTCCAGAAGACTTCCAGCTATTCCGAGTTTCACCGTGCGATGTATTTGTTTGTTGCATTCTTCTTAGCTTCATTTGCATTGCATCATGTCATCATGCCATCATATCATTAATTTTATAACTCTACTAAATAAATTGTATGGATCTTTGACCCATTTAAATCGAGGGAATTCACATGGTGATTTCTCTTTAGAACATATACTCCCAATATTGTTAGGGAGCTATATTAAATATTCCACTAATTTGGAAATCACCATAACACACTTGCAAATTATCCCAATGCCTTTGTTATCTTAATTCTTGGTCTCCAACCTTGCCATATGTTCTTTCATCATATTCCGGAGCTCCACCAAAAATCCAAACATTTTTGGACCTTCCCAACCCTCACTTCCTATTCAAATCATTTGAATTTAAATCAAATGAGTTTGGATTTAAATCTCTCAATCATGGCATTTTCTATTTTCTCGGAACAAGCACATTTCTGTGAGTCCGGGAAAATTATCCGTGTGTCCAACTTCTTCCCCTAAGCTCCCTTTCTTTTCTTTCTTATCTCTATTTTTTTATTTTCTTTAGAGAGAGAGGGAGAAGAGAGCCCAGCAGCCCAGCCAGGCCTCCAGCCAGGCCTCTGGCCACTTCCTTCTCTACCGGGCTAGCCTCCAAGGCCCAGCTACACCCCTCTAATCCTAGCCGCAGGGAGAGCTCTGCTTGATCCCATCTCCTCCTCTCGTTCCCTCTGCCCGCCCCCACACGCTCATCGCTCGGTCCTCATCTCCCCTCGATCTCCTCCCTCGCGCCCCTTCCTCCTCCTGTGCCTCTCGATCCCGCCGCTCCTCGCCGTCGCTCAGGCCCTGCCGCGGCGCCCTGCGTCGTCGGAGCCCTGCGCTAAGACCTCCCCTGCCTCGTCATGTCTAGGGCGAGGAGGATGACCCGCATCACCTCCTGCCCATGCTCTGCCGCCCTCGTCAGCGCCCACGCATCCTCCTCCCTCCGTTCGGCCTCAACCACAGGAGCCACACCGTCACGGCGTCCGCCTTCTCCTATCGTGCCCGTCGCCCGCCATGGCCCTTGAGGCCATCAACATCGCCACACCTCTGCCGCCTCATTCTCCGTCGGCTACCTCAACCTACGCTGTTATCTGCACATCCAGCGAGCGTCACCGCCTTGCTTCTCACACCCGCACCCAAGCTGCTCCACCCCTTGCTTCGCCTCGTGCCCGACGGCGTGACTGACGCTGCCCTGCATCAGCTCGTGTGTCCGCGTGTGTAGCCAGGACTGCCGTGGCTAAGGGTTTTCGATGCGTCGCCGGGAGCTCCTCCAATTGTTGCCCCATACACCGCATTGCTGCTGCCGCTGGATCGTCGAGACCGATCCCCCGAGGAACCTCGTGTTCAACTACACAACGAGCGTCAAGTACCACTACAACCCATGTTCAACTACGTGGATTTGCTAAGTACCACGACGACCATCGCTTGCCAAGTTTGGCTACATCACGGAGATATGTACAACTATGCAGTTTCGCCAAGTGCCACGGCGAACCATGAAGTTCCACAAGATACCAAGTACCTCTACCGACGGCCCCGAACATCTACGAACCGTGTACAACTACCGCCGCCGTTGATTCAACAAGACAACATGTACCACTACTTCCACGATGTCCCGTGAACGCCTACTTCCTCTACACTGCTCTGAACTCGAACCGCTCCAAAAATGCACGCTTCAAAGGTATAACCCGAGACGACCGTGATGAGATGCCCTTGCATGTATGAGATGTACCACTTGTTTGCACCGTGCCCGTTTGTTTCGTGCACGTCCCTCTTTTGCCATGCCACCGTCACGTGGGAACCCGGAATCCGGGAGCACCCCACCATCCTTGCATGACACGCTCACGCCCACTTCTTTTGCACCGGTATCTCCGTGAGCTACCGGAACCGATATGTTGTTGTGACATCATTTTCAGATTCGTTGCCGTGGCACCTGTTTCGTTCCGCCATGGTGACCAAATGCTCCTTATCATCTTCTATGGCAACTTTTTCATAAAAATTGCATAAAACTTGTATATGTCATCCGCATCATGATAACAACATTTAAAATGTTAAAATGGTGTTTGCTTTAAATTGCTAAATGACATATGGGGATTTTCCGAAATTGTTGTTTGTTGTTTCTGGCCTCATTCCAACTTGCCTAAATAGGTGGGTTGGTCATGCTTCACCTCTTTCCATGTTTAATAACATTTAATATTGTTGGGTACATAACCGAGAGAGAACTAAATAATTGATGTGGTGTTTCGTCAATATGCAACTCGTTGCATATTGAGCTCCACTTAACTTGCAGTGTTGTTTGTGCATATTGCCATGCCAGGCCTCTTTAAACCGGACATGCATCATACTTGATTGTGCATCATGCCATGATTATGCTTGTGTGTTTACCATGTTGCTTGCTTCTTTCCGGTTTGCTTCTCTCGTTAGCTTCGGTTTCGTTCCAGAGTTGTGAGGATTCGTTCGGCTACATCCGTTTGTCTTCTTCATGGACTCATTCTTCTTCCTTGCGGGATCTCAGGCAAGATGACTATTACCCTCGATATCACTTCTATATTTGCTTGCTAGTTGCTCCATTCTATCGCTATGTTGCGCTACCTATCACTTGTTTACCATGCCTCCCAAGTTACCATGTCAGCCTCTAACCTTTTCAGCCTTCCTAGCAAACCATTGCTTGGCTATGTTACCGCTTTGCTCAGCCCCTCTTATAGCATTGGTAGTTGCAGGTGAAGTTGAAGATTGCTCCATGATGGACATGTTTATTTTGGGATATCACAATATCTCTTATTTAATTAATGCATCTATATACTTGGTAAAGGGTGGAAGACTCGGCCTTATGCCTGATGTTTTGTTCCACTCTTGCCGCCCTAGTTTCCGTCATACCGGTGTTATGTTCCTTGATTTTGTGTTCCTTACACGGTTGGGTGATTTATGGGACCCCCTTGACAGTTTGCTTTGAATAAAACTCCTCTAGCAAGGCCCAACCTTGGTTTTAACATTTGCCACCTAAGCCTTTTTCCCTTGGGTTCTGCAGACTCAAGGGTCATCTTTATTTTAACCCCCCTGGTGCAGTGCTCCTTCGAGTGTTGGTCCGAATTGAGCTGCCTTCGGGGCCACCTTGGGGAAACTTGAGGACTGGTTTTACTCGTAGCTAGTCTCATCCGGTGTTTCCCTGAGAACGAGATATGTCCAGCTCCTATCGGGATTTGTCGGCACATCGGGCGGCTTTGCTGGTCTTGTTTTACCATTGTCGAAATGTCTTGTAAACCGAGATTCTGAGACCGATCGGGTCTTCCTGGGAGAAGGTATATCCTTCATTGACCGTGAGAGCTTGTGATAGGCTAAGTTGGGACACCCTTGCAGGGTTTAAACTTTCGAGAGCCGTGCCCGCGGTTATGCGGCGGATGGGAATTTGTTAATATCTGGTTGTAGAGAACTTGACACCAGATCCGAATTAAAATGCATCAACCGTGTGTGTAGCCGTGATGGTCTCTTTTCGGCGGAGTCCGGGAAGTGAATACGGCTTTGTGTTATGATTGTGCGTAAGTAGTTTCAGGATCACTTCTTGATCACTTCTAGCTTCTCGGCCGTTCCGTTGCTTCTCTTCTCACTCTTATTTGCGTATGTTAGCCACCATATTTGCTTAGTGCTTGCTGCAACTCCACCTCATTACCACTTCCTACCCATAAGCTTAAATAGTCTTGATCTCGCGGGTTTTGAGATTGCTGAGTCCTCGTGACTCACCAGATATTATCACAACAGTTGCAGGTGCCGATGATACCAGTGCAGGTGATGCAACCGAGCTCAGATGGGACCTCAATGAAGATCTTGGTCGTTGCTATGTATCATTTCATGTTGATCAGTAGTGGAGCCCAGTTGGGACGATCGGGGATCTAGCAGTTGGGTTATCTTCTTTTCTTTTGGCTTCGTCCGTAGTCGGACTATGTGTGTGCTCTGAATGATATATGAATTATATGTTCATTGTGTGAAGTGGCGATTGTAAGCCAACTCTTTATCCCATTCTTATTCATTACATAGGATTGTGTGAAGATGACCCTTCTTGCGACAAAACCACCATGCAGTTATGCCTCTAAGTCGTGCTTCGACACGTGGGAGATATAGCCGCATCGTGGGTGTTACATGATTACTATATGGTTTATTTGGTGGAGGATTATATGTTCAGATCCATTATGCTATTCAATACCCCTCTGATCTTGAATATGTTTACCATTTGTGAGTAGTTACTTTAGTTCTTGAGGTCACGGGAGAAATCATGTTGCAAGTAATCATGCGAACTTGATATGTGTTTGATATTTTGATGATATATATGTTGCCATTCTCTTAGTGGTGTCATGTGAATGTAGACTACATGAAACTTCACCATATATGAACCTAAGGGAATGGATTGTGCAGTATTTATTAGATGGTAGGTTGCGAAAGTGACAGAAGCTTAAACCCCAGTTTATACGCTATCCCGTAAGGGACCGATTGGATCCAAAAGTTTAATGCTATGGTTAGAATTTATTCTTAATACTTTTCTCATAGTTGCAGATGCTTGCGGGAGGGTTAATCACAAGTAGGGGTCTTGTTCAAGTAAGAACATCACCTAAGAACCGGTCCACCCACATATCAAATTATTAAAGTACCGAACACAAATTAAGCCAACATGATGAAAGTGACTAGATGAAATTCCCGTGTACCCTCAAGAACACTTTGCTTATCATAAGAAACCGTTTTGGCCCGTCCTTTGCCTCAAAAGGATTGGGCTACCTGGCTGCACCTTTTGTTACTATTATTGTTACTTGCTCGTTACAAATTATCTTGCTACCAAACTACTCGCTACTTACAATTTTAGCACTTGCAGACATTACCTTGCTGAAAACCACTTGTCATTTCCTTCTGCTCCTCGTTGGGTTCGACACTCTTACTTATCGAAAAGGCTACAATTGACCCCATACACTTGTGGGTCATCACTAAGCAGTAGCGATAGTCGTAGACGCAATAGTTGGCGAGACGACAACGATGCTATGATGAATATCAAGGTGTTGCGCAGGTGACGATGGAGATCATGATGATGCTTCGGTGATGGAGATCATGAGCACAAGACGATGATGGCCATACCATGTCACATATTTTGATTTCATGTGATGTTTATCTTTTATGCATCTTATTTTGCTTAGTACGGGGGTAGCATTATAAGATGATCCCTTACTAAATTTCAAGGTACACGTGTTCTCCCTAAGTATGCACCGTTGCTACAGTTCGTCGTACCGGGACACCACGTGATGATCGGGTGTGATAAGTTCTACGTTCACATACAATGGGTGCAAGCCAGTTTTGCACATGAAGAATACTCGGGTTAAACTTGACAAGCCTAGCATATGAAGATATGACCTCGGAACACTGAGACCGAAAGGTCGAACGTGAATCATATAGTAGATATGATTAACATAGTGATGTTCACCATTGAAAACGACTCCATCTCACGTGATGATCGGACATGGTTTAGTTGATGTGGATCACGTGATCATTTAGATGACTAGAGGGATTTCTATCTAAGTGGGAGTTCTTAGGTAATGTGATTAAATTGAACTTTAATTTATCATAAACTTAGTCCTGATAGTCATTTTGCATGTCTATGTTGTTGTAGATCAATGGCCCGTGCGACCGTTCCTTTGAATTTTAATGCGTTCCTAGAGAAAGCTAAGTTGAAGATGATGGTAGCAATTACACGAACTGGGTCCATAACTTGAGGATTATCCTCATTGCTTCACAGAAGAATTACGTCCTGGAAGCACTGCTAGGTGCAAGGCCTGCTACAGACGCAATTGCGGACGTTAGGAACATTTGGCAGAGCAAAGCTGATGACTAATCGATAGTTCAGTGTGCCATGCTTTACGACTTAGAATTAGGACTTCAAAGATTTTTTGAACGTCATGGAGCATATGAGATGTTCTAGTAGTTGAAGTTAATATTTCAAGGAAATGCCCGAATTGAGAGATATGAAGTCTCCAACAAGTTCTACAGCTTCAAAATGGAGGAGAATAGTTCTGTCAGTGAACACATACTCAGAATGTCTGGGTACCATAACCACTTGACTCAGCTGGGAGTTAATCTTCCTGATGATAGTGTCATTGGCAGAGTTCTTCAATCACTGCCACCAAGCTATAAAGGCTTCGTGATGAACTATAATATGCAAAGGATGAACAAGACGATTCCCGAGCTCTTCACAATGCTAAAGGCTGCGGAGGTAGAAATCAAGAAGGAGCATCAAGTGTTGATGGTTAACAAAACCACTAGTTCAAGAAAAAAGGCAAAGGAAAGAAGGGGAACTTCAAGAAGAATGGCAAGCAAGTTGCTGATCAAGGGAAGAAACCCAAGTCTGGACCTAAGCCTGAAATTGAGTGCTTCTACTGCAAAGGGACTGGTCACTGGAAACAGAACTGCCCCAAGTATTTGGCGGATAAGAAGGATGGAAAAGTGAAAGGTATATTTGATATACATGTTAGTGATGTGTACCTTACTAATGCTCGTCGTAGCGCGTGTGTATTTGATACTGGTTTTGTTTCTCATATTTGCAACTCGAAACAGGGGCTACAGATCAAGAAGATTGGCTAAGGACGAGGTGACGATGCGCGTCAGAAATGGTTCCAAGGTCAATGTGATCGCCGTCGGCACGCTACCCCTACATCTACCTTCAGGATTAGTTTTAACCTGAATAATTGTTATTTGGTGCCAGAATTAAGCATGAACATTATATTTGGATCTTGTTTGATGCAAGACGATTATTCATTTAAATCGGAGAATAATGGTTGTTCTATTTATACGAGTAATATCTTTTATGGTAATGCACCCTTGCTGAGTGGTCTATTTTTGTTGAATCTCGATCGTGCTGATACACATGTTCATAATATTGAAGCCAAAAGATGCAAAGTTGATAATGATAGTGCAACTTATTTGTGGCACTGCCATTTTGGTCATAATGGTTTAAAGCGCATGAAGAAACTCCATGCTGATGGACTTTTGGAATCACTTGATTATGAATCACTTGGTGCTTGCGAACCATGCCTTATGGGCAAGATGACTAAAACTCCGTTCTCCAGAACAATGGAACGAGCTACTGACTTATTGGAAATAATACATACCGATGTACGTGGTCCACTGAGTATTGAGGCTCATGGCAGTTATCGTTATTTTCTAACCTTCACACATGATTTAAGCAGATATGGGTATATGTACTTAATGAAACATAAGTCTGAAACATTTGAAAAGTTCAAAGAATTTCAGAGTGAAGTGGAAAATCATCGTAACAAGAAAATAAAGTTTCTACGATCTGACCGTGGAGGAGAATATGTGAGTTACGAGTTTGTTCTTCATTTGATACAATGTGGAATAGTTTCACAACTGATGCCACCTGGAACACCACAACATAATGGTGTGTCCGAACGTCATAACCGTACTTTTTTAGATATGGTGCGATCTATGATGTCTCTTACTAATTTACCGCTATCATTTTGGGGTTATGCTTTAGAGACGGCTGCATTCATGTTAAATTGGGCACGATGAGAATCTGTTAACACGACGCCTTATTAACTGTGGTTTGTCAAGAAACCAAAGTTGTTGTTTCTTAAAGTTTGGGGTTGCGATGCTTATGTGAAAAAGCTTCAACCTAATAATCTCGAACCCAAATCGGAGAAGTGCATCTTCATAGGATACCCAAGGGAAACTGTTGGGTTCACCTTCTATCACAGATCGAAAGGCAAGATATTCGTTGCTAAGAATGGATCCTTAGAGAAGGAGTTTCTCTAGAAAGAAGTGAGTGGGAGGAAAGTAGAACTTGATGAGGTAATTGTACCTTCTACTGAATTGGAAAGTAGTTCATCACAGAAATCAGGTCCAGTGATTCCTACAACAATTAGTGAGGAAGCTAATGATGATGATCATGAAACTTTGGATCAAGTTACTACCGAACCTCGTAGGTCATCCAGAGTACGACCTGCACCATAGTGGTACGGTAATCCTATTCTAGATGCCATGTTACTAGACCATGATGAACCTATGAACTATGAGGAAGCGATGATGGTCCGAGATTCCACAAAATGGCTTGAGGCCATGAAATCTGAGATGGGATCCATGTATGAGGACAAAGTGTGGACTTTGGTGGACTTGCCCGATGATCAGCCAGCCGTAGAAATAAATGGATCTTCAAGAAGAAGACTGACGCTGGCGGTAATGTTACTATCTAGAAAGCTCGACTTGTTGCGAAAGGTTTTCGACAAGTTCAAGGAGTTGACTACAATGAGACTTTCTCACCCGTAGCGATGCTTAAGTCTGTCCGGATCATGTTAGCAATTGCCGCATTTTATGATTATGAAATTTGGCAAATGGATGTCAAAACTGCATTCCTTAATGGATTTCTTGAAGAAGAGTTGTATATGATGCAACCAGAAGGTTTGGTTGATCCAAAGGGTACTAACAAAGCGTGCAAGCTCCAGCGATCCATTTATGGACTGGTGCAAGCCTCTCGGAGTTGGAATATACGCTTTGATAGTGTGATCAAAGCATATGGTTTTATACAGACTTTTGGAGAAGCCTGTATTTATAAGAAAGTGAGTGGGAGATATGTAGCATTTCTAATATTATATGTGGACGTCATATTGTTGATTGTAAATGATACTGAATTTCTGGATAGCATAAAAGGATACTTGAATAAGAATTTTTCAATGAAAGACCTCGGTGAAGCTGCTTACATATTGGGCATCAAGATCTATAGAGATAGATCAAGACGCTTAATTGGACTTTCACAAAGCACATACCTTGATAAGATTTTGAAGAAGTTCAAAATGGATTAGTCAAAGAAAGGGTTCTTGCCTGTGTTACAGGTGTGAAGTTGAGTCAGACTTAATGCCTGACCACTGTAGAAGATAGAGAGAAGATGAAATCAGTTCCCTATGCTTCAACCATAGGCTCTATCATGTATGCAATGCTTTGTACCAGACCTGATGTGTGCCTTGCTATAAGTATAGCAGGGAGGTACCAAAGTAATCCAGGAGTGGATCACTGGACAGCGGTCAAGAACATCCTGAAATACCTGAAAAGGACTAAGGAAATGTTTCTCATTTATGGAGGTGACAAAGAGCTTGTTGTAAATGGTTACACTGATGCAAGCTTTGACACTGACCCGGATGACTCTATTCGGATACGTACTTATATTGAATGGTGGACCTGTCAGTTGGTGCAGTTCCAAGCAGAGCGTTGTGGCGGGATCTATGTGTGAAGCGGAGTACATAGCTGCTTCGGAAGCAGCAAATGAAGGAGTCTGGATGAAGGAGTTTATATCCGATCTAGGTGTAATACCTAGCATTGGGTCCAATGAAAATCTTTTGTGACAATATTGGAGCAATTGCCTTGGCGAAGGAATCCAGATTTCACAAGAGAACCAAACACATCAAGAGACACTTCAATTCCATCCACGATCTAGTCAAGTTGGGAGACATAGAAATTTGCAAAGTACATACGGATCTGAATGTTGCAGACCCGTTAACTAAGCCTCTTCCACGAGCAAAACATGATCAACGCCAAGACTCCATGGGTCTTAGAATCATTACTATGTAATCTAGATTATTGACTCTAGTGCAAGTGGGGGACTGAAGGAAATATGCCATAGAGGCAATAATAAAGTTGTTATTTATATTTCCTTATATCATGATAAATGTTTATTATTCATGCTAGAATTGTATTAACTGGAAACTTAGTACATGTGTGAATACATAGACAAAACATATGGTCCCTAGTATGCCTCTACTAGACTAGCTCGTTAATCAAAGATGGTTATGTTTCCTAACCATAGACATGTTTTGTCATTTGATGAACGGGATCACATCATTAGAGAATGATGTGATGGAAATGACCCATCCGTTAGCTTAGCATAATGATCGTTGAAGTTTATTGCTACTGCTTTCTTCATGACTTATACATGTTCCTCTGGCTATGAGATTATGCAACTCCCGAATACCGGAGGAACACCTTGTGTGCTATCAAACGTCACAACATAAATGGGTGATTATGAAGATGCTCTACAGGTGTCTCCGAAGGTGTTTTTTGAGTAAGCTTAGATTGAGATTAGGATTTGTCACTCCGTCTTTCGAAGAGGTATCTTTGGGCCCTCTCGGTAATGCTCATCACTATAAGCCTTGCAAGCAATGTGACTAATGAGTTAGTTGCGGGATGAAGCATTACGGAACGAGTAAAGAGACTTGCTGGTAATGAGAATGAACAAGGTATGAAGATACCGACGATCGAATCTCGGGCAAGTAACATACCAATGACAAAGGGAACAACGTATGCTATTATGTGGTTTGACCGATAAAGATCTTCGTAGAATATTTATGAGCCAATATGAGCATCCAAGTTCTGCTATTGGTTATTTATGTGTCTCGGTCATGTCTACATAGTTCTTGAACCCGTGGGGTCTGCACGCCTAACGCTCGATGACGATATGTATTATGAGTTATGTGTTATGACCAAAAGTTGTTCTGAGTCCCGAATGAGATCACGGACATGACAAGGAGTCTCAGAATGGTCAAGACATAAAGATTGATATATTGGAAAGCTACATTCAGACATCGGAATGGTTCCAGTGAAGTTCAGGTATTTTTCGGAGTATCGGGAGGTTACCGGAACCCCCCGGGGAGTTTTTGGGCCTTAGCGGGAAGAGGAGGCAGCGGCCAGGAGGTGGCGCCTGATGGTAATATAGACCTAGGGTAGGGTCATAGGCCTGACCTATATACCTTACCCAAGGTCACTGTCCTAGAAGCTCAAGAGACATCAGGGAATACCCAATAAAGATGTCGAGTGCAATCCAGTCGACCAAGTCATACCACTCGGGTACTCCTCCTTCTCGAGACCACTCGACCATAAAAGAAACCACTCAACCTATGAAGACCAGGAGTCGCACAGAACTGCAATGGTCAAGCATTCACTCCGTAGTCTTCAAGGGCATTAATAGCACTTATGGCCGGCGTTATCAGTAACGTCCCTCTTTTATGTACATTGAACCCTCTGTAATGGGGGATGGCTGGGGTCCTGGCACACTCTATATAAGCCACCCCCTCCTCTGGCACAAGGGTTCACACCCCCTGTAACACACACACGCATATACTGAAATCAAGTCGACCGCCTCCGGGCACCGAGACGTAGGGCTTTTACCTCCTCTGAGAGGGGCCTGAACTCATAAGCACTTGCGTACAACCTCACCGTACCTAGGACCTTGCAACCTCCTATGTACACCCTACTCTTACTGTCAGTCTTAGTACCACGGCAGTTGGTGCCCACCATGGGGCAAAGCGTCTTAGCGACTTCCGGCGAGGTTGCATTTTCTTCAGTCTTCATCAACATGGTTTCCGGCGGCAGTTTGATCATGGGCCACGAGTTCCGACTTGGGGCGCTCACTTTCGTCGCCGATGATTCGGCCTGGCTCCAGGAGGCCCCCCTCGATGTCAAGGCGCTGCCGATCCGAGGTTTGTCGCACTTCTGCACGAGTGCCCGTGGCGTCCTCCTCCGGCAGCCGTCGACTCCGTACTAGTCGACGCCCGTGTCCACCTCTCGCTCCACTGGATGCCGCCGCCAGCGGTCGAGCCATTCACGGCTCCAGCGGTGAAACACGCGGTGGCTCGACAGACGTTCACCCCCAGGTCGCGTCGATCAAGCCCGACGTATATCACTGTGGTCCAGTCGACCCATCGACTAACTTTGCAGACACACTTTCCGAGAGCGGGAGTTATGACCCCGTGGCAGAGGTCCTCATGGTTGACTCTCATCACGGCCCGCCTGGTTTCCGCCGCAGCGGAGAGAACAGGGACGGTGACGGTACATCGCTCGGCCATGAGGAGTACCAGCCCCAACCTCTTAGTTCGTAGCAGGGAAGAGCTGCGTCGCTGCAATGAGGAAGCTCTCCATACCCCCATCATAGGGGAAACCGCCGATGCTTGGGCTTTGGGGGACATGCGCCTGGCCATGCTGGCCGAGCGCACCCGTTTGGAGAATCTCCAACATTCTCTCGATGAGTGTGCTCGTTGATTGATCCCCGGATCCAGTCGACACACGCGGCAGCTGTTTCCACCGGAAACTCAGGTATTCCGCACACCAATTCAGAATCTCGCAGCTGCTGCACGTATTGCGGAGTCCATTCAGCCATCTCGCTCAGATGGTGGAAGAGGCCTGGAACAGATCAGAGCGCTGCTCCGGGCGGCAGGAGATCAGAACTCCGTAGTGTCCCAGTCGCGGAACAGAATTCACAGTCGATCGGTAAGGACAGAAACCGTTCAGTCGGCACACAGTCCTAGATCACTGTTGAGGCAAAGAGATCGTGAGCATCATCAGGATCGGCATTTGGGAAGAGTTAATGGAAATGATGATCATGAGTTCACCCGTGACAACTACCGTCGAGTGCCTTCGCCCCTTCCGAGGGGAGGGTCGTACGTGCCCCGGAGGTATGATGACAGGCGTCCGTACAGTAACGACCGCAGAGTTCCAGTCAACCAAAGGGAGCCTGGGTTCGATGTGAGGTCAGTCCTTGTTTAGGTATTGGTCGAGCGGAACAGAGCATACAGTGAAGGGCTGGACAGAGATAGGCCCAGCAGTAGCAGGGTCCACGTGTCTGGCCCCGAGTGCTTCGGAAGAGCCATCAGGGCCGCCGAGATCCCCCACAACTTCAGATTGGCAACTGGTGTCAGCAAGTTCACGGGAGAGTCGAAGCCCGACACTTGGCTTGAACATTACGGAGTGGCTGTGCACATCGGCGGCAGCAGCGATGAGGTGGCCATGAAGCACCTCCCTCTGATGCTTGAAGGTTCTGCCAAAGCTTGGCTTAATCAGTTGGCCCCGGGAAGCATTTTGAGTTGGGATGAGTTGTCCCGAGTGTTTACCAGAACATTCGAGGGCACCTGCAAGAGACCAGCCGGTCTACCAGAGTTGCAACATCGTGTGCAAAAGCCGAATGAAACCTTGAGAGACTATATCCAAGGATGGATCACTCTGCACCACACAGTGGAGAATGTGTCAGATCACCAAGCAGACTGTGCCTTCAAGGAGGGCGTGCGCTACAGAGAGCTCAATCTGAAGTTCAGTCGGACAGGAGATATGACTCTCACTCGGATGATGGAGATTGCCACCAAGTATGCTAACGGTGAAGAGGAAGACCGACTCCGGAGTGGTAAGCACAAAACAGTCGCCCAGGACATTGGAGGACGAAATTTCAGTCGGAAGCAGAAGCGAAAGGCTGAGGCAGCAGGACCTGCCGAGGCGGCAGTGTTGAATCAAGGGAAGTTCAAAGGGAAGCCCAAAGGGCCCTGGAATCCCAAGAAAGTGAAAGATCAAGATGGAAATGATGTGATGGATTTGCCGTGTCATATTCACACCAAGAAAGATGAAGAGGGGAATCTGATCCTCCCCAAGCATACCACTCGACAATGTCGACTCCTGATCCAGAGCTTCCAGAAGAAGGGTCGGCCCAGTGAAAAGGATAAAGACTCTGAGAAGGAGGAAGACAAGGAAGAAGAGGAGGAAGGATATCCCCATGTTAATGCCACCTTGGTGATTTTTGCTGATGTCGAGAGCAAAAGTCGATTGAAAGTCATTAACCGAGAAGTGAACATGGTTCATCTGGCAACGCCTAAGTATTTGAAGTGGTCAAAGACTCCTATCACATTCGACCAGTCAGACCACCCGCTGTGAGTAGCTACCCCTGGGCGACAGGCGCTGGTGGTCGACCCAATTGTCGGAGGCACCTGAATGACCAAAGTTATGATAGATGGCGGTAGTGGCCTCAATATTTTGTATGCCAAAGCTCTTAAGGGGATGGGCATTCCGATGTTCAAACTGAGTGAGAGTAACATGAGGTTCCACGGATTCATCCCTGGAAATAAAGCCGATTCACTCGGCCAGATAACTCCCGATGTGGTTTTTGGCAATGAGAAGAATTACTGCAAAGAGAAGTTGATGTTTGAGGTTGTGGATTTTGAGAGTGCTTATCACGCCATTCTGGGCAGACCTGCCTATGCCAGCTTCATGGCTCGACCATGTTATGTGTACCTCAAAATGAAGATGCCTGGCCCCAAAGGCGTAATAACAGTCTCCGGTAACTAGAAGAAAGCAGAAGATTGTCTTCAAGATGGTGCAAAAATAGCAGACGAGCAGATGGCAGCCGTGGAGTTCCAAGAGTATAAGAAGACGACAGATCTGAGTGATTTGCTGTGTGCCAAGAGGCCTGCCTCAGAGTCCGTGTTCCAGTCGGCCGGGGAGACCAAGCCAGTTCACATCCACCCGACCGACCCCAATGTTGCTCTGACCCATATTTCAGCAATGCTCGACAGCAAATAGGAAGCCACCTCATCCAGTTCCTCCGTGGGAACTGGGACATCTTCGCATGGAAGCCATCTGACATGCCAGGTGTACCCAGGGAACTGGCTAAGCACCATTTGCGAGTCGACCCAAAAGCAAAATCGGTCAAAGAGCATCTCAGTCGGTCCGCCACGGAGAAGAGGAAAGCAATTTGCGAGGAAGTGGCTCGGCTTCTGGCCGCTGAGTTCATCCGCGAGATCTACCACTCCGAGTGGCTCGCCAATGTTGTTATGGTTCCCAAGAAAGACAAATCACTTGGAATGTGTATTGACTTCAAGCAAATCAATTGGGCCTGCCCGAAAGATCATTTTCCGCTGCCCCGCATTGACCAGATAGTCGACTCAACTGCGGGGTGCGAGCGACTGTCCTTCCTGGACTCCTATTCCGGGTACCATCAGATCCAACTGTTTGGACCCGATGAGATCAAGACTGCTTTCATCACCCCGTTCGGTCCTTTTGTTATGTCACCATGCCCTTTGGCCTCAAGAATGCTGGTGCCACGTTCATGTGCATGATCCAGAAGTGTTTTCTCACTCAAATAAGTCAGAATGTGGAAGCATACATGGACGACATAGTGGTTAAGTCACGCAAAGGTTCGTACCTGCCGACTGACCTCGCTGAAACCTTTGCCAACCTAAGGAGATATGATATCAAGCTCAACCCATCAAAATGCACATTCGGAGTCCCAGGTGGAAAATTACTCAGTTTTTTCGTTTCCGAACGAGGAATCGACGCAAATCCAGAGAAGATTGGCACAATCCTCCGAATGAAGCGCCCAGTGCGAGTTCATGATGTTCAGAAGCTTACTGGTTGTTTGGCTGCATTGAGTCGATTCATCTCATGCCTCAGTGAAAAGGCATTACCTCTTTACCAACCGATGAAGAAGTCTGACAAGTTTGAGTGGAATGACGAAGCCGAAGCAGCATTTGAAGAGCTCAAAGCCCTACTTTCTGCCCAGCCGGTGCTTGGTGCTCCAGTCAGCAAAGAGCCTCTTTTGCTTTACATGACAGCCATAGGACAAGTTGTCAGCACAGTGCTCAATGTCGAGCGGGAAGAGGAAGGCAAAGCCTTCAAAGTTCAGCGCCCAGTCTATTACATTTCAGAAGTTTTGACCCCATCCAAGCAGAGATACCCTCACTATCAGAAGCTTGTTTATGGGATTTACTTAACCATGAAAAAGGTTGCACATTACTTCTCTGATCATTCAGTTTCAGTTGTCAGCGACGCTCCATTGTCAGAGATTCTGAATAACAGAGATGCAACTGGTCGAGTGGCAAAGTGGGCGATTGAACTTCTTCCATTGGATATTAAGTTTGAGGCAAAGAAGGCCATCAAGTCTCAAGCAATTGCAGATTTCCTCACAGAGTGGACAGAACAACAGCAGCCAACTCAAATCCAGTCGGAACACTAGACCATGTTCTTTGATGGGTCCAAGATGTTCAATGGTTCTGGCACAGGAGTAGTCTTAGTATCCCCACGAGGAGACAAGCTCAGTTATGTCCTCCAAATCCACTTTGATTCTTCTAACAATGAAGCTGAATATGAGGCACTATTATATGGGTTGTGTCGTGGAATTGTCACGCCAGGTGTCCTCGTGAAAGGACTTAGTTGTGGAGCCATCGCAACTAGGAAGCTTGAGGGGGTTAATCGGGACAAAGGACACGAGAGGTTTTATACTAGTTCGGCCCCTTACGGTGAAGGTAAGGCCTAAGTCTAGTTGGGTTGGTATTGATGTTTCGATGACCAGGGAGCGAGATACGCTATGCCTGGCTCTCGATGAGTTGTTTCTTGCCCTCAGCCGCCAGCGGGTCGTCCCCTTATATACACGGGTTGACGCCCTGCGGCTTATAGAGTCTCGGCCGGCTTATAAACAATGTTCGGCTCGGTGACTAATTAAGTCTACCTTATGATACAAGTAATATTATTACAGGGGTTTACTACAACGGGCCTTAAGTCGCCTGCGGGCCTTAAGCTTTCTATGAACCGCCATCTTCATACTTTGGTCTTGGGCTTCTCTCTGATGAGTCTTCTTTGCGTAACCCGGCCCCTCCTGGGCGGCTTACACAAATAGTTATATCCCCAACATTAGGCCCCCGATTGATTTGAACCTGTTCATGTCAATCTTAAAATACCTTATGAACTGTCCTGCAGTCTTTTGTCTTGCACGAAGAATTTTAACCCGCCGTGACGTCGTCATCTGGATCCGGGTTAAATAACCGTGACGTCATCTTCAATAAAACTTATTTTTATTCCGCCATATCTTCAACGGATCTTTGTCTTTACTGACTGTCTCAAGAATCGAGGCGCCCGAGCCGCTAGATAATAAATGTTATCTCCTCGTTTTTCGCGCCCTCTCGGTTAGTCTTCTTTTATAAATAGGGCGACCTAGGTCTTTCCCCCAGTCATCTTCTTCCTCTTGCCTCCTCTCGAGCTCTGCCGCCGCCACCGTCGAATATCTCGTCTTCATCGACTCAGGCCGCTGCATCAACCTGACTCTGACCAGAGATCAAGGGCGAACCTCCGCAGCTCATCCGCATCCGTGAGTTCCTCTCATTCCCTTTCTCAGATCTGCATTAGGTCCTTGTTGAGTTCGTCAGTGTTCATCACTGGCCGACACCAAACCCTTGCTAGTTCCTTCCAATGCCCTGTTTAGATTGTGGAAACTTACGTAGAACTGCTGTGGTGCTTGTTTGTGTTAATCTTGCATAAAAATAGATCTCCTTTCCCTTGTTCAGGAACCCTCTTTGAGTGCATGAACTTCTCTGTCTTGTTTTTAGGTCTAGAAAAATTTCCTTTCAGAGCAATATTTTGATCCAGAGTAATAACTGTTATCTTGAAACTTGCTTTTATCACCCGGAAAACCTCTTCTGGTAACTGCTCTGAAACACAACTGTCGAGGTGTCCGGCTTAAATAAATGACACAGGACCCTAATTGCTCCTCATGACCCGGAAATTTTTTAAACTGCACTTGATACTCGTAGCGGCTTAAATATTGTTGCACAATCATCCTTATATCATTAGGCCCCTCATTAAGCCGCCACTTTGAATTATCAGGATTCTTCCCCCGGGTTAAAATTGAACCGGATCTTCTTGTTTTTCCATAGGCCAATTGCTGTGATGGCTCCTAAAGCTACCAAGGCCCCTGTGACTTGCAATTGGGTTCCATCCATAGTTACCAATAGCAAACTAGCTGAGTTTGTGAAGTCTGGGCATCTGCCAAAAAAGGATGTCATGTCTTACCGTGCCCCTGACCCGTCTGAAGAAATGCCTCACCCCAAAGTAGGGGAAGTAATAATTTTTACAGATCATATGAGCCGTGGATTTGCTCCTCCCGGCTCAAAATTCTTCAGAGAGGTTTTAAATTTCTTTGATCTTAGACCTCAAGACATCGGACCCAATTCCGTGTCAAATATTTGTAATTTCCAAGTCTTCTGCGAGGTGTACTTGGAAGAAGAACCGAGTCTGCTTTTGTTCAGGGAACTTTTTTACATGAACCGGCAAAATGAACGTGCCAACGGGCCCAGTCTTGAGCTTGGCGGCATCTCAATCCAGCGATGGAGAGACCGTCTTTTCCCTTATGCTGAGTTGCCGAGCCACCCAAAATCTTGGAACCAGACGTGGTTCTACTGCCAGGACACTTCTCCGGCTGATGAAAAACCTCTGCCCGGCTTTCGCACCCTGCGCCTTGAATCTAACCATCCGCTACCAGACAAGCTGACAACCCTTGAACGTGTGCCTCTCAATTCCACCTTCAGGAAGATTAAAGCTCCCTTGGGAAATGGTTTAAATGGCATCGATCTGGTCCGAGTTTGGGTCACTTGGCGTATACTTCCATTAAGCCGCCATCCCGGCTTAATGTGTACTTATACTGGAGAAAAGAATGATCCGCTACGCCATAGCCCTGACGACTTACCAGATGACGTGGTGGATGCTACAACCCAGTCACTGCTGAAGGAGGGCACTGTGATGAGCAACGCCTTCGACTTACTTCCATTTTGCAAGAATAACCCGGCCCCTGCGGTAAGTTATCAATCGTAACAAATGTTTACGGATACATTATACCTTTCTTTATACTCATAATTCTTTAACTTTTTTCACAGGCCGGTGATGACTTCTGGAAAGCCAAATATGACCATGAAGCTGCCAAACAAGCCAGGACGACCAAGAAAGCTGAAAGGAAAGCCGCCAAGGTAGGAACCTCAAAGAAGAAGAAACCCAGCGCCTCCGACTTACTCAGATTGGAGGATAGCTCTTCGGATGAGGAAGAGGTAATCTTTAAATTTTCTTAAGTCCCTTGTTATCACCTGTCTGACATTTTATCCCTTCAAGAGGATACGGGGAACCGTCGAGCAGCCAATGAAGAGGTAACTATAATCTCCTCCGACTCGGAGCCTTTGCCAAGGCGAAAGACCCGAAGGGTGACCCGGAAAGTAATATTTTCACATGCACTTGCTTATCAAGATCCTCAATTTATTTTGAAGCAACAACAGTTTGAGAACCGGAGGCAGACCCGGAACAACAAGGATGCAGAACTCTCCTCCGGCTTACCTGATGTAACCAGGAAGCGTCAGACTGAGGTTATCTCCGATTTATGTTCTGTCTTACCTTTAGCAGGCTTAATTCGTCAACCTCTCAATTCATCTGACTCCAACTATCAGGATACCTCTCCTTCTTCCGGCGAATCCATGCAGTCAAATATGCCGACTTTCAAAACTGCTCCCGGGTAATGTAAACTTATGCACTTTTTGCTTTACCTATGCCTGCATATTCATCCTTCTGCTTTTTTAACAGTATGCAAGTGAAACCCAGTAAACGGGCAAATAAGAATAAGCCGTCTGAAGAACCGGTCGTGGCTGAACCGGTGATCAATACATCTGCTCCAGACAATTCTACCCATCAGCCACCGCCTGATCCAGCTTCTGATATTCCAATGCCAACCTCTGATCCACCTGCTGAAGATACTCTCCAAACAAGTAACCCAGAGACTCCTAGCCCGGTCAAAACAAATGAGCCGGAAGTTGAATTTGTGAAGTCTCAGTTTGTTAAGCCAGGGTGGCCTACCGTCCTTGCCAAATGTACCGCCAAGGAAGAATTATCCCAACGCCAAAAAGCCAAGCAGGACATCACTAATTACACTCACTTAAGCATTGGTGATATAGTCTCGGGCTATCTGAATCAGGTTCATAACAGCCGTGACCTGGAAATTGACATGGTGAAACAAATACAACACAAATCTGAGGTATAACTTATACTTTTTACCTGAATCTTACATACTGTACCAGCCCCCAAGTCTATTGCTTATGAACAAATATGCTGTAGACTTTTAGAAATTTGCTTTACCTGTTAATTTATCCGGCTTAAAAAGAAGTTACTTAATCCGGTTATCACATAAAGCTTTTAAATCTGCAATACACATTAGCCCCCAAGTGTCAAGTATCATTACTTGTAAGGTGCTTGAGACTTAATATGTGTGACCCGGCAGGATAAAGTTAAAAAATTCTTCAGCATACATTAGCCCCCAAGTGCCAAGTATCTTTACTTGTAAAGTACTCGGGACTTGAATGTTACCTTACTATAATTCTTACCATAACCTGGTGTCAATGAAGGCTGCCATAAGTCAATTTGAATCAGAGCTCGCTACCCTGAAGAGTCGTCTGGAAACTCAAGAACTTGAGACGCAGAAGGTTAATTCCAAATTTGAATTTAGTGTATCTGAAAATGAGAAGCTAAAGAAGAAATTTGAATCGGAGAAGAAAACTTGGGCTGATGAGAAAGCTTCCCTGGTGACTCGGGCCAAGACAGCCAAAGCATCTCTTGCCGAAGCAACAACCAAACTGCCCGACTTAAAACAGCAGATATCTCAAATGGTCTCAGCCATCTTTGGTAAGTTATTGTGAGCCGGCCTTAAACATTGTAACCTTACAATGACTATTGCAATAATTACTTCCGGCTGACTATTATGCTTGTGCACATACAGGCTCCAAGAGTATCAACCTGAAGCAAAACACACTGATCAAACTTAAAGCAGTTTATACCTTAGTGGAACAGCTATACTCCGGGACACAACGCGCTTTGGCCGTTGTAGCCTTGTCAACTCCTCATCCCCGCCTTTTGCAAGATGTATTGAAGAGCCTTGCCTTTCTACCTCAGCGGATCCAAGACTTAAGGCGTTCATCCTCAAGAGCCGGGGCCGTAGCCGCATTGAGCCGGGCAAAAGCATGGCTCCTAGAACTAGACCCGGCAGACCTTGCTCTTGGATACCCGAGTCTAAAGGAAGACGGCAATGCCTTTGATGATCATGACTTCACCGCCTGCGTCAAAGCCATAAGTCCGATGGCCACCCTTATTGGAAACGACACTGACCTTAGCAAGTATGCGTCGGCTTATGACAGTGACAACCGGAAAATCCCAAATGCTCCATATGATCAAATCAGCCTGATCCCTCCAATTCGTAAGCATACTTTTGCCCCTGAAGTGGACTCGGCCGGTTTAATAGATGCTGAAGCTAAATTTGAAGCTTTGAGCGGCATTGATTGGGCCTCATCAACTTTCCAGGACAAAACAGCCGACGGAGAAGCGGAGAAGGATAATCTGGAGCCCTCAAGCCCGCCGAAGGAGTGAATCGCCAGGTGTTTGGCCAAAAAACAATGCTTCATCAATTTCAGACTCGGGGAGTCTTGTAATAGGGTAGAAAAAACTTCCCTATGCCTGTCATGCCTTTGTGCATGCTTAATACTTTTCGTAAGCTGCCATGGCTATATATTTCTGGCTTTTGCTTCCTTGGCGTTTTAAACTTTACTTGCCTTATTCTGCAATCCTTGGATAATCTTCCCGGCTCATATAATGTTCACCCGGCACTTAACAACCTGGGGTGATGAATATTAAACCCGCAAGACAAAAAACATCTCAAAATGCTTTTCACAATGTTTCAGGATAATTAAAATACTTTACAGGCTTCTGATTCGGATACGATCAGTAAACTGTTCCAAAGGGGTTAAGCTAAGATTCGGATACGATCATATAGCCCCAAGTGGCTTGGCGATGCCGATCAAGTGGGTATCGACAGCTATGTTCTCTTTGGTTCAAATACGACCTATGTTTGAACAGGAAGCCCCCAAGTGACCATAAGATTTGTTTAATGACGCTGATTCGCATATGATCCACGTCAGACCTACATGGGTTAAGTTGTGATTCAAATATGATCAAGAAGCCCCCAAGTAAGTTTGGCAAGTGTGCCGATCAAGTGGGTATCGACAGCTATGTTCTTCTTTGGTTCGGATACGACCTATGTTTGAACAAGAAGCCCCCAAGTGATCATGGCTAGATTCACATATGATCATAAGCCGGACCAAAGGTAAAGCCGGATTCATATATGATCCGGTTCCTGTTGGTTGTTTCCACCACCTGCCAAAAAGACATATACACTTTTTTGAGGGTGAAAAAAGGACAGAGGTACTACTTTATTACTTTATATAATATATATATTGTCAAAAAGTATATACATCTAAAGAACCGGTGGCTTAAGTATAATAAGGCCGAAGATGGGTTATATTCCACGGCTGGCGGATCTCCTCCTCCGATTTACCCGAGTCTTTGTGCTCTCGAATATCAATGAGGTAGTATGACCCGTTGTGTAGATTCTTGCTGACCACAAAGGGTCCTTCCCAAGGAGGGGATAACTTGTGCATATCGGACTGAGCCTGGATGAGCCAGAGCACTAAATCGCCTTCCTGAAATGTTCTGCTCCTAACCCGGTGGCTGTGATAACGATGAAGGTCTTGCTGGTAAATCGCCGAGCGGGCCATTGCCATGTCTTGCTCCTCATCTAACAAGTCAAGTGCCTCCTGTCGAGCCTTTTCATTATCAGCCTCAACGTAAGCCGCCAAACGGGGCGAATCGTGCCGGATGTCACTGGGCGGAACTGCCTCTGCTCCATAAACCATGAAAAAAGGTGTATAACCCGTGGATCTGTTAGGCATACTATTGATGCTCCATAGCACAGAGGGCAACTCTTCCACCCAACAACCCGGAGTCCGCTGTAATGGGACCAAGAGCCGTGGCTTGATACCCCTTAAAATCTCCTGATTAGCTCTTTCTGCTTGACCATTGGATTAAGGATGAGCAACAGCCGAAACGTCAAGCCGGATATGTTCCCGTTGATAGAACTCTTCCATGGCACCCTTGGAGAGATTAGTACCATTATCAGTTATGATGCTATGTGGAAAACCAAAACGAAAGATCACCTTTTTGATGAACTGAACTGCTGTGGCCGCATCACACTGACTGACCGGCTCTGCCTCAATCCACTTTGTAAATTTATCTACTGCCACCAGGAGGTGTGTCTTTTTATCCTTAGATCTTTTAAAAGGTCCCACCATGTCAAGCCCCCAGACTGCAAACGGCCAAGTGATTGGAATCATCCTCAATTCCTGAGCCGGTACATGAGCTCGTCGTGAGAATTTTTGACATCCGTCACATTTGCTAACAAGATCTTCTGCATCTGCATGAGCCGTCAGCCAATAAAAACCATGAGGGAAAGCCTTGGCCACCAGAGATTTTGAGCCGGCATGATGACCACAATCTCCTTCATGGATTTCTCAAAGTATCTCTTGACCCTCTGCAGGCGACACACAACGCTGGAACGCCCCTGTGACACTGAGATGATGTAACTCGCCGTTAACAATTGTCATGGATTTGGACCGCCTGACAATTTGTCTCGCCAAGGTCTCATCCTCAGGTAGCTCTCCCCGGGTCATATAAGTCAGATATGGCAATGTCCAATCCGGGATGACGTGAAGGCAGCCACCAACTGTGCCTCCGGGTCTGGTACTGCAAGCTCTTCCTCTGTAGGTACCTTGACAGAAGGATTATGTAGAACGTCAAGAAAGGTGTTAGGCGGCACCGGCTTGCGCTGAGAGCCCAACCTGATACCCTTTGAAGTACCCAGCTACAACATCGAGTTCACAGCGATAGGCCGCCATAAGGGGATCCTTAGAATCCCATGTGCGTGAGACCTGCTGAGCCACGAGGTCTGAGTCGCCCAAGCACCTTACCCGGCTTAAATTCATCTCCTTAGCCATTCAGAGTACATGGAGCAAGGCCTCGTATTCAGCTGCATTGTTAGTACAAGGAAACATGAGCCAAAGCACATAACGAAATTTATCACCTCGAGGGGAAGTTAAGACAACTCCAGCCCCTGATCCTTCTAACTGCCTGGACCCATCAAAGTGAATAGTCCATTATGTATTGTCCGGCTTCTCCTTAGGTGCCTGCAACTCTGTCCAATCATTGATAAAATCCACCAAGGCCTGAGACTTGATGGTAGTACGGGGCATATACTTCAGACCATAAGGCCCAACCTCAATGGCCCACTTGGCGATTCATCCTGTGGCTTCTGTGTTCTGAATGATGTCTCCCAAAGGGGCTGAACTTACCACCGTTATAGGATGACTTTGAAAGTACTGCTTCAGCTTCCGGTTTGCCATGAACACACTGTAAACAAGCTTCTGCCAATGTGGATACCTTTGTTTAGACTCAATGAGCACCTCGCTGATGTAGTAAACAGGCCGTTGAACCGGATGCTCCTTGCCTGGCTCCTTACGCTCCACCATGATGGCTACACTGACGGCCCGTGAGTTAGCAGCCACATATAATAATAGCGGCTCTCCATCAATGGGAGCTGCAAGAACCGGTGGCTCAGACAACTGTCTCTTTAAATCTTCAAAGGCGGTGTTAGCAGCATCGCTCCAGACAAAAGTGTATGTTTTCTTCATCATTTCATATAGTGGTAGGGCCTTCTCCCCTAACCGGCTTATGAACCGGCTTAAAGCAGAAACATGTCCTGCCAGGCGCTGAACATCATTGATACACACCGGCTTAGCTAGAGAGGTAATCGCCGTGATCTTCTCCGGATTAGCTTCAATGCCTCTTTTTAACACCAAAAAACCCAAGAGCTGGCCTGCAGGTACACCAAATACACACTTGGCCGGATTAAGCATCATCTTGTAAACCCGGAGATTGTCAAAGGTCTCTCTTAAGTCAGATATTAAGGTTTCCTTTTCTCTGGACTTCACCATGATGTCATCCACATAAGCATGAACATTGCGCCCAATTTGATCGTGCAAACAGTTCTGCACACACCGCTAATAAGTTGCCTGGGCACTCTTGAGCCCAAACGGCATAGATACATAACAGAAGGCCCCAAACGGAGTGATGAAAGCTGTCTTCTCCTGGTCCTTAACTGCCATCTTGATCTGATGATAGCCAGAGTAAGCATCCAAAAAGCTCAAACGTTCACAACACGCCGTAGCATCAATGATTTGATCAATACGGGGGAGAGCAAAGGGATCGACCGGACAAGCCTTATTTAAGTCCGTGTAATCCACACACATCTGCCAAGTGCCATTCTTCTTGAGCACCAGCACCGGGTTAGCCAACCACTCCGGATGAAAAACTTCAACAATAAACCCGGCCGCTAAGAGCCGGGCCACCTCTTCCCCAATAGCCGTCCGTCTCTCTTCGTTGAATCGTCGAAGAAATTGCCTGACCGGCTTATACTTCGGATCAATATTGAGAGTGTGCTCAGCGAGTTCCCTCGGTACACCCGGCATGTCAGAAGGTTTCCATGCAAAGATGTCCCGGTTCTCACGGATGAACTCGATGAGCGCACTTTCCTATTTAGGATCCAAATTGGCACTGACATTGAACTGCTTAGAGGCGTCTCCCGGCGTGAAGTCAACCAATTTTGTCTCGGCAGCGGATTTAAATTTCAACGCCGGGTCATGCTTAGTAGTTGGTTTCTTAAGGGAGGTCATATCCGCCGGGTCAACATTGTCTTGATAGAAGTTGAGCTCCTCCGCGGCACAGGCCATCTCAGCGTAAGCCGCGTCGCCTTCTTCACATTCCAAGGCCACCTTCCGACTCCCATGCACAGTGATGGTGCCCTTGTAACCCGGCATCTTGAGCTGTAAGTAAACGTAACACGGCCGCGCCATGAACTTAGCATAAGCCGGTCACCCAAACAGAGTGTGATATGGACTCCTGATTGTCGGAGTAATGGGCTACGGGTAGGCTAACCCGAGCCCCAGAACCTTTCAAGACATCGGGGCAGGCCGCGCCCCTCAAAGCCGAGTCTCAGATGACGACTCCCAAATGAACCGAGTCTCAGATGGCGACTCCCAGACGAGCCGAGTCTCCGATGGCGACTCCCAGATGAGCCGAGTCTCAGATGGCGACTCCCAGATGAGCCGAGTCTCGGATGACGACTCCCAGATGAGCCGACCCATGGCCGGCGACTTCCGGGGGAGCCGGCTATGGAGAGTTGGCCCACGACTCTACACTCGTTTCGATAGGCGAGGCGGGTACGACCACGGCGTGGCCGTCACCTCCTGCTTGCGAGGGGCCAGCATGGCTACAGTGTGTCGTACCGCCGGAGATCTCCGGCGTGGCCCGGCACTGTTGCCATGCCAGCCCTGACCTCAGCCACAGTGAGCGGCGGACTGTGGCCACGATGGCCTACCTGTACGGCTCAGAGACGGCGGACCCGCCGGACAGTGAGAACATAGAAGACGGCGGATACGCCCCGAAGGCGGCCCCGTGGGAGTCGGCTCCCCAGAGTCGGCCAGCCTCTCCTACGGGTCCCACGCGCCATTAACCAGACAAGATGAGGAGTAACGATAGTGATCGCCCGATAGACGGCGGCAATGTTGCCACGACCCAATGACCAAGCCCGCGTCATCAGGAGCACGGCTATAGTGCTGGACTCGCCGGCGGGGCCCGCGAGTCGGCGGGCCCCAGCAGTCGGCGGAGAAGAAGAAGGCCTGTGAGACAGACGGCTGGGACCCGCGCCCAGCCGGATTACCATTGTACCCTCGGGGGGTAGGCCTATATAAAGCCCCCGGGGCACCCATGCAAAGGGTTCGCATCCATTAGCCTTAGACCAGATCATATAGGAAGAAGAGAGCTAGCCTTGCCTCCTTCTACCTCTAGAATACAGCTCTAGGAGCAACCTTGTAGTAGGAAGAAGAGAGCTAGCCTTGCCTCCTTCTACCTCTAGAATACAGCTCTAGGAGCAACCTTGTAATCACTACGCCTTAGTGATCATGCGGAGACCCCGCAGAGCAGCAGTAGGGGTGTTATCTCCCCGGAGAGCCCCGAAGCTGGGTAAGATTCGCTGGCGTGCATGCCTTCGCCTAATCCCGTTTCCTGGCACCGGCGACGTTCTACTCACTCCCACCATGATAAGCTATCCTTTGGCATATGTCGCACCCAACCCCCGACATTTGGCGCCCACCGTGGGGCGAGGTGCACCGTCGTCCGGAGACCTGCTTTGGACGGGAACCCTTTTCCTCCCCCGCGAGCGTAGCCATCCCGGCACGCCCGATGGCGCTTGCCCTGACGCGCTGCAAAGCGTCGATGACGCCTGCGCGGCGAGCTTCCTCGCTGACCTTCTCGGCGAGGTTAGCATCTCCGACGAGCCTGCATCCGACGCGGGCACGGGCGGCCCCGAAAGCCTCCTCGTGGGCCTTCTCAACCATCTCAACGTCGCCGGCGAGCCTGCCATGGACTTGGAGTCCGTAGGTTCCACCAACCTGATGTTGGTCGACTCTGACGGCATGTCGCTCGACACGTTCCCCTCCAACGTGGTGATCTACCACGAGCCGCTCCCTCGCGAGGCGAGCGGCGGAAGCGCCATCATGGAAGTGCTCGTCATCAGTCATGGTGAGCACTCCGGTGAAGGAGCTCATGACCCGCTCGACGCGGCTCTGCGAGACCTGACGGCGCCCATTCTGGAGGACGCTGACGCCGAGACGCTGGAGGCACGCCTCCTTCAGCTTGTCGAAGGCGCGAAGAAGCTGGCAAGCATGAGACACTTGTCGGAGGCCTACCAATGTGAGATGGATCACGCTGGGGGCGGCTCGCCAGCGCCGACTGGGCCTAGCCGCCTAGGCGCGGTCCGACAACGCGGCGCGGCCATCACCAACCTGTTCGGGGCCGATCGCCCCGTATATGCCACGCCTGCAGAGAACATCCGTGCCGCCCAAGCGGCGGCAGACGAGCTAGACAACTTCGAAGGCAAAGAGCGCCGCCTAATGACCGAGCGAGTCCAGCGACTCCTCAAAGTGGCTGCCACACAGAACGAAGCCGGCTACCGCACGGAGGCGCCGCAGCGACAAAATGACGACTTACCTCCCCGCCGAGATCAAGGCGCGACGTCTCGGATGCCGACTGGCGGAGTCCGTGGAAGAAAAGAGAAGGAACCGGCTGTCAGCCACAGTCGGACTCGCATCACCATCGAGCGCGACCAAGACGGCCACCCAAGAGCAGTGGAGCGGCAGGGCGACTACCTGCCTCCCCCACCACGAAGATAAAGACGAGTCTCCCCACCGCCTGTCGAGCATCCGGCTCTCGGCGACCGCCTCGGCCGTCGAGAGGGAGTCGGAGAGAACGACGCTCTCCACCAGATCGACCGACTCCACCGATCCCTAGCGCTGGAAGAAGAAGACCAGCAGACTCTGGATGGTCCCTGCAAGTTCCACAGCGGCGCAAAGCCATCTAACCATACCACCCGGAAATGCCACTAGCTCACCAGAATCGCCAAGGGAGACGGCCTCCTTCCTCCTCTGTCTCCTGGGCCGCCGCCTCCACAGCCGCCCCAGGAGCCGGTGGCCAGGCCAGTCCGCGCCGTACAAGATGAATACCTCGAAGAACATGAAGCTTATGTGGTGTTCACCAGTATGGCTGATGATCGATGCAGCAGACGGTTGCAGCAGCAAGAAGTACATGCAGTAGCATCAGATACTCCAGAGTTTATGCATTGGTCCGAGAAGCCTATCAGTTGGAGCAGAGCTGACCACCCAGAGGTGATGCCGAATCCAGGCTCCTACGCCTTGGTCCTGAGTGCTACCTTGGCCACTGATAGGCGGGTCGCTCGCTTCTCGCGAGTATTGATAGACGGAGGCAGCAGCATCAACATCCTGTACAAGGATACCATGGAGAAATTAGGAATCAAGCAGAAGCAGCTTCAAAGTAGTCGAACTGTTTTCCACGGCATTGTACCTGGCCTTTCTTGCTCCCCAATCGGCAAGATTCAGATAGACGTCCTCTTCGGAGACAAAGATCATTTTCGCCGAGAGCCAGTCTGGTTTGAAGTTGTGGACCTTGAAAGCCTGTACCAAGTGTTGCTTGGCCGACCTGCTTTAGCTAAGTTCATGGCGGTCCCCCACTACGCCTACCTCAAGATGAAGATGCCGAGTTCAAAGGGGATTCTGACCGTGGCTGGCGACTACAGGAAGTCGTCCGCTTGCGCGGCCGAGAGTAGTCGGCTGGCCGAGTCCCTGGTGATCGCAGCTGAGAGGCGGCTCCTTGATCGGGTTGTGGCGATGGCCGGCAAGTAGCCAGAGATGTTGCCCGACCCCAAGGAGTCGGAAGCTGAGGGTTCGTTCAAGCTGGCTAAGGAAACAAAGAGGATACCTTTGGACCCGGAGCACCCGAAGAGGCACGCTGTCATAGGTGCAAACCTAGACAGCAAATAGGAAGGCGAGCTCGTCGATTTCCTCCGTGAGAATCGGGACATCTTTGCATGGTCCCCTAAAGACATGCCAGGTGTATCGACAGAATTCGCCGAGCACAAGTTACATGTCCGATCTGATGTGAAGCCCGTCAGGCAGCCCTTGCGCCGCCTGTCAGAAGAGAAAAGAAGAGTTGTTGGAGAAGAGATATCCCGACTCCTAGCGGCCGGCTTCATTATGGAGGTGTTCTTTCCAGAATGGCTGGAGAACCCGGTCCTAGTGTTGAAGAAGAACAAGAAGTGACGGATGTGTATCGACTACACAAGCCTCAACAAAGATTGCCCCAAAGATCCATTTGCTCTGCCAAGAATTGACCAGATGATAGACTCCACAGCCGGATGCGAGCTATTGAGCTTCTTAGACGCATATTCAGGATATCACTAGATCAAGCTGAACCCGGCAGACAGACTGAAGACTGCCTTCATCACGCCGTTTGGAGCCTTCTGCTACCTGACTATGACGTTTGGCTTGAGGAATGTCGGCGCCACCTTTCAGCGTTGCATGCAAAAGTGTCTCCTCAAGCAACTCGGCAGAAATGCCCATGTCTATGTGGATGATGTGGTAGTGAAGACGGAAAAGCGGGGAACATTGTTAGAAGATCTCCAAGACACCTTTGAGAATCTGCGCCGATTCCAGATCAAGCTCAATCCGGAGAAGTGCGTCTTCGGAGTACCAGCTGGCCAGCTCCTTGGCTTCCTGGTCTCTGAACGCGGCATAGAGTGCAACCCTGTAAAGATCAAAGCCATCGAGAGGATGGCAGTCCCCCGCCGACTGTTAGATGTGCAGAAGTTCACCGGCTTCTTGGCGTCCATCAGCCGATTCATTAGTCGACTGGGCGAGAAGGCTCTCCCTTTGTACCAACTGATGAAGAAGACCACCTTTTTTGAGTGGAACCACAAGGCGGATGAAGCGTTTCTCGAGCTGAAGAAGATGTTGACTACTCCTCCTGTGCTGGCGGCTCCGACTCCCAAAGAGCCTATGCTCCTATACATTGCCGCCACCAGCCGGGTAGTCAGCACAGTTGTCGTAGTCGAACGCAAGGAGGAAGGCAAGGCGCTCCCTGTCCAAAGACCGGTATATTACCTGAGCGAGGTACTATCGACCTCCAAGAAGAACTACCCCCACTACCAGAAGATGTGCTACGGCGTGCACTTCGCCGCCAAGAAGTTGAAGCCTTACTTTCAAGAACATCCAATCACTGTGGTTTGCACCGCTCCACTGGCCGAGATCATCGGAAGCCGTGATGCTTCAGGCTGAGTAGCCAAGTGGGCCATAGATCTGGCTCCCTACACCATCTACTACCAGCCCCGCACCGCCATCAAGTCACAAGCACTGGCCGACTTCCTTGTTGACTGGGCCGAGACCCAGTACCTGCCGCCACCACCTGACTCCACCCATTGGCGAATGCATTTCGATGGCTCCAAGATGCGCACCGGCCTGGGAGCCGGCGTCGTGCTCACCTCCCCCAAAGGCGACAAGCTCAAGTACGCACTGCAGATCCACTTCGTCGCCTCCAACAATGTTGCCGAGTACGAGGCGCTCGTTCACGGGCTTCGGCTTGCCAAAGAACTCGGCATCAGCTGGATCCTGTGCTACGGCGACTCCGATTTGGTGGTCCAGCAGTCATCTGGCGACTGGGACGCCAAAGACGCAAACATGGCGAGCTACCGCTTCCTGGTGCAGCAACTCAGCGGATATTTCGAGGGGTGTGAATTCCTTCACATTCCAAGAAATGACAATGACCAAGCGGACGCCCTGGCATGAGTCGGCTCCACCCGTCAAGCAATACCATCCGGTGTCGCCCTTCAGCGCCTCCTCAAGCCGTCTATCAAGCCTTCGCCAGAATCAGACTCCATTTTTGTGCCAGCTCCCCCCGAAGAAGTCGGATCCGACTCAAGAGCACCAGCAGACGGCACAAGAATCCTCACAGACGGCTCCAAAAATACCGCAGTCAAAGCCGGCCCGGGGACTTCAGAACCCGGCCCGGGGACTGCGACAGTCAGCCTGAAGACTTCAGAACTCGGCCCGGGGACTTCATCGACCCAGCAAGCGGCCGTGGATCCCAGCCCGCCGCCTCCTAGCCCAGCCACCCTTGTCCAAGTCGCAATAGTGGCAATCGAAGAAATAGCAGCACCCTCATGGGCCCAGCCCATCCTCAAGTTCCTAGTAAACAGAGAGCTGCCAGCTGATGAAATCCTGGCTCGGCAAGTGCAACGCCGAGCGGCAGCCTATACCATAGTCAACAGAGAGCTGGTCAGGCGCAGTGCCACTGGTGTCTACCAACGCTGTGTCGAGGCAGAACAAGGCCAAGAAATTCTCAGAGACATCCATGAAGGCGAGTGTGGCCATCATGCAGCTTCAAGGGCACTCGTCGCCAAAGCCTTCCGACACAGATTCTTCTGGCCGACTGCCCTGGAAGAGGCCAAGGAACTAGTCCAAAACTGCAAAGGGTGCCAGATGTTCCATTCCAAGCCGCTCCAGCCGGCTTCGGCGCTCAAGACC
Source organism: Triticum dicoccoides (assembly GCF_002162155.2). NCBI lineage: Eukaryota > Viridiplantae > Streptophyta > Magnoliopsida > Poales > Poaceae > Triticum > Triticum dicoccoides. Next base: position 101,345,866 of record NC_041393.1, read on the forward strand.
ATTCCCGTCGCCTGGCCCTTTGCGGTTTGGGGCCTGGACATGGTGGGACCATTCAAGACGGCACGAGGCGGCCTAACTCACCTACTTGTCGCAGTGGACAAGTTCACCAAGTGGATAGAAGCAAAACCCATCAAGAAATTGAATGGTCCGACTGCAATAACCTTCATCGCCGACATTACGACTCCGTACGACATACCACATAGCATCATCACCGACAATGGCACAAATTTTACCAAAGGAGCCTTGGCCCATTTCTACGCAACACAGGTCATCCGACTGGACTTAGCGTCCGTCGCCCATCCGCAGTCAAACGTCCAGGTAGAGCGAGCAAACGGCCTCATCCTATCCGGCATCAAGCCCCGCCTGGTTGAACCACTGGAGCGCTCGGCCGGCTGTTGGCTTGAGGAGCTGCCAGCCGTCTCTGGAGTTTGCGCACGACTCCAAACAAGTCAACCGGCTTCACGCCTTTCTTCCTCGTCTACGGTGCTGAAGCCATCATCCCGACGGACATAGAATTCGACTCCCCGCGAGTCACCATGTACACCAAGGAGGAAGCAGAAGAAGCACGTCAAGACGGCATCGATCTGCTGGAAGAGGGCCGGCTGTTGGCACTCAGTCGGTCCAGCATCTACCAGCAGAGCCTGCGCTGATACTACAACAGGAAGGTCAAGCCAAGATCTTTCCAAGAGGGCGACCTTGTGCTCCGACTGATCCAGCGGACAGCCGGCCAACACAAGCTGTCGGCACCTTGGGAAGGCCCCTTTATTGTCAGCAAGGTGTTGGGCAATGACTCCTACTACCTGATCGATGCCCAGAAGCCCCGAGCACGCAAGAGAGACGACTCCGGCAAAGAGTCGGAATGACCATGGAATGCAAACCTCCTTCGAACATTTTACAGTTGATTCAGTATGTATCACGCTACCCCTTTGTATTAAAGTACCGAGACTTCGGGCCCCCCGAGACGAGCTCGGGGACTGCCCCTTTTGATTATCTGTATGATAAGAATTATGCCTTCAAGTATGCTACTTCTTGCTATGCCGCTTGGCGCCGGGTTCGACTAGTCGGCCCGGGGACTCGCCGTTTGGCGCTATGAAATGTTTCCTGAAGTCGGACAAGTAGTGTGCGGCGCCTAAGCCATCTCCTGCCAGAAGTCGCAGCTCGCAGAGCGACTGTTTGGTAGGCAGGAGTAAGGATGAATGGCCGTCCACACGAAAAATGGCTAAGGACCCAAAACATCAACATAGCCTAAGTCGGTTTCCAACCCCCCTTTTTTACAAGCCGACTCGCGAATATTCGGCTTACTGCTTTCTATCCAACTTGTTAAATAAACTCCAAAGAAAGGCAAGTACTTGTTTCCCCCAAAGTAGCCAGTCATTTGGCCCAGCGGCAGTCCGTAGAGCGGTTTGCCGGCTGGCAAAGCGGCAACTAGGGGAAGGCGGCAAAGGAAAAAGCCAAAGGAGCAATGAGCAAGGAAAGATAGAACTCGGATTAATATTAACATAAGCATAGGCCCATTGGCCGAATCTTCAGACAGAAGTTTAAAATACACCCCGAGGGTGGAATTGTGCAAATTAACAAGTTCATCAAAGACTTTCTAGAACAAATAAATAAAGCCAGAAGGGAGCCTAAGGAGCAGAAGACGGGTTCGGAGGGTCGGAGGAGACGGCGGTGTCAGGCGCCGGGGGAGTCGGCTGGGCAGTCTCGGCTTGATCGCCGCCAGTGGCAGTCGGCCCGGTCAGACGCGGCTCGTTGCTAGAGGCACAGTCGAGCTGAGGCTGGTCGCCCGATTCGCCCTCTGGCACCTCCGTCTCGCCTTCGACCTCCGCCTCGCCTTCTTCCTCGGTGCTGGAGTCAATCAGCTCCGTCGAGTCCTCGCCATATTCCGGGTTCATCCCGAACCACTCTGGCGGCACTTCCTCGCCACCTTCAGCCCGCTCGGGGACGAAGACACTGGTGTCCGTGTACTCGGCGATGGCCGCCGCACGCTCGACAAGGGCGCCCTCCACAGCCTCCAGCTCGGCCTGGGCCTCTGACCGGAACGCGGCCAGACGGTCCAGGTCCAGCCCCGGATACGACGCCTTGACGAACTCCAAGGCTCGGCGCGCTCCGGCCCGGGCCGAGGAACCCTTCCAGGCCTCAAGACGGCCGGCTGCGACCTCCAACCAGTCGGAAGTTCGGCTGGCAGTGCGCAGAGCCGGCATGTCTGGCCACAGGGCGGCAACCGCCTGGGCGCCGGCACGCTGAAGCCGGCGCATCCGCCGGTGGGCCGGACGAAGACGGGGCTCGATGCTCAGAAGCTGCTCATCGACGGTCAAGGGAGCGTTGGCGGCAATCTCCTCGCCGTTTGCCCTTCGCGCCTCACGATCAGCCTCGACGGCCAGAGGGACTGCCTGCGAGTGGCCAGAGAAGAAGTCTGCCAAGACAAAAAAGAAGCAAGTCAAAAAGTCAGAAGTCAGCTTGACACATAGTCGGAAATTCAAAGAAAGAAAGCTCACCATCGATGATATCCTCAATCTCGTGGAAGCCGGAGGTCAGCATCGCCTCCTTGTCGGTCTAGGAGGAGCGCTCGCTCTCGAACTCAGCCAGAAGAGCGGCCTCCTTCTTCTCGGCCTCGTCCTGCGTCTTCTTGAGCAGCTCCTTCTGCTCGGCCAGCTGCGCAGTAAGCAGATCGCGCTCCGCAGCGAGCTTGCTGCACTCCTCCCCCTTGACGCGCAAGGTGGTGTTAACTTCACCCAGCTGCTCCTGAAGAGTAGCATTGTCCCCTGAAGAACGAAAGAAAGAGACAAATAAGTCGTCAGCAAAGAAGGCCGCCTGGAAGATCCGGCCCGACTACTCAGCAGTCGGCCCGAATCTCGGGGACTACAGCCCGCGGGTGCGCCAGCGTGCCCCCGCGAAGAAGAAGAACAAGAAAGGAAACGTCGAAGTCGTCAAGAAAGAAGATCGCCGGGAAGACCCGGCCCGACTGCTCAGCAGTCGGCCCGAATCACGGGGATTACAGCCCATGGGTGCACCAGCGCGCCCCCGCGAAGAAGAGGGAAAGAACTTACTCCGGCTTTCCGTCAAGTCGGCAGTCCGCTTACTCAACTCCTAAACATTGTGGTTGAAGGCAGTGGCGCGGAGGTTGTGATACTCCTGCGAACAACGATTTCAGAAAAAATAAGTACTTGGAACTCGCCAGAGGGAGTTCCGAGCCGCGTGCTCAGCAGCCGGCCCAAAACTCGGGGACTACACCCAGTGGGTGCGCTGGCGCGCCCCCACAAAGAGGAGCAAGAAAAACAAGCATCAGATAGGAAAACATACCCGGACGGCCGCTCACGACGCTAGATGCGCCTTGGTGCAGATCTGGAGGGCGTCGCCTTCAGCTCGAAGCTTCGCTTGGACATCTAGAAGTTCCTGGTTCAGCGGGCCCTTGCCGCCTCCGCGCACCCACCCAACGGGCGCGGTGCTCGTCGCCTCGGTGTCTGGGATGGTCGAGCTGGCGGCTCCGACCTCCAGGGGTCGTGGCGCCGAAGTCGCCTTCTCCAGGCGGCGGCGCGCTGGCGAGGCAACCTGAAGAAGCAGCCTCGCATCATCCTCAGTCGGCGGCACCGGCGGGCCTGCCGGCTGTTTGCCGTGGGCTCTCCCAGACGGCGGTGGAGGCGGAGGCGGCGGCACTAGCGTGTCTGACATGGAGGCCTCGCCGCTCTCCTTCTCCACGACGGAGTTCTCGGTGCCGGCCTCTCCGGTCTGCCCCGTGAACTCTGGAGGCGGCGGTGCAGAGGACAGTGGGGGGACGAGCATCGCCGATCGGCGACGCGCGGCCTCCTTGGCTCGCCGTCTCGCCGCAAGGGCGGCTTCAACATCCTCCAGCTTCTTCTGGGCGGAGGCGGCCGCCTTCTCGGCCTCCGCCTTCTCCAGACGGTCGGCCTCCTCCTCATCGCGCTTCTCCCGCGCGTTTCGCTCCGTCGCCTTCCGGAGGTCGGCGGCGGGGTCGACCCGCCGAGTATTGGCGGACGTCTCTGCCGACCCCATGACGGAGGGGACGATGACTCTCTCAAGGGAAAGGGGGGCCCTGAAGAAGAATGGGAGGAGTATAAAAGAAGACTCGGACAAGATTCACCAAAGGAAAATAAAAAAGCGTAAAAACTTACGCAGAGACTAGCGGTGGCCTTCTCACTTCCCTACGGAAGCGGTTGGCCTTCGTGGCCACCTCCTCCCGTTTGGTCGCGGCGGCCGCCCCCTTGAACTTCTTCAACTTGCCGCCGGGCGCACTCGGCCCGGCGTGACGCCTCTTCGCGCCGCCTTGGCCAGCCAGGCGGGCGGAGGAGCCTGCGCCCGAGGGGCCGACCCTTAGCTGATGGCGTGGGGCGACTTCCCCTTCGGCGTCATCCTCAGGCCAGTCGGCGAAAGTGGCCGAGAGCCTGAGGCCGCTTCCTGCTCCTCCTCCTCCGCCTTCGGCGTCGGCTTCCATCGCCGCCGCCCCCAAGTCGGGGTCGTCGACGTTGTTCTCCACACGATCGGGGACGAACTCGCAGGGCTGTCTCGTGGCGCCGGCTGCAGGCTGCATGAGGGGGTTCTAGCTCAAAAGAAACCAATGAGAATCAGAAACCGGATTCGGCCGCAAAGAAGACAAAGCAATAAGGAGATGCGACTTACCACTGGTGGGGCGTTGTCGCGCGAGTACAGCTCCTTGCCGAACTGCCAGTCCTCCCCGAACTCGCAGTTCGCGATATGGTTCACCATGTTTGCCACCTCCGCGCGGGGCATCTCCTTGGTGCTCATCCGATTTGGGTCTCGGAGGCCGCTCATTTGACAGATCAGGTGAGGCCGGCCTTGGAGCGGGAGAACTCGGCGCGCCACGAAGGCGGCCAGCAAGTGGCCCCGACGAGGCCCTTCGACTGCGTCAAGACTCGGAGTCGCGCTACGGCGGCGGCTTCGGCGAGAGTCAGCGTCTTGACTCGATGAGACCAGCTGGGGAGCCTCCCAGCTGGGGGGCAAGCTTCGTAAGGCGGCAGATTAACCTAGTCACCGTCGGAGGTGAGGTTCTTCACGTAGAAGTATGAGCGCTGCCACATCTTCACCGACTTGATCAGCGAGATGGAAGGGAAGGGGTTGTCGGCCGTCGAGCGCTGCATTGCGATGTAGGCACCACACTAAGCCGGCGCGCCAGCGACGTGCGTGCCGAGCTTAGAAGAGAAGAATTCTCCCCACAGCTCGATGGTGGGGAGAACACCGAGGAAACCTTCGCACAGAGTGGCGAAGGCGGACAGCAGCACCACCGTATTCGGGGTGAGGTGGTGCGGCTGGAGGCCGTGAAACTCCAAGAACGAGCCGAAGAAGCCGCTCGCCGGCAGCCCCAGACCGCGCATGAGGTGCGAGCGGAAGATGACCCGCTCGCCCTCCTCCGGCGTCGGAGATATCTCCCTCGCCGGCGCGGTGCGGGCTCGCACGAGGTGTGCGCCAGGGAGGCGGCGCGTCTTGCGGAGGAAGTCAATGAGGTCGTCATCGACCACCGAGCCGTCCCACGCGCCGGAACGCACGGCCGGAGTCGCGGCGGCGGAGGAAGAGCTCATTGCTGGCTGGTGCGGTGTGGCTCTGCTCGCCGGCGGCAAGAAGAAAGAGAGAAGAGGCAAGAGGAAACGGGGGTCGGGGGAGGTGGGGCGCGCGTGCTGTGCCGCTCCACCCCCCTACTTATAGCCTCTGAGGCTGAGAAGCCGAGGGGGCGAGCGGGGATTAACTGCGCTCGGAGCCCCACGCCGCCCCACGATTTAACCCACGAAGTTACTGCGTGCAGTAACGACGTGGGTAACCCAACCGTTCGCACGGCCGCAGCGGATCCGTTCGCGTGCCGAGGCGCGGTAGTGGCGGGCCCCGCCTGACAGCCCGTCCCGTCGCACGCGTGGGCCGGCAGACTGTCCCTGCCGCGTGGCGCCACGCGATAGGGCCGCGGCGGGCGGCAGCAGGGAAGCTTATCAGGCACGCCGCCTGGTCTCCCGCCACAACTTTCGAGCTCTCCACAGAGCGGGACGACCCTCTACGAATCTGACTCCGAATAGTCGGCCCAGAGAAAGACGGCAGGCGAAGCCCGAAATCCAGCATCGGAAGAGTGAAACTGTTGAGGCCCCCCGATGAGTCACTCTCGGAGCCTCACCAGCTTCGGGGACTACTGTCGGAGTAATGGGCTACGGGTAGGCTAACCCGAGCCCCAGAACCTTTCAAGACATCGGGGCAGGCCGCGCCCCTCAAAGCCGAGTCTCAGATGACGACTCCCAAATGAACCGAGTCTCAGATGGCGACTCCCAGACGAGCCGAGTCTCCGATGGCGACTCCCAGATGAGCCGAGTCTCAGATGGCGACTCCCAGATGAGCCGAGTCTCGGATGACGACTCCCAGATGAGCCGACCCATGGCCGGCGACTTCCGGGGGAGCCGGCTATGGAGAGTTGGCCCACGACTCTACACTCGTTTCGATAGGCGAGGCGGGTACGACCACGGCGTGGCCGTCACCTCCTGCTTGCGAGGGGCCAGCATGGCTACAGTGTGCCGTACCGCCGGAGATCTCCGGCGTGGCCCGGCACTGTTGCCATGCCAGCCCTGACCTCAGCCACACTGAGCGGCGGACTGTGGCCACGATGGCCTACCTGTACGGCTCAGAGACGGCGGACCCGCCGGACAGTGAGAACATAGAAGACGGCGGATACGCCCCGAAGGCGGCCCCGTGGGAGTCGGCTCCCCAGATTCGGCCAGCCTCTCCTACGGGTCCCACGCGCCATTAACCAGACAAGATGGGGAGTAATGACAGTGATCGCCCGATAGACGGCGGCACTGTTGCCACGACCCAATGACCAAGCATGCGTCATCAGAAGCACGGCTATAGTGCCGGACTCGCCGGCGGGGCCCGCGAGTCGGCGAGCCCCAGCAGTCGGCGGAGAAGAAGGCGGCCTGTGAGACAGACGGCTGGGACCCGCGCCCAGCTGGATTACCATTGTACCCCCGGGGGGTAGGCCTATATAAACCCCCCGGGGCACCCATGCAAAGGGCATCCATTAGCCTTAGACCAGATCATATAGGAAGAAGAGAGCTAGCCTTGCCTCCTTCTACCTTCAGAATACAGCTCTAGGAGCAACCTTGTAGTCACTACGCCTTAGTGATTATGCGGAGACCCCGCAGAGCAGCAGTAGGGGTGTTATCTCCCCGGAGAGCCCCGAAGCTGGGTAAGATTCGCCGGCGTGCATGCCTTCGCCTAATCCCGTTTCCTGGCACTGGCGACGTTCTACTCGCTCCCACCATGATAAGCCATCCTTTGAAATATGTCGCACCCAACCCCCGACACTGATTTTGACCCCCTCAAACGTCAACTTCTCAGCCCTGGAATCATACTCATCTCCAAAGGCCACCTCCAACTCAATCTTACCAACTGGGTAAGCCGACTTGCCTGGAACCACCCCATGGAACACAGTGTTGGATGTCCTCAGATTCTTCTCAGTCAACCCCATACGCTGGAAGGTCTCGTAATAGAGTATGTTGATGCTGCTACCTCCGTCCAAGAGTACCTTAGTAAATTTATATCCACCAACCTGGAGTGCTACCACCAAGGCTAACTGACCCAGATTATCGATGCGTGGAGCACTACTGGAATCTGGCACTTTGCCATCTGCCATGGCAGATGGCAAAGGCATGGTCAGCGGATGGCAAAGGCTTTGCCATCTGCCAGGCAAACAGTTTGTCTGAAACCCTGCCGGTAAAGGCTTCTTTGCCATCTACTGGCTGATGGCAAAGAGCGTGTGGATTTGCCATCAGCTAGCAGATGGCAAAGCCTCTTAACGGGGTTAGCCCCGTTAGAAGGCTAACGGCATACTTTGCCGTCTGCCAGCAGATGGCAAAGGCTGCAGGCTCTTTACCGTCTGCCAACAGATGGTAAAGGCTGCATGCTTTGCCATCTGCCAGCACATGGCAAAGAGCTTTGCCATCTACCGGCAGATGGCAAAGACCCCAAATAGGCCAGCCCAGATTTTACATGTAGATGACAGGTGGCCTCTTTGCCATCTGCCAGCTAATGGCAAAGCTCTTTGCCATCTGCTGGCAGATGCAAAGTGACTATATTGCCCCATTTAATTTTATTTTTTCTTATATCAATTCATTTTCACCTTCCAATGAAATCAGATACCAATATCAGGGCATGAACAGATCTAAAGAACACAAGCCACAAGCATAGACTCAGAGAAGACCAGGCACGACCACTGTGACGTCACTTCCCTTAATAATTATATCCTTACACTATACACGTTTCACAACTATAATTTGAACACCTGCTTGCCATAAATAAATATATGTTTACACTATACACAAGTGAATCATGTTGTGTCATTTACATGACGGGTAAATTAAATGAACATGTCTTGATTAGGTACGACATACTTTGGACAAGGAAGAGACCTGCAGATAAATAACACAATTAAACAAACAAGTACTGAAATATAAGTGTTCCGCATTAAGCTTGCTAGTAAGGAAAATATCAGGAGATGGCTTGCTAGCTTTCACCTCTAGATCACCCCCATGGCAACTTGATACATCAGAGCAAGAAAACATTCCTCAATGGTTACAAACCTTCGGTGCAAAATGACATTCATGGGATCTGAAGACATCACTAAGAAATATCAGGTTCTATATGAGTCTGACTTATTAAAGAACAAAGAACAATGAAGAAAAGTGCAGTACATTAAATCAAGGCCAAATGATACATTGCATGCATCAGCGAGAAAAAAAATAAATGGTGTCTAATATTATATTTTCCCCTTCCAATAGAGAGACTCCTTCTATATGTTTAACCAGTGATTAATTCCGGTTACACCAAATAAACATAGTTCTAAATGATACCAACATTTTTTATGAAACAAAGGACAACCAAAATTAACTCCCCTCGCGTGGAAACTTCATGTCCTTTCAACTCTGAAATTCCACCAAAGGTAAGCATACAATAATTTTATAGTGTATAATTATACAAAAGAAGAACATGTTACGTGTGTAGATAGCGCAAGGTGGCATATTATCATTGAGAGCATATATTAGCACATAGTATGATGAAAATTGGAACCGGATGTACTGTCAGCATGTCTTTCTCCTTATTCTGTATATCATCATTTCCTCTACACTTGACATGATAGCTTGAGAAAAAAAAGATGAGTATCCAGATATGTACATAGTTATGGCTAGATTCCTTGTTTTGTCCAAGAAAGATAAGTCATGAGCCCATCATCTTATTACAGCAAGGCACATCTCTATCAGTGGTGCAAGAGGTGTAAATTTTATATTTTCTTTTCAAGAAAAAACTCCTGCAATTTCCAAATGCATGGCCGCAGCCGCTGGCTGCAACGTCGACCCAATGGTGCTTGTCTGGGCGAAGTACAAGGCCGTTGGGCTCGTCGCCTGGCAGTTCTGCAACCCACATCAGTTTCTATGACTATAATTTCTACTATTGTACTCTTTGTAGTTTCTAATGCATAAATTAATCTAATGTTGGGAGATTTCCAAGGACTAACTAAGACAATCAGAATCGGAGAGGAGAGTTTCTCAACAGCAACAAAATGAATTAGAGGAGAGTCAACTAACCTTCCTTTCTTGCTTCGTCACCCCCTCATGGGTTATGAGCTATGACGACCATGATGCCGGCCGTGCGTCCGAGCGCCTGTGGTCTGTACATCGACGACCTACCCTTTTCTCATTTTCTGGTCACCGAAGAGTTCGATCGACCAGAAACATGGAAGGGCGAGAGTACTCATGTTCCTGCCCTGTGTGTGTTTTCTTTGCGCGAAAGTTCCTGTTTCAGTCAGAGAGGTAGAACAATAAGAAAATGAGAAGGTCTTTCACTTCCTTACAGAATGAAATTTCTGTCTTGCAAGTTTACAAAGTCATCAAGTTAAGCACTTACGATAAAATTATCTGACTCAGAAAGCTGATATCACTCATACAAAAAACATTTTATACAATATTGAGTTTTGACATAGCTATCAAATCTGAACTGAACTTCACAGAATTCAAAAGTTGTATAGCTGACAATGGGCCGTAGATGTTTAGGAAATATATCAAATACTAATGGTAAAATAGTAAAGATGGTACTAAAGGAATACACTTATAAACTAACCTCATTTTCTACCAAAAAACAGCGTTCCTCTAGTATTTCTTTATATGAAATCCTCGATCAAATCTTCATAATTAATCTTCTCCAAGACATCATTTTCAAGTGCTATTGTTGCCAATACATTCAGTCTTTCTTGTGTCATAGTCGAACGCAAGTAGGATTTCAACAAACTTCAGTTTAGAAAAGCTCCTTTCGACAGATGCAATCGTCACATGAATGGTTAACAAAATTCTGTATGCAATAACAGCATTAGGATACATTCAGGAGCGCTTCTTCACATGGTTCAAAAAATGTAAGTGATAACTTTTTAGGATTCGAAGTCAAGATGCTTTGTCGCACACGTCAGGCACTAGCCATTACAACCTGCTATTTCTTATTAATGTCAGAAGCTCATATGCGCATGTTTCTCAAGTGATAAGGCGCGAACCATAATACCTCGTATGCCAAAAATGTACTCTTTTGTATCATTGAATAACTCTTTTTTTTTAAAATAGACGAGGTGTGTTAGCGACGTCTCGAATAGCACCCTTCTCATAAAAACATGCCGAGCAAATCGCTAGAATGGACGCCACAGTTTGTCAGGTATGTGATCAAATAAATTATGTTTTTACACTAAAAATTTTAATTCCAATTTTGTTCGAAAATTTAAAATAGAAGTACCAAAACAATCCAGATTTTCCATAAACCCAGGTTTTCGGTCCCTCCAGGAAAAGAATACCGAAATTGACGAAAAAAATTGTTTCAAACCCCTTCTGCGGCATGTATTTTGGTTTCAAATCAAGTATTATGCCTAAAATAATTTTTGAATGAAGCCAAAAATAACAAAATAGGAAAAACCTTGTTCGAACCCCCTGTGCAACATGTATTTTGGCCACAAATCAATTATTATTATCAAATGTCTAAATATAGGTTTTGGCTGCAGTGGCTAGTACATGGGTCGTGCCGGGCAACGCCCTGGGTTTTATTTTGATTTTATTTCTTTCCTTGCAACTGACATCTAGGACCCACACGTAGGTTGGAGCGTAGGCCAACTGACGTGTCGTGTTGAACAGAAAGTTAACGGAAATGTACTGAAATGTATCTGAAACGCAAGTTATATGGTCGGTTTGTATCATTTTTCAAGTTTATTTATGAATTTGTTCATGGAGTGCAAGTTTATGTACCAATAGTGTAATTAACTCATATCTTTATGTTCTCCACTCTTAAGTGCATCTTCAAGATTAACACAAGCAGCCAATAAACTCTTGTCATCCAAGGATCGCAGCCTATCTGTAGTAAATAAGAAACCAAATATCTAGTTTTTGTTTATTCCTTCGCTTTGAAGCACCAGAATGATACATCCTTCCCGGATGCATGATTCCTTATGTTTAATAAGACAAACATAATCTGAATCAATTCAAACTCTGATAATTGTAGCTATAAGAAAATAGAAAAGGACTTCACCCAGATGTAAGATTTTGAATTTTTCGTTTAACAAAAAAGTAGCCTACTGCCTACTGCCAACACTAACGAAATAAAGTAGGGCTTGGACGCTTTATCTACAAGAACCATGGCCTGACAAGAACTTACCCTAGCAAGGGAAGGGATGTGCGCTAGGGCTAGTTCATTCGTTGGCTCAAACCTACAAGTTTCAGGTAAAAACAGCACAGGTAAAAGGCTATTTCACACAGCATAGGTTGGGGCATGAGGTTCAGGCGTGACGCTGGGGCTCAGGAACTCACTCGTACGGCGACTTGGGGGTTGGCGACTCCATGGATGCTTCAGCAGCCGCAGCAGCGCGAGCCAACAGCCGGGAGCCTGCTCCCCTCCGCCGCGGGCCACTGCCGTGCCGCGCAGCTCCAGTCGCCGCGGGCCGCCGCGCCCGCCTCCCGCCGCCTTGGGCCCGCCGCGTCGCGCCCAGCGGCGCGAGCGAGCGAACAGCCGTGAGTCGCGGCGCCCGCCTCCCGCCGCCTTGGGCCCCGCCGCCTCGCCCGCGCCTCCAGTCGCCGCTCGCTAGGGATGCTGTGCGTGAGTCGGGGTGGAGAATGGATAAGATGTATGTGCTAGCTGAGGGGGTGTGTCATTTTTTTGAGGGAAGGAGTGTGTCAATTGAATACGTATGGATGTGGGACCCTAGGGTTGCCATGTCATCAATCCATGACGCAAACATTTCAACCAATGAGAACAAAAATAACCCCACAGTTTTTTTATCTAGAAAAAAATAACCCATCTCTTTGCCGTCTGCTGGCAGATGGCAAAGAGGTGGGGCTAGTACGCCGTTACACTCTTGACGGCCACAGGATTTGCCAACCTCTTTGCCATCTGCTGGCAGATGGCAAAGATTATTTGCCATCCACTAGCAGATGGCAAAGAATTGGCTGATGGCAACCATGTTATTTGCCGTCTGTCAGTTCTTTGCCATCTGTTTTTTATAAGCAGATGGCAAAGACGTTCTTTGCCATCAGCTGGCAGATGGCAAAGAGCTGGCTCATGGCAAATTCCCAGTTTCCAGTAGTGGAGGGTGATCCTCTCTGCTCCAAATGATAGGTTGCTCTGACCATCTCAAATAACGAGGAACTGCCGGTTCAACCGAATTTATAGCCCTCTTATGAACCTTCTGGTCACGTTTGCATAAGCTGGTGGTAAACACATGGTATTGCCCACCGCTCAACTGTTTTGTTTGGCTCTGGTAACCCGACTGCTGCTGCTGTCCTCCCTGACCCAATTGCTGCAGATTATTTCCACCCGGCTGTCACTGAAAACCGGAATTTGAATCGCCGCCCGGGCCATGAAAGCCGCCGGCCCCTGAACCGCCACCAGGTCCATGACCACCATCAAAGATATTGGAGTTTTTAAACGCCTTCATGATCGCACAATCTTTCCACAGGTGCGTAGCGGGGTGCTTCCGGGTGCCGTGTTTCGGACAGGGCTCGTTGAGTAGCAGCTCAAGAGATGGACCTGACCCGCCGGTTCAAGGCCACTTACCCTTACGTCTCTGATTGTTACCCTGTGTACTCGCGTTAGCCACAAGCTCTGGGCTGCCGCCCGCCTTACGCTTATTGCCGCTTTGATTCCCCGGGTTGTGCTGTTGACCCTTTCCATTACCGTTCCTTTTACCCTTCCCTGTCTTCTCATCGTCAGACGCAGGGTCCTTGGTATTATCAGAATCGGCATATTTGACTAAAGTCGCCATCAGCATTCCCATATCGGTGCAGTCACGCTTAAGGCGGCCCAATTTCTGCCTCAGTGGTTCAAAGTTGCAATTCTTGTCCAACATGAGGACTGCAGAGCCGGCATCCATCTTATCAGATGAGTGAATTATCTCCTTGACTCGGCGTACCCAATGGGTGGTGGATTCACCCTCTCCTTGCTTACAACTCGTCAAGTCCATGATCGACATAGATTGCTTACAGGTATCCTTGAAGTTCTGGATGAAACGGGCCTTTAACTCCCCCCACGAACCAATGGAATTAGGTGGTAAACCTTTTAGCCAAGACCGGGCCATTCCATCTAACATCATGGTGAAGTATTTAGCCATTGCCGCGTCACTGACCTCCAACAGCTCCATGGCCATCTCATAACTCTCAATCCACACTCCGGGCTGTAAGTCGGCCATGTAATTCGGCACCTTTAGAGGTCCCTTGAAGTCCTTAGGCAGGCGCACGTTGCGCAAAGCCGGTATCAAACAAGGAACTCCATCGGTTCTGGTAGCTACTCCCATCTCAATAGAAGTTGTTGGATACTCTGGGATATCCTGATGAGCCGCCAGCTAAGCCGCCTGTTGAGCCGCCAGTTGAGCTGCCCGCTCGTCCTCCTGATGGACTCGGTCTTGCACCGTGTTATAGCCACCAAGCTGGTTACGGCGTTGGGCGTTACTTGATAAAGCTTCGGACTCCATGTGCCTGCTGTAACTCGGGCTCCGGTTCTGACGAGGCGGTGCTAACCAAGGTGGAGGGGTTGAGTGAATCCTATCCCGGCTGTAAGAATAGGTCTCCTGCTGAGCCAGGGCCGTCTGGACAAGTTCCCTGATCCTCCGGGTCTCCACCGCTGTTGGATCATCACCGTCCACTGGAAGAGCCGCCAGGCGTGCTGACGCTGCGATTAAATTCTCCATGGGGTTGGGAAAGTGACCCTCCGATATCGGCACGTAACGCGGCGACGCCATGCTCATATGAGGAGGTGGCATCTCCCGATGCTGGGCCGGTCCTCCCGCTCCGGATGTCATAAAAGGATTAGCATCGGGCGGGTTACTTGGGCCGGCTCCGGGTGTAGCAAAAAGAACCCTAGGGTCGTAATTCAGAGGCAACCGGGATTGGGTCTTCTGGTGTCTCCTCCTCATTACCTCATTGGACGCGTTTAAACTCATCGTGAGCTGGTAAGCCTCTAACTGCAACCGTTGTGCCCGGGCGTCGAGAGCCGCCCGCTCCGTAGCTAGTCTTGTGTCCTCAGCTGCTAAGGCCTCCTTCGCCTGAGCTATGTCCTCACGTACCCGTGCTACCTCCGCGTCATGCTCATCTTTGTTCGCAGGGATAACCATGGCGGTTAACAGGGCCGTAAGCTTGTCCATGAGGTCTATCAATACTTGAGCCGGCGGGCGCACATGGCCTCCTGCCCCGGCCGCTCCTAACCCGGAAGTAATTGCAGCCGCGGCTGTAGAGTTTTGTCCGGGTTGAGTCCCAGCCATAAAGACTCCTGCCCAATTTGGTGACTCACAGGGGTCCGGAATACTAAGGCCATCGGAACAGCCCCCGAGCGCACCATCTTGAACTTGATACAAAGAATCTGTAACCGGCGGATGAGTCACTGTCAGAGTGGACGGACGTCTCACCACCATCTTTCGGACCTTCAGAAAGTTCTTCTCCGTGGATGCAGCCCACAAAGACATGCTTCATGCCGGTTTGGACTCGGGCGGGTTTCACACGCTGAGCCGTCTCGACGAGGTTGGTGCAGTTGTCCGGCTCAGGCCCTGGCTCACCGATCCGGCCGATGAAGACGTGGATCCCTCCGAAGGGGACCCGGTACCCGTACTCAATTGAGCCGGCGTCGGGGCCCCAGCCTTCATCGTCGATGTAGATCTTGCCGCGACGAATTTTGGTCATCCGGCCCACTACGTATCCCTTGAGCCCTTCGATGTTGCCCTTCAAGAACTCAAATCCACCGTGTGCTGGCCCCATGTTGGGCGCCAACTGTCGTGGAATTGTCACATCAGATGTCGTTGTGAAAGGACTTAGTTGTGGAGCCATCGCAACTAGGAAGCTTGAGGGGGTTAATCAGGACAAAGGACACGAGAGGTTTTATACTAGTTCGGCCCCTTACGGTGAAGGTAAGGCCTACGTCTAGTTGGGTTGGTATTGATGTTTCGATGACCAGGGAGCGAGATACGCTATGCCTGGCTCTCGATGAGTTGTTTCTTGCCCTCAGCCGCCAGCGGGTCGTCCCCTTATATACATGGGTCGACGCCCTGCGGCTTATAGAGTCCCGGCCGGCTTATAAACAATGTCCGGCTCGATGACTAGTTAAGTCTACCTTATGATACAAGTAATATTATTACAGCGGTTTACTACAACGGGCCTTAAGTCGCCTGCGGGCCTTAAGCTTTCTATGAACCGCCATCTTCATACTTTGGTCTTGGGCTTCTCTCTGGTGAGTCTTCTTTGCGTAACCCGGCCCCTCCTGGGCGGCTTACACAAATAGTTATATCCCCAACAGGTTGCGTATGGCCATCTCACTCGGCGTCCGGCGCTTGATGGTCTATGACAACTCAGATTTAGTGGTCAATCAAGTGATGAAGGAATGGGATGTCAGGAGCTCTGCAATGACTGGTTACTGCAACGCAGTGAGAAAGTTGGAGAAGAAGTTTGAGGGGTTAGAGCTCCACCACATACCCCGACTCAAGAATCAAGTGGCTGATGATCTGGCGAAAATAGGTTCCACTCAGAAGTCTATCCCTAGTAATGTATTCTTGGAACATCTCCATACCCCGTCAATACAAGAGGATGGCTTCAAGGAAGAGCCCCCGCAGCCGATAAGTTCAACCAACCCGACTAAGATTGAGATTCCAGTTGTGGTTGACTTAATCGTGGAAGTCTTAGTGATCACGCCCGACTGGACAGTGCTGTACGTTGCGTACATTCTCAGGAAGGAGCTCCCGGAAGACAAGGACGAAGCCCGTCAGATGGTCCATCGATCGAAAGCCTTTACAGTGATGAAGGGGCAGCTCTACAGAGAAAGTGTCACAGGAGTGGCTCAGCGTTGCATCACCCCTGAAGAAGGTTGAATGATCTTAAATGATATCCACTCGGGGACCTATGGCCACCATGCGTCTTCTCGGACCATCGTGGCCAAAGCATACCAAGCAGGATTTTATTGGCCTCGAGCAAACGAAATGGCAAAGGATATAGTCAACAAGTGTGCGGGCTACCAGTTCTACTCCAATATGTCCCACAAGCCAGCGTCTGCCTTGAAGACTATTCCTCTCATCTGGCCGTTTGCAGTCTGGGGGTTGGATATGGTCGGCCCCTTCAAGACCGGTGCGAGTGGTTTTACCCATGTGCTAGTAGCAGTCGACAAATTCACCAAGTGGATCGAAGCTAAACCCATCAAGAACCTCAGTGCAAGCACCGCTGTCAATTTCATCAAGGAGTTGATATTCAGATATGGAGTTCCTCACAGCATTATCACATATAATGGCTCCAACTTTGATTCTGAAAAGTTTAACGCATTCTGTGCAACCCAAGGCACTCGGGTCAATTATGCATCGGTCGCACACCCTTAGTCAAATGGACAGGCAGAAAGGGCGAATGGTTTGATTCTCCAAGGATTAAAACCCCGCCTAATGCGTGACCTCAAGCAGGCTGCTGGAGCCTGGGTAGCCGAGTTGCCTTCCGTATTATGGGGGCTAAGAACAACGTTGAATCGGTCGACTAGCCGGACTCCTTTCTTCTTGGTGTATGATGCAGAGGCTGTACTCCCGAGTGATTTACTGCACAATGTCCCCCGAGTAGAACTATTCACAGAAGCTAAAGCAGAGTAAGCACAAGAAGACACCATTGATCTCCTGGAAGAAGAGTGCGAGATGGCTTTGATCTGGTCAACCATCTACCAGCAAGATCTGCGTCGACTCCATGCCCGAAACATCAGAGGACGAGCATTCCAAGAAGGAGACCTGGTTCTCTGAGTGGATCAGAAACGACCTCACAAGCTTGCTCTGGCCTGGGAAGGCCCCTTCATCATCACCAAGGTGCTTCACAATGGAGCCTACCACATCTACAACGTAGCCAAGCAGATAGACGAGCCACGCGCGTGGAATGCAGAGCTGCTCCGTCGCTTCTACACATAGATCACTCGACCTGACGAGTTGTAATAAAAGTATTTCAGTTTGCTTTCGAAAGACAAGATTTTTCAGTATCATAATGATCAGTTTCCCATAAGCATCTGTGTCTAAAATCCCCCAGTGGGTGGCTTAGCCGCGAATCCGATTCGCCTAAGTTAAAAACACCCGAGTGGAGAGCAATCCTCCCACTCAGAGGCTTCGCTGCTAATCCGATTCGCCTAAGTTTAAAAACATTCCGAGTGGAGAGCAATCCTCCCACTCGGGGGCTTAGCTGCGACCCCGTAATCGCCTAAGTTTAAAAACATTCTGAGTGGAGAGCAATCCTCCCACTCGGGGGCTTAGCTGCGACCCCATAATCGCCTAGGTTAAAAAACACTCTGAGGGGAGAGAAATCCTCCCACTCGGGGGCTTAGCTGCGA
>NC_041393.1:101364145-101405854 GCF_002162155.2 Triticum dicoccoides
TCCCACTCTGGGGCTTAGCTGCGACCCTGTAATCGCCTAAGTTGAAAAACACTCCGAGTGGACAGCAATCCTCCCACTCGGGGGCTTAGCTGCGACCCCGTAATCGCCTAAGTTAAAAAAACACTCCGAGTGGAGAGCAATCCTCCCACTCGGGGGCTTAGCTGCGACCCCGTAATCGCCTAAGTTAAAAAACACTCTGAGTGAAGAGCAATCCTCCCACTCGGGGGCTTAGCTGCGACCCCGTAATCGCCTAAGTTAAAAATGTTGGAAATATGCCCTAGAGGCAATAATAAAAGCATTATTATTATATTTCCTTGTTCATGATAATTGTCTTTATTCATGCTATAATTGTGTTATCCGGAAATCGTAATACATGTGTGATTAACAGACACCGACATGTCCCTAGTGAGCCTCTAGTTGACTAGCTCGTTGATCAACAGATAGTCATGGTTCCCTGACTATGGACACTGGATGTCATTGATAACGAGATCACATCATTGGGAGATTGATGTGATGGACAAGACCCAATCCTAAACATAGCACAAGATCGTATAGTTCGTTTGCTAGAGTTTTCCAATGTCAAGTATCTTTTCCTTAGACCATGAGATCATGTAACTCCCGGATACCGTAGGAGTGCTTTGGGTATGACAAACGTCACAACGTAACTGGGTGACTATAAAGGTAGACTACGGGTATCTCCGAAAGTGTCTGTTGGGTGACATGGATCAAGACTGGGATTTGTCACTCCGTATGATGGAGAGGTATCACTGGGCCCACTCGGTAATGCATCATCATAATGAGCTCAGAGTGACCAAGTGTCTGGTCACGGGATCATGCATTACGTTACGAGTAAAGTGACTTGCCGGTAACGAGATTGAATGAGGTATTGGGATACCGACGATCGAATCTCGGGCAAGTAACATATCGATAGACAAAGGGAATAGCGTACGGGATTGATTAAATCCTCGACATCGTGGTTCATCCGATGAGATCATCATGGAGCATGTGGGAGCCAACATGGGTATCCAGATCCCACTGTTGGTTATTGACCGGAGAGTCGTCTCGGTCATGTCTGCTTGTCTCCCGAACCCGTAGGGTCTACACACTTAAGGTTCGGTGACGCTAGGGTTATGAAGATATGTATATGCAGAAACCCGAATGTTGTTCGGAGTCCCGGATGAGATCCCGGACGTCACGAGGAGTTCCGGAATGGTCCGGAGGTAAAGAATTATATATAGGAAGTGCTATTTCGGGCATCGGGACAAGTTTCGGGGTTATCGGTATTGTACTGGGACCACCGGAAGGGTCCCGGGGGTCCACCGGGTGGGGCCACCTGTCCCGGGGGGCCACATGGGCTGTAGGGGGTGCGCCTTGGCCTAGATGGGCCAAGGGAACCAGCCCCTATAGGCCTATGCGCCTAGGGTTTCCACCATGGAAGAGTCCATGTGGTGGAAGGCACCCCTAGGTGCCTTGGGGAGGAGGGAAACCTCCCCTTGGCCGCCGCCCCCTAGTAGATGCCATCTACTAGGGCCGGTGCCCCCCCTGGCACCCCTATATATAGTGGGGGGGAGAGGAGGGATTTTACACCAGCCCCTGGCGCCACCACCTCCCCCCGTTACGTCTCTCCCTCGTAGTCTCGGCGAAGCCCTGCTGCTGTGACGCCCTGCATCCACCACCACGCCGTCGTGCTGCTGGATCTTCATCAACCTCTCCTTCCCCCTTGCTGGATCAAGAAGGAGGAGACGTCTCCCGTCCCGTACGTGTGTTGAACGCGGAGGTGCCGTCCGTTCGGCGCTGGTCATCGGTGATTTGGATCACGTCGAGTACGACTACATCATCACCGTTCTTTTGAACGCTTCCGTGCGCGATCTACAAAGGTATGTAGATGCATCTAATCACTCGTTGCTAGATGAACTCCTAGATGATCTTGGTGAAACGAGTAGGAAATTTTTTGTTTTCTGCAACGTTCCCCAACAGTGGCATCATGAGCTAGGTCTATGCGTAGTTCTTCTTGCGTGAGTAGAACACAATTTGTTGTGGGCGTAGATTTGTCAACTTTCTTGCCGTTACTAGTCCTTTCTTGCTTCAGCGGTATTGTGGGATGAAGCGGCCCGGACCAACCTTACACGTACGCTTACGTGAGACCGGTTCCACCGACTAACATGCACTAGTTGCATAAGGTGGCTGGCGGGTGTCTGTCTCTCCTACTTTAGTTGGAGCGGAATCGATGAACAGGGTCCTTATGAAGGGTAAATAGAAGTTGACAAATCACGTGGCTTTAACGTAGGTAAGAAAACGTTCTTGCTAGAACCCTAATTCAGCCACGTAAAACTTGCAACAACAATTAGAGGACGTCTAACTTGTTTTTGCAGCAAGTGGTTTGTGATATGATATGGCCAAAGTTGTGATGAATGATGAATGATCTATATGTGATGTATGAGATGTTCATGCTATTGTAATAGGAATCACGACTTGCATGTCGATGAGTATGACAACCGGCAGGAGCCATAGGAGTTGTCTTTATTCTTTTATATGACCTGCGTGTCAACAAGAAACGCCATGTAAATTACTTTACTTTATTGCTAAACGCGTTAGCCATAGTAGTAGAAGTAATAGTTGGCGAGCAACTTCATGGAGACACGATGATGGAGATCATGATGATGGAGATCATGATGATGGAGATCATGGTGTCAAGCCGGTGACAAGATGATCATGTAGCCCCAAGATGGAGATCAAAGGAGCTATGTGATATTGGCCATATCATGTCACGTTTATTATTTGATTGCATGTGATGTTTATCATGTTTTGCATCTTGTTTACTTAGAACGACGGTAGTAAATAAGGTGATCCCTCATACTAATTTCAAGAAGTGTTCCCCCTAACTGTGCACCGTTGCGACAGTTCGCTGTTTCAAAACACCAGGTGATGATCGGGTGTTTTATTCAGACGTTCACATACAACGGGTGTAAGACAGATTTACACATGCAAACACTTAGGTTGACTTGACGAGCCTAGCATGTACAGACATGGCCTCGGAACACGGAAGACCGAAAGGTCGAGCATGAGTCGTATAGAAGATACGATCAACATGAAGATGTTCACCGATGTTGACTAGTCCGTCTCACGTGATGATCGGACACAGTCTAGTTTAACTCGGATCATGTAATACTTAGATGACTAGAGGGATGTCTAATCTAAGTGGGAGTTCATTAATAATTTGATTAGTTGAACTTAATTATCATGAACTTAGTCTAAATATTTTACAATATGTCTTGTAGATCAAATGGCCAACGTAGTCCTCAACTTCAACGCGTTCCTAGAGAAAACCAAGCTGAAAGACGATGGAAGCAACTATACGGACTGGGTCCGGAACCTGAGGATCATCCTCATAGCTGCCAAGAAAGATTATGTCCTACAAGCACCGCTTGGTGACGCACCCGTTCTCCCTGCAGAACAAGATGTTATGAACGCTTGGCAGGCACGTTCCGATGACTACTCCCTCGTTCAGTGCAGCATGCTTTACAGCCTAGAGCCGGGGCTCCAAAAGCGTTTTGAGAGACATGGAGCATATGAGATGTTCGAAGAGCTGAAAATGGTTTTCCAAGCTCATGCCCGGGTCGAGAGATATGAAGTCTCCGACAAATTCTTCAGCTGTAAGATGGAGGAAAACAGTTCTGTCAGTGAGCACATACTCACTATGTCTGGGTTGCATAACCGCTTGACTCAGCTGGGAGTTAATCTCCCGGATGATGCGGTCATTGACAGAATCCTCCAGTCGCTTCCACCAAGCTACAAGAGCTTTGTGATGAACTTCAATATGCAGGGGATAGAAAAGACCATTCCTGAAGTATTTGCTATGCTGAAATCAGCAGAGGTAGAAGTCAGGAAGGAACATCAAGTGTTGATGGTCAATAAAACCACTAAGTTCAAGAAAGGCAAGGGTAAAAAGAACTTCAAGAAGGACGGCAAGGAGGTTGCCGCGCCCGGCAAGCAAGCTGCCGGGAAGAAGCCAAAGAATGGACCCAAGCCCGAGACTGAGTGCTTTTATTGCAAGGGAAGCGGTCACTGGAAGCGGAACTGCCCTAAGTACTTAGCGGATAAGAAGGCCGGCAAAACAAAAGGTATATGTGATATACATGTAATTGATGTGTACCTTACTAGTGCCCGTAGTAGCTCCTGGGTATTTGATACCGGTGCAGTTGCTCACATTTGTAACTCAAAGCAGGGGCTGCGGAATAAGCGGAAACTGGCAAAGGACGAGGTGACGATGCGCGTCGGGAATGGTTCAAAGGTCAATGTGATCACCGTCGGCACGCTACCTCTGCATCTCCCTTCGAGATTAGTTTTAAACCTTAATAATTGTTATTTAGTGCCAGCTTTGAGCATGAACATTGTATCAGGATCTCGTTTAATTCGAGATGGCTACTCTTTTAAATCTGAGAATAATGGTTGTTCCATTTTTATGAGAGATATGTTTTATGGTCATGCTCCTATGGTGAATGGTTTATTCTTTATGAATCTCGAACGTGATGCTACACATGTTCATAATGTGAGTACCAAAAGAAGTAAGGTTGATAATGATAGTCCCACATACCTGTGGCACTGCCGCCTTGGTCACATAGGTGTCAAACGCATGAAGAAGCTCCATACTGATGGACTTTTAGAGTCTCTTGATTATGAATCATTTGACACATGCGAACCATGCATTATGGGTAAAATGACCAAGACTCCGTTCTCAGGAACAATGGAGCGAGCAACCGACTTATTGGAAATCATACATACTGATGTGTGCGGTCCAATGAGTGTTGAGGCTCGCGGTGGCTATCGTTATGTTCTCACCCTCACTGATGATTTAAGTAGGTATGGGTATATCTACTTAATGAAACACAAGTCTGAAACCTTTGAAAAGTTCAAGGAATTTTAGAGTGAGGTTGAAAATCAACGTGACAGGAAAATCAAGTTTCTACGATCAGATCGTGGAGGAGAATACTTGAGTCACGAGTTTGGGGCACACTTAAGAAAATGTGGAATAGTTTCACAACTCACGCCGCCTGGAACACCTCAGCGTAATGGTGTGTCCGAACGTCGTATCGCACTCTGTTAGATATGGTGCGATCTATGATGTCTCTTACCGATTTACCGCTTTCTTTTTGGGGCTATGCTTTAGAGACTGCCACATTCACTTTAAATAGGGCTCCGTCGAAATCCGTTGAGACGACACCGTATGAATTGTGGTTTGGGAAGAAACCTAAGCTGTCGTTTCTAAAAGTTTGGGGATGCGATGCTTATGTCAAGAAACTTCAACCTGAAAAGCTCGAACCCAAGTCGGAAAAATGCGTCTTCATAGGATACCCAAAAGAAACTATTGGGTACACCTTCTACCTCAGATCCGAAGGCAAGATCTTTGTTGCCAAGAATGGGTCCTTTCTGGAGAAAGAGTTTCTCTCGAAAGAAGTAAGTGGGAGGAAAGTAGAGCTTGATGAAGTATTACCTCTTGAACCGGAAAATGGCGCAACTCAAGAAAATGTTCCTGAGGTGCCAGCACCGACTAGAGAGGGAGTTAATGATAACGATCAAGATACTTCTGATCAAGCCCCTACTGAAATTCGAAGGTCCACAAGGACACGTTCCGCGCCAGAGTGGTACGGCAACCCTGTCTTGGAAATCATGCTGTTAGACAACGGTGAACCTTCGAACTATGAAGAAGCGATGGCGGGCCCGGATTCCGACAAATGGCTAGAAGCCATGAAATCCGAGATAGGATCCATGTATGAAAACAAAGTATGGACTTTGACTGACTTGCCCATTGAGCGGCGAGCCATAGAAAATAAATGGATCTTTAAGAAGAAGACAGACGCGGATGGTAATGTGACCATCTATAAAGCTCGGCTTGTCGCTAAGGGTTATCGACAAGTTCAAGGGGTTGACTACGATGAGACTTTCTCACCGGTAGCAAAGCTGAAGTCCGTCCGAATCATGTTAGCAATTGCCGCATTCTATGATTACGAAATATGGCAAATGGACGTCAAAACGGCATTCCTTAATGGTTTTCTTAAGGAAGAATTGTATATGATACAGCCGGAAGGTTTTGTCGATCCTAAGAATGCTGACAAAGTGTGCAAGCTCCAACGCTCGATTTATGGGCTGGTGCAAGCATCTCGGAGTTGGAACATTCGCTTTGATGAGATGATCAAAGCATTTGGGTTTACACAGACTTATGGAGAAGCCTGCGTTTACAAGAAAGTGAGTGGGAGCTCTGTAGCATTTCTCATATTATATGTAGATGACATACTGTTGATGGGAAATGATATAGAACTCTTGGACAGCATCAAGGCCTACTTGAATAAAAGTTTTTCAATGAAGGACCTTGGAGAAGCTGCTTATATATTAGGCATCAAAATCTATAGAGATAGATCGAGACGCCTCATAGGTCTTTCACAAAGCACATACCTTGATAAGATATTGAAGAAGTTCAATATGGATCAATCCAAGAAGGGGTTCTTGCCTGTGTTACAAGGTGTGAAATTGAGCTCAGCTCAATGTCCGACCACGGCAGAAGATATAGAAGAGATGAGCGTCATCCCCTATGCCTCAGCCATAGGTTCTATTATGTATGCCATGCTGTGTACCAGACCTAATGTTAACCTTGCCGTCAGTTTGGTAGGAAGGTACCAAAGTAATCCCGACAAGGAACACTGGACAGCGGTCAAGAATATCCTGAAGTACCTGAAAAGGACTAAGGAAATGTTTCTCGTTTATGGAGGTGACGAAGAGCTCGTCGTAAAGGGTTACGTCGATGCTAGCTTCGACACAGATCTGGATGACTCTAAGTCACAAACCGGATACGTGTATATTTTGAATGGTGGGGCAGTAAGCTGGTGCAGTTGCAAGCAAAGCGTCGTGGCAGGATCTACATGTGAAGCGGAGTACATGGCAGCCTCGGAGGCAGCACATGAAGCAATATGGGTGAAGGAGTTCATCACCGACCTAGGAGTCATACCCAATGCGTCGGGGCCGATCAAGCTCTTCTGTGACAACACTGGAGCTATTGCACTTGCCAAGGAGCCCAGGTTTCACAAGAAGACAAGGCACATCAAGCGTCGCTTCAACTCCATTCGTGAAAATGTTCAAGATGGAGACATAGAGATTTGTAAAGTACATACGGACCTGAATATAGCAGATCCGTTGACTAAACCTCTCCCTAGAGCAAAACATGATCAACACCAGAATTCTATGGGTGTTCGATTCATCACAATGTAACTAGATTATTGGCTCTAGTGCAAGTGGGAGACTGTTGGAAATATGCCCTAGAGGCAATAATAAAAGCATTATTATTATATTGCCTTGTTCATGATAATTGTCTTTATTCATGCTATAATTGTGTTATCCGAAAATCGTAATACATGTGTGAATAACAGACACCGACATGTCCCTAGTGAGCCTCTAGTTGACTAGCTCGTTGATCAACAGATAGTCATGGTTTCCTAACTATGGACACTGGATGTCATTGATAACGAGATCAAATCATTGGGAGAATGATGTGATGGACAAGACCCAATCCTAAACATAGCACAAGATCGTATAGTTCGTTTGCTAGAGTTTTCCAATGTCAAGTATCTTTTCCTTAGACCATGAGATCGTGTAACTCCCGGATACCGTAGGAGTGCTTTGGGTATGCCAAACGTCACAACGTAACTGGGTGACTATAAAGGTAGACTACGGGTATCTCCGAAAGTGTCTGTTGGGTGACATGGATCAAGACTGGGATTTGTCACTCCGTATGACGGAGAGGTATCACTGGGCCCACTCGGTAATGCATCATCATAATGAGCTCAGAGTGACCAAGTGTCTAGTCACGGGATCATGCATTACGGTACGAGTAAAGTGACTTGCCGGTAACGAGATTGAACGAGGTATTGGGATACCGACGATCGAATCTCGGGCAAGTAACATATCGATAGACAAAGGGAATAGCGTACGGGATTGATTAAATCCTCGACATTGTGGTTCATCCGATGAGATCATCGTGGAGCATGTGGGAGCCAACATGGGTATCCAGATCCCGCTGTTGGTTATTGACCGGAGAGTCGTCTCGGTCATGTCTGCTTGTCTCCCGAACCCGTAGGGTCTACACACTTAAGGTTCGGTGACGCTAGGGTTATGAAGATATGTATATGCAGAAACCCGAATGTTGTTAGGAGTCCCGGATGAGATCCCGGACGTCACGAGGAGTTCCGGAATGGTCCGGAGGTAAAGAATTATATATAGGAAGTGCTATTTCGGGCATCGGGACAAGTTTCGGGGTTATCGGTATTGTACCGGGACCACCGGAAGGGTCCCGGGGGTCCACCGAGTGGGGCCACCTGTCCCGGGGGGCCACATGGGCTGTAGGGGGTGCTCCTTGGCCTAGATGGGCCAAGGGCACCAGCCCCTATAGGCCCATGCGCCTAGGGTTTCCACCATGGAAGAGTCCATGTGGTGGAAGGCACCCCTAGGTGCCTTGGGGAGGAGGGAAACCTCCCCTTGGCCGCCGCCCCCCTAGTAGATGCCATCTACTAGGGCCGGCGCCCCCCTGGCACCCCTATATATAGTGGGGTGGAGAGGAGGGATTTTACACCAGCCCCTGGCGCCACCACCTCCCCCCGTTACGTCTCTCCCTCGTAGTCTCGGCGAAGCCCTGCTGCTGTGACGCCCTGCATCCACCACCACGCCGTCGTGCTGCTGGATCTTCATCAACCTCTCCTTCCCCCTTGCTGGATCAAGAAGGAGGAGACGTCTCCCGTCCCGTACGTGTGTTGAACGCGGAGGTGCCGTCCGTTCGGCGCTGGTCATCGGTGATTTGGATCACGTCGAGTACGACTACATCATCACCGTTCTTTTGAACGCTTCCGTGCGCGATCTACAAAGGTATGTAGATGCATCTAATCACTCGTTGCTAGATGAACTCCTAGATGATCTTGGTGAAACGAGTAGGAAAATTTTTGTTTTCTGCAACGTTCCCCAACAAAAAACACCTCCGAGTGGAGAACAATCCCCCCACTCGGGGACTTAGCTGCGACCCCATAATCGCCTAAGTTAAAAGAACACCTCTGATCTATGCCACAAGTACAACATGCATTCCATCCCAATCCGCAGGGACGACGAGGTGTCGATTGAACACCTCTGAGCTATGCCACAAGTACAACGTGCATTCCATCCCTATCCGCAAGGATGAGGAGGTGCCGATTGAACACCTCTGAGCTACGCCACAAGTACAACGTGCGTTCCATCCCTATCCGCAGGGACGACAAGGTGTCGATTGAACACGTCTGAGCTATGCCACAAGTACAATGTGCGCTCCATCCCAATCCACAAGAACGACGAAGCAGCAAGAGCGAGAGCCAAGATATACAAGGAAAGCAAAGTTCGGATAAATCCCTCAAAAGTTCAGAACCACAATGGGCAAAAGTGCTCGGGCATAAAGCCCGATAGAGTTTAATGGTTACATAACCACTTGGCATCCCGAGGTAAATAAAGGGTGGGGCAAAATGTTTGTTCACTCGGCAGGAGGAGGACTCGCTGGCTCGACGAAGCTGTCGAGGTCGATGCTGTCTGCGATGCGCATGGTAGCGTCAAGGAAGGTGTCCATGAAGGACTGGAAGTCGAGCTTCTTTGTGTTGCCAACCTTGAGGGCCGCCAGCTTGTCTTCTCTGACGTCCTTGCAGTGCACTCGGACCAGTGACAGAGCGACATCAGCACCACACTGAGCGGATGACTTCTTCCATTCCTGCACTCGACCGGGGATCTGATTCAGTCGAGCCATCAGAGACTCGAGGTCCTGTGAAAGTTCCGCCTGAGGCCAGAGTTCATCATTAACCCGCGTCATCGCGGCCTTCAATCGAGCGAGGTAATCCACAACACTGTCCAAATGAGACTCCAGCCGCAACACGTTCATCGCAACATCGTCTTTGACAGGGTAGTTTATGGGATCGAGACCTGTCTCAACCCACCCAGTTTCTGCTTCGAAGTCCTGACAGAGCTCTACACAGTCGGAAAAACAATGAGTCGACAGTTCAACAAGGCATGCCAGTCGACGTCTGAAATCAGTCGAACCAGAGGAAATACCTTCAAGTTTCAAGACCAACTTCGCAGCAAGCTGCCCCAGATACGACTCCAATGCGCCCTGTTTGGCTTTGAGGTTCCCCACTTCATCAGTCGAGCTCTCCTTGTCCTTCTTCAGCTGCGCGATCTCGTCTTCTAATTTGCCTACCAAAGCCAGCTTCTTGTTCGCAAGCGCAGTTTTCTCTCGCGCCTCCTTCTGGGCTGCAGCAAGGTCCAAGTCCTTCTCAAGAGCCTGATTCATTTTGTCTAAAGAAATAACATTCTTCAGACAAGCCTGAAGTTGACAGTTTTCACTACACACATATGTTCGAGTGGAATCACTCGGTTCAATGAGACTGAAAAGAAGAAAGGGAGAATCATATCATAAAAAGTTCCGAGTGGTTACCTCCCATGATAGTTGTTTCCTCCTGGGACTTCTTGAGGTTCTTCTTGGCCAACTCCAAGTCAAGATTGATGTTGATCTGCTTCTTGTCCAGCTCAGAAAGTTGAGCCCCAAGCTCACAAGAATTCTACAGTAAGCAAAAGAGATATGTCCGTCGACAGCAACAAAAGTTAATCTCAGACTAACACTGAATCAAACATTCAACGGCAGTCTCGGGGACTACACCCAGTGGGTGCACTTGGCGTGCGCCCACTGGTCCGGTTGTTATACTCGGCATGGTCTGCCCAGCACGGTTAAAAAACGTGATTCCCAGACCCTAGTCAACTGCCAGCACTTGACTGCGGTCTCGGGGAGTACACCCAGTGGGTGCACTATGCATCCCCCCACTGGTTCAGAAAAACATTCGACTCAACCTAGTCGACTCAAGCAGAGAAGTTATTTCCAATTGGCTACAAGGAAAACACCCAGTGGATGATTGGATGCGGAACGAAGACTCATAGATGGACATAAAAGGTTCCAAAGCAATCATTCAAAGACATCATATGGGCAGTAAAGCGATGGTTGCAACTATCACTACTCAAAAAATCAGTCGGAGATCAACTAACCTTGACGTTCGCCTGCAGAGCAGTTGTGGCCTTGTAAGCGACCTGACTGGCCTCATGCACCACTTTCATCTATTCCATCACGAGATTCACTTGGAGAAGAGCTTCCCGGGCAGCACTCGGCAGATGGTCCGGGGTCTGGTATGTAGTGAAGAGGGATGCCGACAATGCAGTCGGAGTAGCTATAGGATCAGATGCGTGGAATTGTACCGGAGCAGCAGGAGCCTAAGCAGTCGACCCTGATGGACGGTCTGTCGATAGCAGATCGGTGAAAGGGATGCTGGCCCAAGCCAGATCTCCGGATCGCTCGACCGCCGGCTCAGGCACTTGTCCTTCAGCCGCCCTCCCGCTCGAGGTCCTGCCCTTCCTTCTCATCTCCCTCAGAGGCACTTCTTCATCTTCGTCATCCGGAAGGGTAATGACGTCTCGCGGGGCTGCAACACAGACAATCCCAAGAATTCAGTTGACCAGTGAATCAGTCGGCAGATCAAATTCAAATTGGAAAAGGCTTACCGGCTCTGGAAGTAACCGCGTCATGATCCTCTTCTTCCCCCGGGGCCTTGTCAACATCCATGTCAGTCGCAGAAGTCACGGGGCTGAAAAAAGTTCATTGTCCACTCAGTAACAACAGAAGTATCAATCGAAGGAAAGAAACACAGAATGATAGAACACTCACACAGAGGTGACAGGAACGTCCATCTTGATCTTCGGCAAGGTTTTCCGAGTCTTCGAGGGCACAACCTTGGGCTGCTTGGCAACCTTCTCCGTCGGCTCCGGAGTCGACGTTTGAGTGCGCTTCTGCACCTGGGTACTGGGAGCCGCGGTCTTTCCACGCTTGCCTGCTGGACTGTGAAGATGTTTGGATCGATGCTCCAAGCATGGCAGCGAGTCACCCCCCTCGTCGTCGTCCGCCTCGTCGTCATCCTTCGGGGACTGCCAGTCGCCGCTCTCATCCATGCTGTCCTCCCATTCCTGGTCCTGCTCCAGAATTTGCTCGCCGTTGGGCATGGAATACATCTCAGTATAAACCTACAAAACAAAGAGTCGAGTGAACTTCAGTCAGATTCAGAGACAGATGCAGGATGCACAAGAAAACAGTCGGTGGCAAAAGTTCGAACCTTGTCTGGTGGATTGCTGTCGCTGAATGGGACGACCCTCCTGGCTCCCCTGGGGTTGTCCTTGTTTCCCGTGATACTCTTCAACCACATGGCCACCATTTTGGCCGGGACTTCCTCCGGATGAACCCGAGTGGTGTCATTGGCACCAGAGTACATCCACATCGAGTGATCCCGAGCCTAAAGCGCCTGGATGCATCGACTGAGAAATACATCCAGTAAGTCCATTCCAGTCACGCCCTGATTGATCAGGTGAACCACCCTCTCGACCAGCATGTATGTTTCCACCTTCTCTGCAGCGTTCACTTTCAGTGAGGAAGGAGTCTGAACACGATCGAAGGAAAAAGGGGGAAGTCCAGTCGAGTGGCATGGAGTGGCGACGTCCTGGCAGTAGAACCAGGTTGACTGCCAGCCCCTGACCGACTCAGGAAGGGTCATGGAAGGGAAAGAGCTCCTTTTCCTCTTCTAGATGCCCAAACCCCCACACATTTGGGTAATGTGCGTTTTCTCGTCGCTCGTGTTTGCTTTCTTCACCGACTGAGAGCGGATAGTGAAGATGTGCTTGAAGAGGCCCTAATGCGGTCGACAGCCAAGAAATTTCTCGCACATGGACACAAATGCCGCGAGGTATGTGATGGTATTAGGAGAAAAGTGATGAAGTTGGGCCCCGAAGAAGTTCAGAAAACCCCAGAAAAAAGGAAGCGGAGGAAGCAAAAAAACGCGGTCGATGTGGGTGGCGAGTAGAACACACTCACCCGGTCGCGGCTGCGGCTCCATCTCCCCCCTCCGGCAACCGCACAACACCGTGGTGAAAAAGGTGGCGCAAGGATCGAGGCGCTCCTATCCATCCATCCCGCCTACCGTGGCTCGCCCCGTCCCGTGCGCTTCCCCGAAATTTCAAATCCCGTGGAATCCGGGATACGCCGTAACCAATCGTGCCGAAGATCTCGCGTCAGAAAGAAACACTCAGCGGTTGATGTTACAAATTCACTCGGCAATTTCTGAATCGATCAAGGCGGCTGGAATGAAGCTGAAGTTCCAACATGAGCCTCTCGTTCAACGCAAGTACTTGTTATGTTCCACGGTTGAAGCAGGATCGACTTCAACCTTCTTTCCACTCGGTCCTCAATCCATTCGAGGGCTAATGATGGTAATATAGACCTAGGGTAGGGTCATAGGCCTGACCTATATACCTTACCCAAGGTCACTGTTAGAGGAGATCAAGAGACAACAGGGAATACCCAATAAAGATGTCGAGTGCAATCCACTTAACCAAGTCATACCACTCGGGTACTCCTCCTTCTCGAGACCACTCGACCGTACAAGAAACCATTCGAGCTATGAAGACCAGGAGTCGCACAGAACTGCAACAGTCAAGTATTCACTCCGTAGTCATCAAAGGCATTAATAGCACTTATGGCTGGCATTATCAGTAACGTCCCTCTTTTATGTACATTGAACCCTCTGTAACGGGGGATGGCTAGGGTCCTAGCGCACTCTATATAAGCCACCCCCTCCTCTGGCATAAGGGTTCGCACCCCCTGTAACACACGCACGCATATACTGAAATCCAGTCGACTGCCTCCGGGCACTGAGACGTAGGGCTTTTACCTCCTCCGAGAGGGGTGTGAACTCGTTTACACTTCCGTACAACCTCACCGTAGCTTGGACCTTGCCTCCTCCTACGTACCCCTACTCTTACTGTCAGTCTTAGTACCACGACAGCGCCCCCTAAGCCCAGTCCGAATTGGACAAGGGGTTGGGGGCGCGGCCCCCCTCTCCCTTCCTTTCCTCCTCTCCTGAGAGGTGGACTCCTACTAGGACTTGGAGTCCTAGTAGGACTCCCCTCTCTCGGTGCACCCTACAGGGGCCGGCCGGCCTCCCCGTCCCTCCTTTATATACTGGGGCAGGGGGCACCCTTGAACACAAGTTTCTATTAACCGTGTGCGGTGCCCCCTCCACAGTTACACACCTTGATCATATCGCCATAGTTCTTAGGCAAAGCCCTGTGCCGGTAACATCATCATCATCATCGCCATGCTGTCGTGCTGACGGAACTCACCCTTGTCCTCAACTAGATCAAGAGCACAAGGGACATCATCGAGCTGAATGTGTGCTTAACGCGGAGGTGCCGTACGTTCGATACTTGGATCGGTTGGATCGCGAAGACGTTCGACTACATCAACCGCGTTACTAAACGCTTCCGCTTTCGTACTACGAGGGTATGTGGACACACTCTCCCCTCTTGTTGCTATGCTTCACATAGATAGATCTTGCGTGATCGCACGATTTTATTTTGACATACTACGTTCCCCTACAGATCACTGTAGTGTGATGTCGGGGATCTTACAAGAATTTGGGCAAAGGAGGGGAGAGAGAGCATGGGTTAAAATTGATTGACACAAACATCAAACTGCAGCAACTAAAGAAGGAATATGAGCATAGTTTAGTTCCAAATTTGCTAGTGAGGGCTGAGGGAGTCCTGGATAAGGGGGTATCCGGACAGCCGGACTATATACTTTGGTCGGAATATTGGACTATGAAGATACAAGATTGAAGACTTCGTCCCGTGTCCGGATGGGACTCTCCTTTGCGTGGAAGGCAAGCTTGGCGATTCGGATGATAGATCTCCTTCTCTATAACCGACTCTGTGTAACCCTAGCCCCCTCTGGTGTCTATATAAACCGGAGATTTTAGTCTGTAGGACGAGAAGAATCATAATCATTGGCTAGCTTCTAGGGTTTAGCCTCTACGATCTCGTGGTAGATCGACTCTTGTAATACTCATATCATCAAGATCAATAAAGCAGGAAGTAGGGTATTACCTCCATCGAGAGGGCCCGAACCTGGGTAAACATCGTGTCCCCAGTCTCCTGTTACCATTAACCTTAGATGCACAGTTCGGGACCCCCTACCCGAGATCCGCCGGTTTTGACACCGACATTGGTGCTTTCATTGAGAGTTCCTATGTGTCGTTGCTGTAAGGCTCGATGGCTCCATTAACCTTCAACAACGCAGTCAAGGGTAAGACTTTTCTCCCCGAACAGAACTTTGTGTTCGGCGGCTTCGCACTGTAGGCCAACTCGCTTTGCCATTTGGAGCAGATCGACAGCTATGCCCCTGGCCATTAGGTCAGGTTCAGAAACTTGAATTACACGGCTGACATCCGCAGAGACTTGATCTTCGATGGATTCGGGCCCACATCAGGAGTGTCGAACAGTCACGACGAGCATGACTTAAATCTGCTGTCGGATAGTATTCGAGATATCGCCCCCGCAGCTGCCCCAAACCTCAATCCGGGGCAGATCGCGTCGTCCGAGGACAGGTGGATGGACCCCGCCATAGAGGCCGCATACTCCTCGGCGGTAGAGCTGAACACAGACTCCGCCATTAAGGGAATCTGCGTCATCGGACCACCGGACTTGTGTCTGGACGTGGGTTCCGAACCGCGTGCGCCCGGACCCATCGAGTTCGATTGGGCTCCGGTAATGGAGTTCACCGCCGCGGATATCTTTCAGTACTCCCCCTTTGGTGATGTGCTAAATTCGTTAAAGTCTCTCTCTTTGTCAGAAGACTCTTGGCCTAACTATGTCCGACCTGAGTGGGATACGGACGATGAAGAAACTCGCCTCCCACCCACCACCCACTTCATAGCCACTATCGATGACCTAATAGACATGCTTGATTTCGACTCCGACGACATAGACGGTATGGACGTCGATGCAGGGGACGATCTGGAACCACCGTCCACGGGGCGCTGGACCGCCACTTCATCATATGACATCTACATGGTGGACACGCCTAAGGAGGACAACAGTGACAAAAAGGACACAACGGACGATAAACCCGCCGGACAAAAGCCAAAACGACGGCGCAGGCGCCGCTCTAAGTCCAGTCACAATAAAAATAGTGATAACAGCGCAAGGAAATATGACACTCCGGTTGACTCCAAAGGCAACAATATGAACCCAACGATGGAGCAAGAAGAGCCAGTCCACGCTAAACAGATGCCCAATCACAGCGATCCTGAGGGCCGAACTCATCAAACTGCCTCCAGAGAGGAGGACAGTCCAATTGACTATGCATCATCCCGGAAAAACGTTTGGAACAAGATAACCTCTGCAGAAGGCTTATGGCAATGACGAGGACCCTAAAGAAGAAGAAGCAAAGGCTCAAAGCCGCGCAGGATACGCTCAACCGAAGATAGAATAAGGTGCTCGACACTGAAGGAAAATATGGCGACCATCGCCACACAAAGAGCTACCCAAAACGCAAGCTGCTGCCCGAATTCGACGATGAGGCTGCAGAGCTCATTCCTCCGAAGAACAATACTGCCAATTGGCCGGACCAACCACTTCATGGCCGCGATAGAGCAGCCACTGACGCTGCACACGATTTACGCGAGCTCCTGGACAAAAAGGCCGGTGCGACCAGGTCCATTTACGGATCCAGAGGACATGCTCTGACGCAGGATTATGGTCACCAAAACGATCACAGTGATTGAATACCAGTTCGGAATTAACACCGGACACAACAACAGCCAACAGCATGCCACGACATGTCTAGATACAGAGGGGTTGCGCGCCCTCTGTGCTTCACCGATGAGGTGCTGGATCACGAATTTCCACGAGGATTCAAACCCGTGAACATAGAGGCATATGACGGAACGGCAGACCCTGGGGTCTGGATTGAAGATTTTATCCTCCACAGCCACATGGCTCGTGGGGATGACCTCCACGTCACCAAATACCTTCCCCTCAAGTTGAAAGGGCCAGCTCGACACTGGTTGAAAAGCCTCCCCGAAAATTCAGTCGGAAGCTGGGAGGAACTTGAGGACGCTTTCAGGGCCAATTTTCAAGGGACCTATGTTCGACCTCCGGACGCAGACGATTTAAGTCACATAATACAACAACCCGGAGAGTCAGCCCTCAAGCTTTGGAAAATATTTCTCACTAAGAAGAATCAAATTGTCGATTGTCCGGATGCCGAAGCCCTAGCGGCCTTTAAGCACAGTATCCGGGATGAGTGGCTGGCCAGACACCTCGGCCAAGAAAAGCCAAGGACGATGGCGGCATTAATAAGCCTTATGACCCGCTTTTGTGCGGGCGAAGACAGCTGGTTGGCCCGTAGAGGCACCAGGGACCCAGGCACATCCAAAATTCGAGATGGCAATGGGAAGCCACGGCGCAATAAGAACAAGCGTCAAAACAATGAAAAAAGTCCGGACAACATGGCGGTCAACGCCGGATTCAGGGGCTCTCGACCCGGTCAAATAAAGAAGCCATTTAAAGGCAGCAAAGAGGGACTGTCCGGCCTAAAGTCCTGGACAGATTGTGCCAAATCCATGGCACCCCCGAAAAACCTGCAAATCATACTCACAGAGAATGTTGGGTCTTCAAGCAGGCCGGCAAGTTAAACGCCAAACACAAGGGAAGGGAAACGCCAAGTGAAGACGAGGATGAGCCTCGCCAGCCGAACACTGGGGGACAAAAAAAATTTCCACCAGAAGTCAAAACAGTAAACATGGTACACGCAACTCACATAGAGTCTGTTGCCCCCAAATTCAACACCTGGTCGGCCTGCCCGATCACCTTTGATACAGGGACCACCCGACCAGTATCCGGCACGGAAGATCGGCTGCCTTGGTGCTCGACCCAATAATTGGCGGATACCATCTCACTTGAGTCCTAATGGACGGCGTCAGTAGTCTTAATCTGATATAGCAGGACACTGTACGCGAGATGGGTATAGACCCATCTAGAATAAGCCAAAGTAACACCACCTTTAAAGGAGTGATACCAGGCATCAAGGCCCGCTGCTGGGGCTCCCTTGTATTCGAGGTGACATTCAGTTCTCCCGACAACTTCAGAAGTGAGGAACTACTCTTCAACATCGCTCCCTTCAGTAGCGGTTGTCATGCATTACTCGGAAGAACGACCTTCGCTTGCCTTAACGTAGTACCGAACTACGCCTGCCTTAAACTTAAGATGCCCGATCCACGTGGCGTCATAACTATTAGCGGAAACACAGAGCAGTATGCGGCGGCTCTTGTAGCCGGACACTAAGCGGCCTCTCCCATCAGAATGCATGATCGGTCGTTAAGACCACGGACACGGTTAGATGAGTCTAGTGCACCACCGTCAACAACATCTCGGATAAACCTGAGCTGGTTGCCATACATATATCCCCATAAATGGTACCAGGGGCTGCAAACATGCAATAAAGCCCACAATCCGGCTTGCCTTATTAACAGGCCAATATCTTATATTTCTAACATCCATTGAGAATAATCAACTTCCCGCACGCTTACTCTTTTACATGAGTTTTTGTTTTTACAGACACTATTCGTGCGACACCCTTCCAGGATACGGCACAACGGAGACAAAGGCGCAGACGTGCAACAGGGCCCCGCACAACGGTTTCTCTTTAGATTAAGCCCCTGTGTAAACCTTCTTTATTGTCTTTTGTTGCTTGACATCCCGTGGGTATTCAATACACCCATAGGGGATACTGGCGTTATAGGCATTTCGCCATGACAGATCAATGAACGTACCTAGAAATACAGGGTTCATAATTAAGGGTGTTGCTCAGCCCAGTATATGTTATAAAGTCCGAATACCTTCGAGAGTGCTCGGCGTCGCGAGTTTGACCTTATATGCATCAGCTCCGAATCATGTCTTTGGTCAAATGTTGGGTTTGCCCGGCTCCTGGGTTTGCTGCCTTACGTTCCGTTCTATCGGCTAAGGCGGCCAAAGGAGAACTATTGCGATTGTGCCCTGGTTATTCTGGATGAGCACCTCAGTAGAGAAAGCTGAAAACTGGCTGTCATGATACAGCGAGAGACTGGTCAACTACTCGAGGACTCATCGGAATCTATAGGATTCCTCCGCATTAACGAAGGACCATTTCCCGGTCACGTACATACGCGCCCCTATCCGGATGCACGCGGAAGTACTAGGGGCTACATAGTAGCCCCACCGTTAAACTCCTATGGCTAAATGAAAGTGTTATAGCTATATAGTCTGGTTGCCTGGTTCGACGTGCGATCACCTCCTTAATGGACCAAGAAGTTGGATCAAGTGTGATTACGCATATTTTTTCGAACACCCCCGCATTATATGTGTGGGGGCTAAAGCCAACGACTGCTAACTTTCAAGTTATATGCATACATAAACGGCCGCGCAGGAGGCATTATAACACTTTCAGGCAAAAGTATAAACACAGCCTCTATATTTAACACATAATTGTTTACAATTAATCGGCTTGTCACTCGAACCTGACATTCTTCGAGCACTGAGCCTCTATTATACAGGCACCCTCTATGACGTGCTCAAAATAGTGCTCGGCTGGGTCCTGGCTTCCTGCCGAACTCTGGGTTGCAATGCTGGTGGCCTCCATATCTGCCGAATATGTCTTAACACGGGCAAGAGCCATCCGCGCACCCTCTATGCACGCCGACCTTTTCACGGCATCGATTCGCGATCCAGCGCCAAATAATTGTTGCACTAAACCAAAGTAACTATCCGGCCTCAGTCCCTTCGGCCATGGATGGTCTATTACAGACCTCATTGCAAGATCGGACAACCTATGGAGCTCGGCTATAGCGGCCATCCTCTCACTCAATGGCAATGAGCGCGTTGGAGCGCTAAATTGCGACCAAAACAGCCTTTCTATTTCATTATCTTTATGATCCTTGAATAACTTGGTCGCATCAGCCGTACTTTTTGCCAAGTCCGCATACTCATTTGCAGCGCTCCAAAGCCGATACAAAGGAGCATACTTTGGATCTAACAACTTCATCCGCAACAAATAAGGGCTTCCAGCCGCGATTTCTCCGGCTTGTCGAAGTTCCTCCCGCGTGTCTCTAATTTCAGAGCCTGTCTCCTTGGCCGCATCAAGGGCCATCTTCAGGTCAGCCGCTTTCGTGTGATTCTCCTTTTGAAGGAGCTCATACCAGTCGGCGGCGTCCCTCAGCTCCACAACCATCTCGGCTATCTTTTCTTCGCTTCAGCGATGAGCAGCCTGTTCGGCTCTCAAGTCTTCAACTGCCTTTAGGGCAGCCGCATTGCTAGCCCGGGCTTGTTCCTTGGCTAGGGCAAGTTCCACCCTCAGGGCCTCAATGGCAGCAGCTCCGCCTGCAGTCACATCATACCTTATTAATATTACAATCCTCTTCATATTTCCTAAATAAATGAGGAAAAAACGAGCGCATACTCTGTGACTCGTCAAGCCGCTTATTTACAAGCGTGATGTCGGCATCCACCACATCAATATGTCGCCTCAGTTCGGCGAATTCAGAGGTCCGGTCTATTGCCGGACCCTTAGCCACCTGCGCATGAATGCAGTATGATCATTACCTGAGAGTGTGATCCTCCGTTTGCCGCCTAGGACTGGCAACCAGAGTCTCAGGGGCTACTATCTATACGGAGCATACCTAGCACGTGCGGTACAACCAAAAATTGCGTATTTCATTGTGTACCTCGAAGCCTTTGAGCAAGCTTCCAAAAGCTTCATTTAACCCGCTTGTGGCGGATGAAATCCTCTCCAACAATGTACCCATTAGCGTACGGTGCTCCTCTAAGAGAGCAACTTGCTCGAGGAGGCCCGTCAGTATGTTCAGCCAGGCACCGGACTGTCCCGGACCCTTCTCATTGCCCTCCATGGGAGCCGAACGCGTCGGGCTCGGGGCGGCCGAAGTGTTAGCTTCCGGCCTCACTGGATCTGGACTCCTCCGTGATGACACCTCTGGGTTGCCTGCCCCATGGGGCGGAGAGGCAGGTGGGGTTTCACTCTCCATCATCTCTGGAAGAAGATCCCTCGAAGACGAACCCTGTTGAGACGAGCTACTAGCCGGAATGCAAAAAAATAGATCCTGGTTATTGTTCTCAGAGGAAAAAGCAATAGCTTCTTGTTTATTAACATATAGCTCGGTGGAGGGCTGGCCCGTTTGCGGGCACGGTGCGGTGAGGACGCCCTTCGGGGCAGGGCCCCCTGGTGAAGCTCTCTTCCCTTGCTTAGGCACCTATGTCTCCAAGTCTTCGAAGGCAACCCTTTTCTTCCCGCAGGGGGAGGAAACCTTGGAAAAACCTCCCCGATTATCCTCCTGCATGGAGACAGTAATTCCCCTGGTTTGGATGTGCAATGTGTGGAGTTCGGCTTCTCTATTCTTCTCTTCCCCTTTCCCCGAGGGCACTTGGCTTAATGCGCGTCTAAGCATCCTAGCTATTGCAGGACTAGGCGAGCCTTCGGGAAGTGGGGCCGGACACCTGATCCTCTCCGCCTTGCTGAGCCAATCCTGGCCACGGACAAGTTTTCAGAATAATGTTGTATTAAACATAAGCGAAGTGTTCAGTTAGAGGGTTACTTGCTTGGGTATCTGGGCGGTTGCAGCTCAGGCCCGCATCCTCGGTGGTGTCCGGACACCTTACTTGTGGTCCGAGGAATAACTTATACATCCCTTCGAGGTTCATGCTGAAGAAGTGCTGAATGGTTCACGAACCTTCTGGATTGAACTCCCACATCCGGAGAGGCCGACGTTTGCATGGCAGGATCCGCCAAACTAGCATTACCTGAATGATTTTGACAACATTGATATCCCTCTCAAGAAGCTCCCGGATACGGCTCTACAATGTCGGTACATCATTAGCAGGCCCCCAGTCTAGTCCCACATTGGCCCACGACGCCAGTTGAGGCGGAGGGCCCGGACGGAAGTCAGGGGCAGCCACCCACGTTGTGCCTCAGGGAGCTGTGACGTAGAACCACGTCCGTTGCCACAGATCAGACACCTCCGGGAAGGAACCTTCTGTCCATGGAACATCGGTGTTTCTGCTTATTGCGGCGCCTCTGCACTCCGCGTGTCGCCCCTCAATCACCTTCGGCTTCACATTGAAGGTCTTGACCCATAGGCCGAAGTGTGGGGTGATGTGGAGGAAGGCTTCACACACGACAAGACGTGCCAAGGAAACCGCCTAGCAATATGTGCGGTAGCTGGTTGTAAAAAATGGCTCGAATAATGGCCGGGCCGTGGCGTGATGTTACGCTACGAAGAGTTGTCAGCAGATCAGATTTGTGGATTATTGTTCTCTCTACGGTGGTATGTGAAATTTGTCTTGTAGAGCCGGACACGACTTAAGTGTTCGAAATTTACCTTGGAGTACTCGAAGATGAAACCTGCCTTGCAATGCCGAAGACAATCTGCGCGCCGGACTCATCGTCATTGAAGCTTGGTTCAGGGGCTACTGAGGGAGTCCTGGATAAGGGGGTATCCAGACAGCCGGACTATATACTTTGGCCGGACTATTGGACTATGAAGATACAAGATTGAAGACTTCGTCCCATGTCCGGATGGGACTCTCCTTTGCATGGAAGGCAAACTTGGCGATTCGGATGATAGATCTCCTTCTCTATAACCGACTCTGTGTAACCCTAGCACCCTCCGATGTCTATATAAACCGGAGGGTTTAGTCCGTAGGACGAGAACAATCATAATCATAGGCTAGCTTCTAGGGTTTAGCCTCTATGATCTCGTGGTAGATCAACTCTTGCAATACTCATATTATGAAGATCAATCAAGCAGGAAGTAGGGTATTACCTCCATTGAGAGGGCCCAAACCTGGGTAAACATCGTGTCCCCAGTCTCCTGTTACCATTAGCCTTAGACGCACAGTTTGGGACCCCCTACCCGAGATCCGCCGGTTTTGACACCGACAAGGGCAACAACACCTTGTGTATGTCAAATAGAAGAAGATTTAGTGAGATCAAAGTGCAGTAATGTCTGTCAGAGGAGAGAAGAAGATTTAGCAACTATATTGTATGAACCACCTGTTGTGCATGACCTCAATGAGCCTGCAGTTCTTGCTATTGATCAACAAGGTGTTGTTTTTCATAGTCAGTGCAGCCGCAGTCCTACTCAACCTACTGACGTGTGCACACAAGAGAGAAGATATTTCATTAAGGGGAAGCTCAAAGCTAGAATGGAGGAAGAGGCATTGCTAGAGGAGGCACATAATAGTGGTGATGACTCTAAGGCTGCATATGACAGAGATAACAATCCTTTCTGCATGGAGAAGTACATGATTTCTGAAGACACAGAGATAATAGAGGGGAATGTATTAGCAGAGCAGGAAGTTGAAGATGAAGATTCAGATGAGGATTCAGAAGAGGAACAAGTACATTATGAGGGTGACACCAAGGTTGAGGATTTGTTTGAGATGGAGGAGAAGGAGCAAGAGAAGGAGGATGAGGTCAATGTTGTTGCAAGAGAAGAAGTACAATTGCAAAAGCCTAAAAAAGAGGAAGAAGCTGGTAGTTAGGAGAGTCCCTACTACTAGGTCACATTCAAGTGTGTTGGAGGAGGTGAAACCTGATTTCATTCCTTCATCAGATGAAGAAGATGATGGGTTGCTGTTTGAGGATGAATATGATGGACACGATGAAGGAAATGTGCCCTAGAGGCAATAATAAAGTTGTTATTTATATTTCCTTATATCATGATAAATGTTTATTATTCATGCTAGAATTGTATTAACCGGAAACTTAG
Organism: Triticum dicoccoides; assembly: GCF_002162155.2. NCBI lineage: Eukaryota > Viridiplantae > Streptophyta > Magnoliopsida > Poales > Poaceae > Triticum > Triticum dicoccoides. Next base: position 101,387,884 of record NC_041393.1, read on the forward strand.
TACATGTATGGATACATAGACAAAACAAACTGTCCCTAGTATGCCTCTACTAGACTAGCTCGTTAATCAAAGATGGTTATGTTTCCTGACCATAGACATGTGTTGTCATTTGATGAACGGGGTCAAATCATAATAGAATGATATGATGGACAAGTCCCATCCGTTAGCTTAGCATAATGATCTTTAAGTTTTATTGCTGTTGCTTTCTTCATGACTTATACATATACCTCTGACTATGAGATTATGCAACTCCCGAATACCGGAGGAACACCTTGTGTGCTATTAAACGTCACAACATAACTGGGTGATTATAAAGATGCTCTACAGGTGTCTCCGAAGGTGTTTGTTGAGTTGGCATAGATCGAGATTAGGATTTGTCACTCCGTGTATCGGAGAGGTATCTCTGGGCCCTCTCGGTAATGCTCATCACTATAAGCCTTGCAAGCAATGTGACTAATGAGTTAGTTACAGGATGATGCATTAGAGAGCAAGTAAAGAGACTTTCCGGTAACGAGATTGAACTAGGTATGAAGATACCGATGATCGAATCTCGGGCAAGTAACATACCGATGACAAAGGGAACAACGTATGTTGTTATGCGGTTTGACCGATAAAGATCTTCGTAGAATATGTAGGAACCAATATGAGCATCCAGGTTCCGATATTGGTTATTGATTGGAGGTGTGTCTTGATCATGTCTACATAGTTCTTGAACCCGTAGGGTCCGCACGCTTAACTTTCGATGACGATTTGTATTATGAGTTATGTGATTTGGTGATCGAAGTTTCTTCGGAGTCCCGGATGAGATCACAGACATGATGAGGAGTCTCTAAATGGTCGAGAGATGAAGAGTGATATATTGGAAGGTTGCATTTGGATACCAGAATGGTTTGGGAAGTACCGGATGATTTCCGAAGTATCGGGAGGTTACCGGAACCCCCCGGGAGACTAATGGGCCAACATGGGCAATAGGAGAGAGAGAGAGAGGAGCCCACAAGGGGAGCCACGCCCCCATGGGCAGTCCGAATTGGACTAGGGGCGGGGGAGGCGCCCCCCTTTCCCTCTCCTACTCCCTCTCCCTTTTCCCCTTTGCCTCTCCGGAAAAAGGAAAAAGTGGGGGGGGGAGGGGCGAATCCTACTAGGTTTGGAGTCCTAGTAGGACTCCCCCTCCATTGCACGCCCCTGGTGGCCGGCTCCTCCCCCGTCCTTTATATACGGGGGCAGTGGGCACCCCAAAGGCATAACATTGTCTTAGCCATGTGCGGTGCCCCTCCACCATTTACTCCTCCGATAGTATCATCGTAGTGCTTAGGTGAAGCCCTGCGCGGATCACATCATCAACACTGTCATCACGCCGTTATGCTAGCGAAACTCTCTGATACGTCTCCAACGTATCTATAATTTTTGATTGTTCCATGCTATTATATTACCCATTTTGGATGTTTATGGGCTTTACTATACACTTTTATATCATTTTTGGGACTAACCTACTAACTGGAGGCCTAGCCTGAATTGCTGTTTTTGTGCCTATTTTAGTGTTTCACAGAAAAGGAATATCAAACAGAGTCCAAACGGAATCAAACCTTCGGGAGCGATCTTTTTGGAACAAACGCAATCCAGGAGACTTGGAGCGGATAGCAAGCAGCAAACGAGGCGGCCACGAGGATGCCTGGCGCGCCCCAGGGGGGGAGGGCCTGCCTCGTGGCCCCCTCGTGGCTCAACCGACCTACTTCTTCCTCCTATATATATAAACGTACCCTGAAACCATCCAAGGGCACCACAAAAAACTATTTCCACCGCCGCAACCTTCTATATCCGTGAGATCCCATCTTGGAGCTTTCGTCGGCGCTCCACCGGAGGGGGAATCGACCATGGAGGGCCTCTCCATCATCACCAAGGCCTCTCCGATGAGTTGTGAGTAGTTTACCACAGACCTTCGGGTCCATAGTTATTATCTAGATGACTTCCTCTCTCTCTTTGAATCTCAATACAAAGTTCTCCTTGATCTTCTTGTAGATCTATTTGATGTAACTCTTTTTGCGGTGTGCCTATCGAGATCCGATAAATTGTGGGTTTATGATAAAGTTTATCTATGAGAAGTATTTGAATCTCCTCTCAATTCTTTTATGTATGATTCGTTATCTTTGCAAGTCTCTTCGAATTATCAGTTTGGTTTGGCCTACTAGATTGATCTTTCTTGCAATGGGAGAAGTGCTTAGCTTTGGGTTCAATCTTGTGGTGTCCTTTCCCAGTGACAGTAGGGGCAGCAAGGTACGTATTGTATTGTTGCCATCGAGGATAAAAAGATGGGGTTTATATCATATTGCTTGAGTTTATCCCTCTACATCATGTCATCTTGCTTAATGCGTTACTATGTTCTTATGAACTTAATACTCTAGATGCAGGCAGGAGTCGGTCGATGTGTGGAGTAATAGTAGTAGATGCAAAATCATTTCGATCTACTTGTTGTGGACGTGATGCCTATATACATGATCATGCCTAGATATTCTCATAACTATGCACTTTTCTATCAATTCCTCGACAGTAATTTGTTCACCCATCGTAATAATTATGCTATCTTGAGAGAAGCCACTAGTGAAACCTATGGCCCCCGGGTCTATTCTCTATCATATAAGTTTCCAATCTACTTTATTTTGAAATCTTTACTTTTCAATCTATATCATAAAAATATCAAAAATATTTATCTTATCATATTATCTCTATCAGATCTCACTTTCACAAGTGGGCGTGAAGGGATTGACAACCCCTTTATCGTGTTGGTTCCGAGGTTCTTGTTTGTTTGTGTAGGTGCGTGGGACTTGTGAGGAGCCTCCTACTGGATTGATACCTTGGTTCTCAAAAATGAGGAAAATACTTACGCTACTTTGCTGCATCACCCTTTCCTCTTCAAGGAAAAAAACAACGCATGCTCAAAAGATAGCAAGAAGGATTTCTGGCGCCGTTGCCGGGGAGGTCTTCGCTCAAGTCAAGACATACCAAGTACCCATCACAAACTCATCTCCCCCGCATTACATTATTTGCCATTTGCCTCTCGTTTTCTTCTCCCCCACTTCACCCTTGCCATTTTATTCGCCCTCTCTTTTCCTTTCGCCTCCTTTTCGCTTGTCTCTTGTGTGCTTGTGTGTTGGATTGCTTGTCACAATGGCTCAAGATAATACTAAATTGTGTGATTTTTCCAATACCAATAATAACGATTTCCTTAGCACTCCGATTGCTCCTCTTAATGATCTTGAATCTTGTGAAATCAATGCTGCTTTGTTGAATATTGTTATGAAAGATCAATTCTCTGGCCTTCCTAGTGAAGATGCCGCTACTCATCTGAAAAACTTTGTTGATTTGTGCGATATGCAAAAGAAGAAAGACATGGATAATGATATTGTTAAATTGAAACTATTTCCGTTTTCACTTAGAGATCATGCGAAAACTTGGATTTTGTCTTTGCCTAAAAATAGTATTGATTCATGAAATAAGTGCAAAGATGCTTTTATCTCTAAGTATTTTCCTCTCGCTAAGATCATCTCTCTTAGAAACTATATTATGAATTTTAAGCAACTTGATCATGAGCATGTTGCACAATCTTAGGAACTGCTAGGATGCGTGCTAAGAAAGATTGCTTTGTAAGAGCGTGTTCTTCTAGTTTTCATGAAAATAATGATGAATATCTAAAAGTTATTGATGTGTCTCCTATTAAATCCCTGTTTTGCAATATGAATCTTAATAATGATGGGACTGGAGATGAATCAACTTTAGTTAAAAGGCGTTCCAACAATTCGGAGTATTTTGATTTTGATGCTAAATTTAGCAAAAGTGGGATTGGAGAGATTAAAACTCTACAAAGTAATGAACCCACTACTTCAGATTTCAAGGAATTTAATTATGATATTGTTCTTTAATAGATTGTATTTCCTTGTTGCAATCCGTGTTGAATTCTCCTCATGCTTATAGCCAAAATAAAGCTTTTACTAAACATATCGTTGATGCTTTGATGCAATCTTATGAAGAAAAACTTGAATTAGAAGTTTCTATCCCTAGAAAACTTTATGATGAGTGGGAACCTACTATAAAAATTAAAACAAAAGATCATGAATGTTATGCTTTGTGTGATTTTGGTGCTAGTGTTTCCACGATTCCAAAATCTTTATGTGATATGCTTAGTTTTCGTGAATTTGATGATTGCTCTTTAAACTTGCACCTTGCGGATTCCACTGTTAAGAAACCTATGGGAAGAATTAATGATGTCTTATTGTTGCAAATAGGAATTATGTGCATGTAGATTTTATCGTTCTTGATATAGATTGGAATCTTTCATGTCCTATTATTCTTGGTAGGCCTTTCCACGAAACGATTTGTGCAATTATTGATATGAAGGAAGGAAATATTAGATTCCAATTTCCATTAAGGAAAGGCATGGAACACTTTCCTAGAAATAAAATTAAATTACCTTATGAATCTATTATGCGAGCCACTTATGAATTGAATGCCAAAGATGGCAATACTTAGATCTATTCTCGCTTTTATGCCTAGCTAGGGGCGTTAAAAGATAGCGCTTGTTGGGAGGCAACCCAATTTTATTTTTGTTCCTTGCTTTTTGCTCATGTTTAGTAATAAATAATTCATCTAGCCTCTGGATAGATGTGCTTTTATGTTTTAATTAGTGTTTGAGCCAAGTAGAACCTATAGGATCATTTTGGGTGAAAGTTAATTTGATTCTGCTGAAAAACAGAAACTTTTGCACTCACGAGAAACAATCTAATAAATCACAGGAACGTGATTTTGAGTTGATTCTTTTTGAAGTATATCAATAGACAAATTACCAAAGACTTCCTATTTTGGTAGGATTTTTGTAGTGCCAGAAGTATTCTAAAGTTACAGATTGCTACAGACTGTTCTGTTTTTGACAGATTCTGTTTTCGTGTGTTGTTTGCCTATTTTGATGCATCTATGGCTAGTATCGGGGTTATGAACCATAGATAAGTTGGAATACAGTGGGTTTAACACAAATATAAAAAAATAATGAGTTTATTACAGTACCTTAAGTGGTGGTTTTTCTTTATTGCACTAACGGAGCTCATGAGATTTCCTGTTGAGTTTTGTGTTGTGAAGTTTTCAAGTTTTGGGTAAAGATTTGATGGACTATGGTATAAAGAGTGGGAAGATCCTAAGCTTGGGTTTGCCCATGGCACCCCAAGATAATCCACGGACAACCAAAATCCTAAGCTTGGGGATGCCCCGGAAGGCATCCCCTCTTTCGTCTTCGTCTATCGGTAACTTTACTTGGAGCTATATTTTTATTTACCACATGATATGTGTTTTGCTTGGAGCGTCTTGTATGATATGAGTCTTTGCTTTTTAGTTTACCACAATCATCCTTTCTGTACACACCTTTTTGGAGAGACATGCATGATTTGGAATTTATTAGAATACTCAATGTGATTCACTTATATCTTTTGAGCTATGCAGTTTTGCTCTAGTGCTTCACTTATATCTTTTTAGAGCACGGTGGTGGTTTTATTTTGTATAAATTATTGATCTCTCATGCTTCACTTATATTATTTTGAGAGTCTTTTAGAACAGCATGGTATTTGCTATGGTTATAAAATTGGTCGTAGAATGGTGGGCATCCAAGTTGGGTATAATAAAAACTATCATAGGAAGTGAATTGGATGCTATGATCAATTGATGCTTAATAATTGTTTTGAGATATGAAGGTGGTAATACTAGAGTTATATTGGTTGGGTAATTATGAAATTGAGGAATACTTGTGTTGAAGTTAGCAAGTCCCATAGCATGCACGTATGGTGAAAGTTGTGTAACAAATTTATTGCATCAGGTGCTCTTTTGATTGCCTTCCTTATGTGTGGAGGTCGGGGGCGCGCGATGGTTAACTCCTACCAACCTCCCCGCTAGGAGCATGCATAGTAGTACTTTGCTTCGAGGGCTAATAAAACTTTTGCAATAAGTATATGAGTTCTTTATGACTAATGTGAGTCCATGGATTATACGCACTCTTACCTTACCATCATTGCTAGCCTCTTCGGTACCATGCATTGCCCTTTCTCACCTTGAGAGTTGGTGCAAACTTCGTCGGTGCATCCAAACGCCGTGATATGATACACTCTATCACACATAAACCTCTTTATATCTTCCTCAAAGCAGCCACCATACCTACCTATTATGGCATTTCCATAGCCATTTCGAGATATATTGCCATGCAATTGTCCACTGCTTCGTTATCATGACACGTATCATCATTGTCATATTACTTTTTGCATGATCATGTAGTTGACATCGTATTTGTGGCAAATCCACCATGCATAATTTTTTATACATGTCGCTCTTGAGTCATCGCATATCCCGGTACACCACCGGAGGCATTCATATAGAGTCATACTTTGTTCTAGTATCAAGTTGTAATTCATGAGTTGTGAGTAAATAGAAGTGAAAAAAAGAAATAAAAAAAGAAAGGCCAAAAAAAATAAAAGGCCCAAAAAAAGGGGGACAATGCTACTATCCTTTTCCACACTTGTGCTTCAAAGTAGCACCATGTTCTTAATATAGAGAGTCTCTTATTTTGTCACTTTCATATACTAGTGGGGATTTTTCATTATAGAACTTGGCTTGTATATTCCAAGGATGGGATTCCTCAAAATGCCCTAGGTCTTCATTAGCAAGCAAGTTGGATGCACATCCACTTAGTTTCTTTTGTCGAGCTTCCATACATTTATAGCTCTAGTGCATCCGTTGCATGGCAATCCCTACTCCTCATGTTGACATCAATTGATGGGCATCTCCATAGCCCGTTGATTAGCCACGTCAATGTGAGACTTTCTCCTTTTTTGTCTTCTCCACACAACCTCCATCATTATATTCTATTCCACCCATAGTGCTATATCCATGGCTCACGCTCATGTATTGCGTGAGAGTTGAAAAAGGCTGAAGCGCGTTAAAAAGTATGAACCAATTGCTTGGCTCAAACTGGGGTTGTTCTTGATGGGAGTATTTTGTGTGATGAAAATGGAACATACCCTAACAATATGATTTTGTAGGGATGAACTTTCTTTAGCCATGTTATTTTGAGAAGACATGATTACTTTTTTAGTATGCTTGAAGTATTACTATTTCTTATGTCAATGTGAACTTTTATTTTGAATCATTTGGATCTGAACATTCATGCCACAGTAAAGAAAATTACATTGAGAAATATGCTATGTAGCATCCCACATCAAAAATTCTGTTTTTATCATTTACCTACTCGAGGACGAGTAGGAATTAAGCTTGGGGATGCTTGATACGTATCCAACGTATCTATAATTTTTGATTGTTCCATGCTATTATGTTACCCGTTTTAGATGTTTATGGGCTTTACTATACACTTTTATATCATTTTTGGGACTAACTTATTAACCGGAGGCCCAGCTCGAATTGCTGTTTTTTTTTGCATATTTCAGTGTTTCACAGAAAAGGAATATCAACGGAGTCCAAACGGAATGAAACCTTCGGGAGCGATCTTTTTGGAACAAACGCAATCCAACAAACTTGGAGTGGACGTCAAGCAGCAAACGAGGCGGCCACGAGGGTGCCCGGCGCGCCCCAGGGGGGGTGAACCCCCTGCCCCGTGTCCCCCTCATGGCTCAGCTGACCTACTTCTTCCTCCTATATATATCCACGTACCCTGAAACCATCCAAGGGCACCACGAAAAACTATTTCCACCACCGCAACCTTCTGTATCTGCGAGATCCCATCTTGGAACTTTCATCGGTGCTCCGTCGGAGGGGGAATCAACCATGGAGGGCCTCTCCATCATCACCAAGGCCTCTCCGATGAGTTGTGAGTAGTTTACCACAGACCTTCGGGTCCATAGTTATTAGCTAGATGGATTCTTCTCTCTCTTTGAATCTCAATACAAAGTTCTCCTTGATCTTCTTGGAGATCTATTCGATGTAACTCTTTTTGCGGTGTGTTTGTCGAGATCCGATGAATTCTGAGTTTATGATCAAGTTTATCTATGAGAAGGATTTGAATCTCCTCTGAATTCTTTAATGTATGATTGGTTATCTTTGCAAGTCTCTTTGAATTATCAGTTTGGTTTGGCCTACTAGATTGATCTTTCTTGCAATGGGAGAAGTGCTTAGCTTTGGGTTCAATCATGCGGTGTCCTTTCCCAGTGACAGTAGGGGAAGCAAGGCACGTATTGTATTGTTGCCATCTAGCATAAAAAGATGGGGTTTATATCATATTGCTTGAGTTTATCCCTCTACATCATGGCATCTTGCTTAATGCATTACTATGTTCTTATGAACTTAATACTCTAGATGCAGGCAGGAGTCGGTCGATGTGTGTAGTAATAGTAGTAGATGCAAAATCGTTTCGATCTACTTGTTGTGGACGTGATGCCTATATACATGATCATGCCTAGATATTCTCATAACTATGCACTTTTCTATCAATTGCTCGACAGTAATTTGTTCACCCACCGTAATAATTATGCTATCTTGAGAGAAGCCACTAGTGAAACCTATGGCCCCCGGGTCTATTCTTTATCATATAAGTTTCCAATCTACTTTATTTTGCAATCTTTACTTTTCAATTTATATCATAAAAATACCAAAAATATTTATCTTATCATATTATCTATTAGATCTCACTTTCGCAAGTGGCCGTGAACGGATTGACAACCCCTTTATCATGTTGGTTGCGAGGTTATTGTTTGTTTGTGTAGGCGCGTGGGACTTGTGAGGAGCCTCCTACTAGATTGATACCTTGGTTCTCAAAACTAAGGAAAATACTTACGCTACTTTGCTGCATCACCCTTTCCTCTTCAAGGGAAAAACTAACACATGCTTAAGAGGTAGCACTCTCCCTCAACCCTCTGCTGGATCAAGAGTTCGAGGGACGTCATCGAGCTAAACATGTGCTGAACTCGGATGTACCGTATGTTCGGTGCTAGATCAGTTGGATCGAGAAGACGTCCGACTACATCAACCACATTAACATAACGCTTCCGCTTTCGGTCTACGAGGGTACGTGGACACACTCTCCCCCTCTCGTTCATATGCATCTCCTAGATAGATCTTGCGTGATCATAAGAATTTTTTGAAATTGCATGCTACGTTCCCCAACAGTGGCATCCGAGCCAGGTCTATGCGTAGATGATATGCACAAGTAGAAAACAAAGAGTTGTGGGCGATAATAGTCATACTGCTTACCACCAACATCTTACTTTAATTTGGCAGTATTGTTGGATGAAGTGGCCCGAACCAACATTACATGGCCATGTTCATGAGACCGGTTCTACCGATGTGCTTTGCACACAAGTGGCTGGCGGGTGTCTGTTTCTCCAACTTTATTTGAATCGAGTTTGACTACGGTCGGTCCTTGTGAAGGCTAAAACAACACACTTGACGAAAAATCATTGTGGTTTTGATGCGTAAGTAAGAACGGTTCTTGCTAAAAGGTCGTAGCAGCCACGTAAAACTTACAACAACAAAGTAGAGGATGTCTAAATTGTTTTTGCAGGGCTTGTTGTGATGTGATATGGTTAAGACATGATGTGATATAAATTATTGTATGAGATGATCATGTTTTGTAACAAAGTTATCGGCAACTGGCAGGAGCCATATGGTTGTAGCTTTATTGTATGAAATGTAATCGCCATGTAATTGTTTTACTTTATAACTAAGCGGTAGCGATAGTCGTAGAAGCAATAGTTGGTGAGACAATAAGGATGCTACGATGGAGATCAAGGTGTCAAGCCGGTGACAATGGAGATCATGACGGTGCTCTGGAGATGGAGATCAAAGGCACAAGATGATGATGGCCATATCATGTGACATATTTTGATTGCATGTGATGTTTATCTTTTATGCATCTTATTTTGCTTAGTACGGCGGTAGCATTATAAGATGGTCCCTCACTAAATTTCAAGGTATAAGTGTTCTCCCTGAGTATTCATCGTTGCTACAGTTCGTCGTGCCGAGACACCACGTGATGATCGGGTGTGATAAGCCCTACGTTCACATACAACGGGTCCAAGCCAGTTTTGCATGTGCAGAATACTCGGGTTAAACTTGACGAGCGTAGCGTATGCAGATATGGCCTCGGAACACTGAGACCGAAAGGTTGAACCTGAATCATATAGTAGATATGATCAACATAGAGATGTTCACCATTGAAAACTACTCCATCTCACGTGATGATCGGACATGGTTTAGTTGATATGGATCACGTGATCATTTAGATGACTAGAGGGATGTCTATCTAAGTGGGAGTTCTTTAGTAATATGATTAATTGAACTTTAATTTATCATGAACTTAGTCCTGATAGTTTTTTGCATATCTATGTTGTTGTAGATCAATGGCCCGTGCTACCGTTCCCTTGAATTTTAATGTGTTCCTAGAGAAAGCTAAGTTGAAATATGATGATAGCAACTACCGAACTACCGGGACTAGGTTCGTAACTTGAGGATTGTCCTCATTGCTGCATAGAAGAATTACGTCCTGGAAGCACCGCTAGGTGCAAAGGCCTGCTGCAGGAGCAGATGCTGATGTTATGAACGTCTGGCAAGCTCGATGTGATGACTACTCGATAGTTCAGTGTGCCATGCTTTACGGCTTAGAATCAGGACTTCAAACACGTTTTGAATATCATGGAGCATACGAGATGTTCCAAGAATTGAATTTAATATTTCAAGCAAATGCCCGAGTTGAGAGGTATGAAGTCTCCAACAAGTTCTATAGCTGCATGATGGAGGAGAATAGTTCTGTCAGTGAACACATACTCAGAATGTCTGGGTACCATAACCACTTGACTCGGCTGGGAGTTAATCTTCCTGATGATAGTGTCATTGACAGAGTTCTTCAATCACTTCCACCAAGCTATAGTCTTCGTGATGAACTATAATATGCAAGGAATGGAAAAGACAATTCCCGAGCTCTTCACGATGCTAAAGGCTGCGGAGGTAGAAATCAAGGAGGACCATCAAGTGTTGATGGTTAACAAGACCACTAGTTTCAATAAAAAGGGCAAGGGAAAGAAAGGAACTTCCAGAAGAATGGCAAGCAAGTTGCTACTCCTGGGAAGACGCCCAAAGCTGGACTTACGCCTGAAACTGAGTGCTACTACTGCAAAGGGACTGGTCACTGGAAGTAGAACTGCCCCAAGTATTTGGCGGATAAGAAAGATGGCAAAGTGAAAGGTATATTTGATATACATATTATTGATGTGTACCTTACTAATGCTCGTAGTAGCACCTGGGTATTTGATACTGGTTCTGTTGCTCATATTTGCAACTTGCAACATGGGCTACGGATTAAAAAAATATTAGCTAAGGATGAGGTGACGATGCGCGTCGGAAATGGTTCCAAGGTTGATGTGATCGCCGTCGGCACGCTACCTCTAGATCGACCTTTGGGATTAGTTTTAGACCTGAATAATTATTCTTTGGTGCCAGCGTTGAGCATGAACATTATTTCTGGATCTTCTTTTATGCGAGATGGTTATTCATTTAAATCAGAGAATAATGGTTGTTCTATTTAGATGAGTAATATCTTTTATGGTCATGCACCCTTCATGAGTGGTCTATTCTTGTTGGATCTCGATCGTAGTGATACACATATTCATAATATTGAAGCCAAAAGATGCAAAGTTCAAAATGACAGTGCAACTTATTTGTGGCACTGCCGTTTAGGTCATATTGGTGTAAAGCGCATGAAGAAACTCCATTTTGATGGGCTTTTGGAATCACTTGGTTATGAATCACTTGATGCTTGCGAACCATGCCTCAAGGGCAAGATGACTAAGACTCCGTTCTCTGGAACAATGGAACGAACTACATACTTATTGGAAATAATACATACCGATGTATGCGGTCCGATGAGTGTTGAGGCTCATGGCGGGTATCATTATTTTCTGACCTTCACAGATGATTTGAGAAGATATGGGTATATCTACTTGATGAAACAAAAGTCTAGAACATTTTAAAAGTTCAAAGAATTTCAGAGTGAAGTGGAAAATGATCATAAGAAGAAAATAAAGTTTCTATGATTTGATCGCGGAGGCGAATATTTGAGTTACGAGTGTAGTCTTCATTTGAAACAATTTGGAATAGTTTCACAACTCACGCCACCTGGAACACCACAGCGTAATGGTGTGTCCGAATGTCGTAACCACATTTATTAGATATGGTGCGATCTATGATGTCTCTTACTGATTTACCGCTGTCATTTTGGGGTTATGCTTTAGAGACGGTTGCATTCACATTAAATAGGGCACCATCTAAATTCGTTGAGACGACACCATATGAACTATGGTTTGGCAACAAACCTAAGATGTCATTTCTTAAAGTTTGAGGTTGCGATGCTTATGTGAAAAAGCTTCAACCTGATAAGCTCGAGCCCAAATCGGAGAAATGTTTCTTCATAGGATACCCAAAAGAAACTGTTGGGTACACCTTCTATCACAGATCCGAAGGCAAGACATTGGTTGCTAAGAATGGATCCTTTCTAGAGAAGGAGTTTCTCTCGAAAGAAGTGAGTGGTAGGAAAGTAGAACTTGATGAGGTAATTGTACCTTCTCCCGAATATGAAAGTAGTTCATCACAGAAATCAGTTCCAGTGATTCCTACACCAATTAGTGAAGAAGCTAATGATGATGATCATGAAACTTCAGATCAAGTTACCACCGAACCTCGTAGGTCAAACATAGTATGGTCCGCACCAGAGTGGTACGGTAATCCTATTCTGTAAGTCATATTACTAGACCATTATGAACCTATGAACTATGAGGAAGCGATGATTAGCCCAGATTCCGCGAAATGGCTAGAGGCCATGAAATCTTAGATGGGATCCATGTATGGGAACAAAGTGTGGACTTTGGTGACTTGCCCGATGATTGGCACGCCATAGAAAATAAATGGATCTTCAAGAAGAAGACTGACGTTGACGGTAATGTTACTATCTACAAAGCTCAACTTGTTGCGAAAGGTTTTCGACAAGTTCAAGGTGTTAGAATCATTACAATGTAATCTAGATTATTGACTCTAGTGCAAGTGGGAACTGAAGGAAATATTCCCTAGAGGCAATAATAAAGTTGTTATTTATATTTCTTTTTATCATGATAAATGTTTATTATTCATGCTATAATTGTATTAACAAGAAACATAGTACATGTGTGGACACACAGACAAACAAGTGTCCCTTGTATGCCTCTACTAGACTAGCTCGTTAGTCAAAGATGGTTATGTTTCCTGACCATAGACATGTGTTGTCATTTGATGAACAGGATCACATCATTATAGAAGATCGTTAAGTTTTATTGCTATTTCTTTCTTCATGCATGACTTATACATGTTCCTCTAACTATGAGATTATGCAACTCCCAAATACGGGAGGAACACCTTGTGTGCTATCAAACGTCAGAACGTAACTAGGTGATTATAAAGATGCTCTATAGGTGTCTCCGAAGGTGTTTCTTGAGTTGGCATAGATCGAGATTAGGATTTGTCACTCCGTGTATCAGAGAGGTATCTCTGGGCCCTCTTGGTAATGCTCATCACTATAAGCCTTGGAAGCAATGTGATTAATGAGTTAGTTATGTGATGATGCATTACAGAACGAGTAAAGAGACTTTCCGGTAACGAGATTGAACAAGGTATGAAGATACCGATGATCGAATCTCGGGCAAGTAATATACCGATGACAAAGGGAACAATGTATGCTGTTATGCGGTTTGACCGATAAAGATCTTCATAGAATATGTAGTAATCAATATGAGCATCCAGGTTCCGCTATTGGTTATTGATCAGAGATGTGTCTCGATCATGTCTACATAGTTCTCAAACCCATAGGGTCCGCACGTTTAACGTTCGATGACGATTTGTATTATGAGTTATGTGTTTTGGTGACCGAAGTTTGTTCGGAGTCCTGGATGTGATCACGGACATGACGAGGAGTCTCGAAATTGTTGAGAGATGAAGATCGATATATTGGAAGGTTGCATTCGGATACCGGAATGGTTTCGGGAAGTACCAGATGATTTTTGGAGTACCGGGAGTTTACCGGGACCCCCCGAGAGACTAATGGGCCAACATGAGCCATAAGGGAGAGAGAGGGGAGCCCACAAGGGGAGCCACGCCCTACATGGGCAGTCCGAATTAGACAAGGGGAGGCAGCGGCGCCCCCCTTTCCCTTTCCAACTCCCTCTCCCTTCCCTCCTTTGCCTCTCCAGTAAAAGGAAAAAGTGGGGGGAGGGGCGAATCCTATTAGGTTTGGAGTCCTAGTAGGACTCCCCCCCTCCATGGCGCGCCCCTGGTGGCCGGCCTCCCCCTCCTTTATGTACGGGGTAGAGGGCACCCCAAAGGCATAACATTGTCTTAGCCATGTGTGGTGCCCCCCTCCACCATTTACTCCTCCGATAGTATCATCGTAGTGCTTAGGAAAAGCCATGCGCGGATCACATCATCAACACCGTCATCACGCTGTCGTGCTGACGAAACTCTCCCTCGACCCTCTGCTGGATCTAGAGTTCGAGGGACATCATCAAGCTGAACGTGTGCTGAACTCGGAGGTATCGTATGTTTGGTGCTAGATCGGTTGGATCATGAAGACGTTCGACTACATCAACCACGTTAACATAACACTTCCGCTTTCGGTCTACGAGGGTACGTGGACACACTATCCCCCTCTAGTTGCTATGCATCTCCTAGATAGATTTTGCGTGATCATAGGATTTTTTTTGAAATTGCATGCTACATTCCCCAACACATGAGCCACTGTCATTTGTTCTACCTAAAGGGAGGAAGAGTAGGGCCAAGAAAAGGAAACCAAGGATCTGGTACAATGACAAACTTGAGCAACCACATCAGCAGTTATGTATGTACATGTGCTTTAAGGATCGACAGCAATTCAGAGATGCTTTGTTGAGCTTGCACATCACACAGGCCAGAGACGTCAGGTATCACAGAAACTCGGATCAAAGGATCATTGCATGTTGTAAGCAAGAGCACTGCCAGTTTTGCATTTTGCTGTAGTTATCAAAGGGGAGAAGACTTTTGCTATTAAGAAAATAAGGCTGGAGCACACTTGCCCTAGAAGCACAGAGACATCAAGGATTAGTGCCAAGTGGCTTGCAAAGACCTATGAGTCATTGTTCAGGTCTGATCCAACTACTAGCATACACACTCTGATAAACAACTGCAATGAGAAGCATGGTGTTGATGTGGCAAGGAACATGTCCTATAGGGCCAAAACCTTGCTGTAGAAGCTGTGCTAGGAGAGCACAAGAAGCAGTATCCCATACTTAGAGATTATGCACAGAACATCAAGGATACAAACCCTGGTAGTAGAGTTGTAGTTACAACAGTTGCTCCAAACCAACAACAAAAATACCACATCCAGGACCAAGGTTTCATGCTATGTTCTTCTGCATAAATGGAGCAAGGGAGGGATTTCTCAATGGATGCAGACCATTCATTGGTTAGTTATGCCTTCCTTGTATTATCACTGGTGCTCAAATCTTTGTTATTGTACATCACAAGTTTTCATTGTTTAGTAGTGCTTTATAATGATTTAAATATATAGTATTGTTAGGTTAGGATCTCATAGTTTAGTAGTGCTTTATAGTGACTTAAATTGTTCTTTGGTTGCAACAACATGTGTTGATATATGCTTATTAAGCTCACCACTGGTGCTCAAATCCTTGCTGCCACTCGAAGAGATGGCAATAACAATATTTTCGCACTTGCATTTGCTATTGTTGGACAAGAGGACACAGCTAACTGGTGTTGGTTTCTGCACCAACTGAAGATATGTCTAGGAGGAGAAGTTGGGAAATTTGGCCTTTATACTTTCATGTCATAGACAGAAGGTATGCACGCATCTTACTGTTATGTTCTTCCTATTATGTTCTTCTGCATTAGAGTTACTCTCAGCATTAGCATGTTATGTTCTAGATGCAGTAGTACAACAGCTAAGTCTAGCATGCTATGTGAACAAGGGCTACTAAATGCAGTAAAACAAGTTTTTCCAAACTACCAGCAAAGATTTTGCCTTAGACACCTCTATGCAAATTTCCAGAATGTTGGGTTTAGGGGGGGGGGAGATCTTAAGAAATGCATGGATAATGCCAGCTATGCTCATAACCAGCACAAGTTTAACATTGCCATGAATGACCTAAAAAATGAGAGTGAGGAAGCTTGGAAGTGGCTAAGTGGAATACCTAAGCACACATGGGCTAGGCATGCTTTCGACACTAATTGCAAGACAGACTTGGTTGTTAACAACCTGTCTGAGGTGTTCAACAAGTACATCCTAGATTTTAGGGAAAACCCTATTAGGACTATGATTGATGGTATTAAGGACAACCAGATGGTGAGGTGGCATAGCAACAGAGAGAGAGGAAAGACAACTCTGTGGGAGATCACACCACATTATGCTAAGAAGCTAGAGGTGGAAAAGGAAAGGGCCAGATAATGCAAACCTATTCAAGCTGGTGTAAATCTTTGGCAGGTGACCAGTGGGCAGCAAACACATGTTGTAAACTTGGAACTTTATACATGTAGCTGCAGAAAGTGGGACCTATCTGGCATACCATGCAACCATGCAATATTAGCAATTAACAAGGCAAAAAGATTTCCTGAGGACTATGTCTGCAATTTCTTCAAAAAACCTTTTCACCTTGTTGCATATGAACCAATGCTATATCCAGTTCCTGGTGAACATGATTGGACAAGGACAAGTGGACCAGACATTGAGCCAACCAAATTTCATGTGAAGAAGGGGAGAAGGAAAGAGAAGAGAATAAAGAGCAGATTTGAGGTTCCAAAACCAAAGGACAGTTCAAGAATGGCCACTATAACATGCAGCAACTGTGGGCTCCAAGGCCATAGGTACACTAACTGCAAGCAATAGTTGAGACTAGAGTTGGCTATGAGGGAAAACAAGCATGTGGTAAACCCTTGTTAATAGTACTTGTTAATTGGCTTCCTTGTATGTTTTATGTGCTAAACCCTTGTGACTAACTACCATGTTTCCTTGTATGTTTGCAAGGCACCCGCAAGATCAAGGAATGAAGCTACTCCATCAGCAAGATTACAACAACCACCATCAAGATCACAACAGCCACCAGCAAGATCACATCCACAAACAAGGTCTGCTATTGCAAGATCTGCTACTGCCAGATCTGCAAGAAGGTCAGCTAGTGCAAGTGTTCCAAGGCATTTCACTACCACAAGATTTGTTGCTGTAGCTTCACCTTATGGTCCTTCTACTTCTGGTGCTCCTCCTTCTAGTGTCCCAAAGAGTCATTCTGGCTGGATGGCATTCTTTGCTGCCAGTGGTAACACTTGAGTGATAGAATGGTGCAATTTATGATTCTGAACAATGAATGTTGCAACTTTGGTCTGATGTGTACTGATGGAGTACTTTGGTCTGAGTGTTACAAGCTTATGGGTTTTGCTTCCGAACTAAGTTATTTGTCCTTCGAAACTATGTATGTTCTGATGGAGTACTAAGTTGGGTCTGATGTGTACTAAGTCTCATATGAGCAATGTTTAATGTGTACTAAGTTTAATGTGATTCTGAACTATGTATGTTTTGATATTTGTTTGTTCATAGCTTCATATGATAGTTGTCTGGTTTAGGGTGGCTCGGCGTCGAGGGAACCCTAGCCACCCAACTTCTTTGGTTTAGGGTGGCTCGGCATCGAGGGAACCCTAGCCACCCAACTTGTTTGGTTTAGGGTGGCTTGGCGTCGGGGGAACCCTAACCACCCAAGTTGTATGGTTTAGGGTGGCTCGGCATCAAGGGAACCCTAACCACCCAACTTGTATGGTTTAGGATGGCTCGGCGTCGAGGGAACCCTAACCACCCAACTTGTATGGTTTAGGGTGGCTCGGCGTCGAGGTAACCCTAACCACCCAACTTGTTTGGTTTAGGGTGGCTCAGCGTCGAGCG
>NC_041393.1:101406295-101428229 GCF_002162155.2 Triticum dicoccoides
GAACCCTAACCACCCAACTTGTATGGTTTAGGGTGGCTCGGCGTTGATGGAACCTAACCACCCAACTTGTATGGTTTAAGGTGGCTCGGTGTCACGGAACCCTAACCACCCAACTTGTTTGGTTTTGGGTGGCTCGGCGTCAACGAAACCCTAACCACCCAACTTGTTTGGTGGGTGGCTCGGTGTCGATGGAAACCTAACTGCCAAACCCTAACCATGAAAGCAACATCTAAATTCAACCATCAACCATCATCTATAATCCATCTATCAAAGCAACATATATCATCATAGGTATAACTTGAGCCATCTAACAGCCATCAAAGCAACATATATCATCATAGGTATAACTTGAGCCATCTAACAAAGAATTAGCTAAATATCCTAGCATAGTGGAGTTCAACATAACCATAGATTCTTACAACCATAATTAATAGATTCTTACAACATTAGCTAAAGACCATAACATAGTGGAGTTCAACATAGTTCACAACTACTACATCCATACATTACACTTCATTAAACCACCATTCTTCACAAAAGATTAGCAAAGCCTTCTATCAAAGCAACATATATCATGATAGGTATGCTCTGCTTCATCTACCCAGTTCATCTTCATCTACCTCATTCCTTAAAGATGTCATGGATCAACTTCAACTTCTCTTTGTTCTTCTCCAGTGACTTGAACTGAACAACAGCCTGGAGCTTGAGCTCATCCATGCATTTTATCGGATTTTCATGTCCCTTCTTGAGATCAGACATGTGAAGGTTCAGCTGCACATTCTCTTCGGTGACTTTTTTCATATACTTGGTGAGCTCATCAACCTGAACCTTTAAATTGTAGTTGCCTTCAATTAGCTTTTCCTTCTATTTCAAATGATTCATCTTCAGGTTCCTAATGACACTGCCTTGAGCTTCTATCAGGTTCATCAGCAGTGCATACTTCTCTTACAGCTTCAAGTTCTCCACCTCTTTCTTCTCCATCTCATTCTTCGTGCCAGCCACAGCTGATGCACTGGTAACCTCAGCTCTCTTCTCCTTAGCCTACACATAGCTGAAATCCAACACCCTATTCTCCTAGGCATTGAGAAGTTGATGAACATCTTCAACTAGTTTGTCATAGTTGGCATCCAGATTCCTTTTCTCTTCTTTAAGGTGGTGAATAGTAAGTGAACTATCCAGGTTATTCTTCCTCCTAGCAGTCATGTTGTCTTAAAACATTTCCCAAAGCTTCAACAATGCATTTTGCATTGTGGGACGCCACTCTGGGTCAACCCACCCAAGAAAACCATAATTCTGACCTTCCTGCAATATAGCAAACACTTATATTGTTCTCTGAAGAATTACAATTATAAAAGGGAATTTTTGAAAAATAAACTAACAGCATAACAACTAGAACCTATGCATGTGTCCAACTACACAATGCTACTTCTACTGCAACCTAAGATCTAGGACAAATTGTCATGCAATATAAAATACAGACAAGCAGCTATGAAACACTCAACTTTGAGCTTCTACTCTATTAAATAATCACCATTTCCCTCAATTAAAAATGAGCATCTCCGCAGCTAACTAAGCTATTGGCCAAATATAATACTACAAAATAGTGGGCAATTTAACTAAATAGAAATATACATGAGCACATGCCTACACAACATGTTGCAGTGAGCATCAATATACTAATAAATAACTAAACTACGAGCATCTCCACTGCCAACTAAGCTTGTGCCCATATATATTACTAACACCAGGTGGCATGTTTAACAAAGGTGAGCATCAAAACTACTAAATGGTAAACAATGAGCTTCATCATTAGTAGTACTAACATACTAAACAGAGGCTACCAACTATACTACAGAGAACATAGAGAGAGAGAGAGAGAGCATGATTCTTACAGGCTAAGCACAAACTAGCAACCTCCTGCCCGTCTCAAATCCTTCCAAAGCTACATAGCGCTTAGTTGGCAGCCCATGGTCCACCCAGAGCCCCTTGGGTGCCTTCTCCAAGCCATTGTAGTCTTGGTCTTCAATGCTAGGAGGAATCTAGAGGAGCAAAAAGAACCAAAATAGCCAAATCAAAAAACCAGATAACCTAATCCCAAAATCCCCAAATCAGAAACCCTAACCCTAACCCTAGCTCTACTACTGACCTGATACTGCATACCGTCGGAGGAGGAGGAGACGTGCAGGCTGGACCAGTCGTCGCTGCTCTCATCGTCGAAGACCATGGCGCGGCGGCGGTGGCGGACGCGGCGAACTGCGCGGCGAGCGGCGGCGGATGGGAGATGAGGGCGAGGGGGCGAACAGAGGAGAGGGACAGAGTGCGGCTGGCTCCAGTTCGACCAGCCTCGAGCCAGATACAGCGACCGAGTCGGGTGCGCGCGGGTACGCCACTATGGCACTTGACACATGGGCCCGGTCGGTCAGATACATGGCCAATATGTGCTTATATGGCTGTCACTTAGGCTTTAAGTTGGTACTGAACTGCAAAAAAAATGACTAGTGATACTAATTCGTTACGACGTGCCGAAGTGTGATAGTTCCTTGCAATTAACTCGTTTGAGAGGCTGTTTGGGTTGTAAAATCGTGATCGGTCAGTGATCAAACGGGTGGTCTGAGCATTTGATGCCGGTTTGGGACATCCGATTATAGATGCTCTCATATGTTCGTCAATTTGTGCCGATGGCCGGTATTCCGGCGAAAATGCCACTGGGCCGAAATAATTAATGGCGGAGCTCACCGTCGGCACGTCGCTGCGCCATTTGAGAAAAGATTTCAGGAGGAGGTGAAAACGACAAAGCGGACGCAGCTTTGCCCAGTCGATGCAAAAGCCCGCGGCTATGATCATTCGCTGATGGGGTGGGGAGTGATGGTGGTTTCACTGTTTATACACTGCTGATTGATTTGGCTGGTGCCGTATGTGAGACAGGGCGATAAAAGGATTCGGCACGTGGACGTGAAAAGAAACCATGCACATGATCCGCCAGGAATCCTATCCGTAGGCAACTTGCCAACTTGGTATGGTATACCTCGATCAAGTTGACGTTTCCATTACTAAGACAAGATCAATGATGCGTCACTTGATTGGGAAAGTGGGGAGCTACGTGCTCGGATAACAACGATGATACACAATTACAACGGGGAACTGGGGAATTTCCTCTTAATATAAGGATCGGTTCTCATTCTTGAAAATACTCGAGGATTTCAGATGAAAAATTCTTGTTGAAATTCCACAAGAAATCTCCTGTTCTCAAGAGCACGCAACACATCAGCGGTAGTCTTCAAGACTTCAAGGATGCAATATTCAAACTTGGTTGCGGGTTTTTTATTCTTTACATCTACCAGGACGGCATAGTTGGTCGTGACCACCGGCAATATATACCTAGCATGCCCGTGGTCCGTGGAGGCGGCATCTTCCTCAATCGGGTGTCTGGAGGGGACATGATTCCCTGACGTGTTGTGTGGCGTAGTTAGGCTGCTGACATGTGGGCCCGGAACAAGGTTGACCCACATATCACTATCACAAAGACAGGACGGTTGAGCATATGTCTTCACAGAGGACGGGTTTGTGCTAGAGCAGTGGTTCAAAATCTGATGGAGGAGTTTTCCCCTCTTATAGGGAGGTTGTGGGGGTGGTTCTTTACCGGTCTCTTCCAGATCCTTTGGGGCTATCAGGGTCCATCATATGCACCTGATTCAGTATCATACTTGCATGGTGGCGCAACTTGGTGGTGCTCGGGTTGATTATGGTTCGGATAACTTGTATCTTGTTGGCGTTGCAGCTTGAGTCTTGCCTCTCTCTCCAACAAGCCAGACTTGTGGCGTGCCTCCCGGCTTATGCATGATTTGCGGGGGGAAAATGTACTCATGCCTATATGACTCCCTTGTCTTATGCTTGTTAATTGTGTCTTCAATCATTTCTCTCGCATTGGGCGACTACTGCAACGTGACTATAAAGGCAGACAAGGCGTCATGATGTTCGTATCTTCGGGAAGTTTCGGCGGTGGCTTATGGCTTACTCTCCTAGAACTCCTAAAATTCTTAATCTTTTGTTAGTTTGATTGAGGTTATGACTTATTTCTATAGGAAAAAGGCCCCTCTCAACCGACTGGTGACCTGGCGCACGTTGGTTGTCATTGCGGCCGTTCGATCTGATTTTGTTCGTATGACACGCAGTGCAACGCGGACAGAAGTCCCGGTTTTTCAGCATAGGACTTGCAAACACCAGTGGCCAGCGCATTGCAATGGACGAGACTTGCCTGCTCCCTCCGCGTGCACCCATCCATGCTCCCGCATATGTGGCATGATTTGATTGGAATAAAATAAGGCCCGGCCCCACCCCCTTAAAATCAGGGGGGAGATGATTAGATTAGAAAGAAAAAAGGAAAAAAGACAGCCGTAGGATGAAGTGGGAGCACGGATGGGAGCACGGGGAGGGAGCAGGCAAGCCGGATCCCATTGCAATGGCACATAACGGTTTGATGGAAGCGCAACAAGGCTCGTGTTGCAAAGGTCCAAGCGCAACACACTCAATATTGCAAACAGTTGCACTTACACTGGCGAATATCGGACGACTGTCTCACGCATCATCCAAAGGTTGCCGAGCCGATCCAGGCTGCACCCAAAAAACGCGTAGGACTTTGCATCAATAGCGAGGGAAATGCGTCTCTAGAAAGTAAGCTGGCTGAAGATACCAATCTGTCACATTACCAGCCGATTTACGACGCTGAAAACAAGAAATTCAAGGCGCCAATTCATGACGCCCAAGATCTTACTCCTCCAATCCGTAAGCACACATTTGCCCATGACATTGACCCATCAACATTTATTAGTGATGAGGCTGTATTCAGAGCTTTGACTGAGATCAACTGGCCAACCTCTGACTTCCAGCCAATGGGTGAAGAGGAGGAGGATGAACCGGCGCTGGATGACCCACAATCTTCAACGCGCCAAGGCCAAGACCAGTGAGCCGCAAGCCAGCTTAGCATCTGATAGCTAAGATATTTTGCCAAAAAAACACTTAATCTTTTAGGTCGTCTGCTGCCTTGTAATAGGCTAGCTTTTAAACAACTATCTATCATGCCATCATGCATGTTTGATCTGCATAACACTTGATGAGCCGTTTTGATCTTCTTTGATGATCCAATCTTAATGCTCATATTCATCATCAATTTTTTTCCTAAGCATATTGTCATAAACCCTGCATACAAACAGAGCACAAGTACCTTGGTGGTTTACCCCAAGGCGGGTTAACAAGTCCCATATAACAAACCAATGGTGACTATCACGTCCATAACCAGAGCCGGTTTATCAAAACCTCCTATAATTAGAACAAAATAAATATCATACCTATGATACTTATGTGTATTGCCGGCTTACCAGTCCATGGACAATAAGGGCAACAATCCCAATATAGAGCACATCACTCTGTGTAATTTATTCACGTTGTCGACTTACAATGCCATAGACAGCATAGGGTAACACCCCCCAAAATTTGAGTATAGAAACTTGATGGACATGATCATTAAATCCTGGCGACTTAACGTCCAAAGCCAGGCCGGGTTAACAAAACACCAGACGCTATCAAAATAAAAAATCCAAGCGTTATAGCCTGAATCGAATCTTAACCATATATCAATATGGCATAATATGCAAATCAGAAAATATTCAAAAGCAAAAAAGAAAAAAAAACAAGATGAAAGGCATTTCAAAGGCTGCCAAGCCTAAACATCAAGTGCTATTCAAGGGCTGCGCGGCCACTGAGTTACTCATTAATAAAAACATGTAAGCCGGGCCTCACATGACCAAATCGTCGTTTTAACTTTGACAAGTTCAGGGTCTTTAAAAGATTAACTTTCAAGAGTACATCGAGTCATTCCAGGATTACCTGGTCGAAGTGGCAAGCTTACAAAGGCAGGATAACCCAGATTTTTGGTGAATACACCTGGCATCCAAGCTTATTACATGAGACAACAAAGCTTTGGTTCATTTAACAAATAGCCCCCAAGTAATATTGTGATCCAGGCATACAAGCTGGATCAGTAGGGTAATCATAGCTATGCTCAATGAGAAGGAAGCCCCCAAGGTTTTTGCAATCGAGGCGTACAAGCTGGATCAAAAGGGTCATAGCTATGCTCAATGAACATGAATCCCTCTAGTGACCTTATGAAGTAAATAGAGACTCAGATTCTCAGAAATGAAACGACGGAGGCCCTGAATCATCAGGGATGCCGGATTTATTATACGAATCAAAATATATACATTGATAGAAGTATGCACGTCACAAGAGCCGGTGGCTCAGGTGTAATAAGGCTGAAGATGAGCAATATTCCATGGCCGGTGGGTCTCCTCCTCCGACGTGCGTGAGTCCTTGTGGTCTCGAACATCGATAAGATAGTATGACCCATTGTTCAGATTCTTGATGACCACAAACGGTCCTTCCCAAGGTGGGGATATCTTGTGCATGTCAGTTTGATCCTGGATAAGCCGAAGCATCAAATGACCTTCTTGAAAAGTTCTAGTTTTAACCCGGCGACTGTGATAACGGCGCAGATCTTGCCGGTAAATCACCGAACGAGACGCCACAAGGTCACGCTCTTCATCCAACAGGTCAATTGCATCCTGACGTGCTTTCTCATTATCAGCTTCAAATAAGCCGCCACACGAGGCGAGTCGTGACGTACGTTACTAGGGAGAACCGCCTCAGCTCCGTAAACCATGAAGAAAGGCATGTAACCCGTAGATCTGTTGGGGGTGGAATTGATACTCCAAAGCACTAAGGGTAACTCCTCCACCCAACAACCCGGTGTCCTCTGCAAAGGGACCATAAGCCGGGGCTTGATACCTCTCAAGATTTCTTGATTAGCTCATTCAGCTTGGCCACTAGACTGGGGGTGAGCCACTGATGATACATCAAGCCGGATATGCTCTTGTTGACAGAATTCTTTCATTGCCCCCTTAGACAAATTATTACCATTATTAGTAATGATACTATGAGGATATTCGAAATGAAATATCACCTTTTTTATGAATTGAACCGTCGTGGCTGCATCACATTTGCTGACCGGCTCAGCTTCAACCCAGTTTGTAAACTTGTCAACAGCTACCAGGAGATGAGTCTTTTTATCCTTGGATCTTTTAAAAGGCCCAACCATATCCAGCCCCGAGACTGCAAACGACCAAGTAATTGGAATCATCCTCAATTCTTGAGCCGACACATGAGCTCGTCTTGAAAATTTCTGACAACCATTGTCGGTGTCAAAACCGGCAGATCTCGGGCAGGGTCCCGAACTGTGCGTCTGAGGATCGAGGGTAATAGGAGGCAGGGGACACGATGTTTTACCCAGGTTTGGGCCCTCTTGATGGAGGTAATACCCTACGTCCTACTTGATTGACTTTGATGAGTATAGGGGTTACAAGAGTTGATCTACCTCGAGATCGTAATGGCTAAACCCTAGATATATAGCATGTATGATTATTATTATCCCCATGGACTAAACCCTTCGGTTTATATAGACACTGGAGGGACCTAGGGTTGTACAAGGTCGGTTTACACAGAAAGGAAGGTGCATGATCTAAACGCCAAGCTTGCCATCCACGCAAAGGAGAGTCCCATACGGACACGGGGGAAGGTCTTTGATCTCACATCTTCACAACCCATTAGTCCGGCCTATAGCACATAGCCTGGACGCCCGATGACCCCCTAGTCTAGGACTCCCTCGGTAGCCCCTGAACTAGGCTTCAATGGCGATGTATCCGACGCGTAAATTGTTTTCGGCATTGCAAGGCGGGTTCCTTCTCTGAATACTCCAAAGTAGTCTTCCACATATAAGAGCTGTGTCCGGGCCTGCTTAACACTTCCGACCCAGAGCTGTAAAAAGGCAATACTTAAAGTAAAATAAATCACATCCACGGGCAACTTTTTTTGCGAGACGTTATGTTCTGGCCTTGTTATTATCCCTAGCCGCCTCGTATTTAGAGGTACGGCCATTGACACATCTTGTCAAAGCAGAGATCGTGTCCCTTATCACGGGATCCTTATTAATGCGGATTTGTGTAATCCAACTGTGTCGTTCTCACGTCTTCTTGGGAGTAGGCGAGGTTTAAGGCTTATGAGGGGCGCGCTTGATATTCACTGCCTCTATAAGAAAACAAGGACCCATCTATTCATCACACGCCTTCTTCTTCCTCTCCCTCCCACCTCTGAGCTCTAGCGCCCAAGTTCTAAAACTTCTCTAGGGCAAGTGGGTGGCCTCCTCCATAACGGAGAAGAACAACGAAGATCTGCGCGAGGCGAGGTACCTGACGGCGGAGATCAAGCATAGGCTGCCGACCCCGGGGCAAGTCATCCCCACCCCAGGACCCAGTAAGAGGGTAGTTTTTATCCCCCATTTTCTCCGAGGACTTGGTTTCGCCCACCATCCCTTCGTACGAGGTCTCATTTACTATTACGGGCTAGATTTCCACGATCTGGCCCCGAACTCCTTCCTCCAGATTTAGGTGTTCATCATCGTATTTGAGGCATTTCTCCGTGTCCCTCCACACTTCGGCCTATGGCTTAAGGTCTTCAATGTGAAGCCGAAGGTGGTTGAGGGCCAACACGCAGAGTGCGGCGGCGCTTGGTGAGCAAGCTCAACCATGTTACTTGGCCCAAAGGGAGATTCGTGGTTAATGTTAAGATATGACAGCAGGAGTAGTTCTCATCACCGAACCCTGCGGCACCAAGTGGGCAGCTGCTCCCGCTTGCAGATCTGGGCCTCCACTGCGGCTCGCGTCCTGGACCAACAAGGGTCTAGACTAGAGATCTTCTGACAAAGTATTGACGCTGCAAAAGCACATCAAGAGCATTACAGCAAAGGACATCACCCCCGCGGATGTGATCCAGGTGATGCTTATCCGCCGAGCTATCCCCTGCCAACGACGACCTCTCAAAATGTGGGAGTTTAATCCGGCGGGGCCACGGACCCTGCTGCGCTTCTACGACACGGCACACAAGGGGATCTGGAAGCTGCTTTTCAAGAAGCAGAAGTCGTGGCCAAGGACATCTGACGACACCGCCTCGACTGCAACCATTCAGCATCCCTGGTAAGTATTATATTTCCGAACATATTTTAGTTCGTCAATCCTTAGGAGGGGCACTGAGCATTCCATCTCCTGAATAGGACTGGATAAAGAAGGTGGAGCGGATCAAGTGTCCGGCCCTGCTCCCTGAAGACCCAGCTGGGCCTCTATTGATGAAAATGCTTGTCCCGGTGCCTTACCAGGCGCCGGCAAAGAAGTACAAGAAGAAGAAGAGCAAGGAGGCCAAAAGCAGCTTCCATCACGAAGATACTTTGGGTGTTATGTCCGGAGGAACCGAGGCTCCTTCCTCTATCGAGGGAGACGAAGACGAGGACAAGGAGGAGGAGGGTGAAGAAGAGAACCCTCCTCCCAAAGGAAAAAAGAGGGCGGACTCCGTAGATCAGGAGGGGGGCGTCCAAGAGGGGAAAGATATCCCTCTCGAATGATTCGGATTCGGGCACCGAAGTCATGCCCAAACACTGCCCCCGAACCAAGCCCCTTGCCAAATCGTAAGCACCTTAAGGTTCCTTTCGTACATCAGATCCGTTTATAAATCATAAGAATAATATCACATTTTGTGTTCCAGTCCGACCTGTGACATCCCTCAAGAATCATCATCATCGGGGGATCTTTCGCCGGAGAAGATGGAGAGCGAGACGCCTCCAAAGGCTTCCCCACCTCCTAGGGCGGATGACACCGAGGTGTCGTCCCAAAGGATTTCTCCGGACTTCGGAGGAGTGTGGGAGGGTACTTAGATGGTGTTAGAGGATAATGCCTTAGCTGTCGAGAACATGAGGGGCGCAACACTCATGGGGACCAGCGACGGGAGTCCTGGATTATCCGACCCCCAGCCGGATACTGTTTTGAAGATGCAAATGGCTCCGGAACTGAATCGGCAGCCCCCTTCGTGGGAGGGGGAGACGGCTATTCCAGCAGCGACCCCTATTAATGCAGAGGCGCAGAACATGCTGACGGATGCCCTGCAAAGTGCATCTATCTTGGAGGAGCATCGTACCTTGATGGGTACGGTGGTTTACAAGGTTTGGTCCGCTAAGAGCAGGCTGGATGAAGCCTTCACGAGCCTACTAACGGGCTTCGAGGTATGCGATGTAATGTCTTTAGCTGCTTTCCATATGATTAATCTGCCTGTATATAGATAGTAGCCCCTGAGGCTCTGTTTGGCCCATGAAGAAGGGCGAACAGAGGATCAATAAAAATCCACAGGAAGTAACATACTTATCTTGATAAGAAACATGCTTCTTTGTTAGCGGCGACCGCTCAGGCCACCGAAGTTTCCGAACTGAAGCGGAAACTGCAGCTGGTCGACAAGGAAAATATCCGCATTAATAAGCGGCTCGACGAGGCACATGGTCTGTTTCAAGTACTCCATAAGTAATTGAATTAATTTTGCAAACGCTAAGTTGAAGCTTACGTGCTACCATATGCATAATTGCAAATGGTACTGCTGAGGTCGAGACCCTCAGGAATGACCTTGCCCATGCGAAGGAGCGGGCACGGGTGAGCGATGTGGCCGCTGAGAAAGCGGTTGCTGATTTGAAGACCGAACAGGCCACCTGGCGCCAGTTCGAGGAGCGGGTATCCAAGGCTGAGCTAGAGCTCAAGGACACCACTCGCAAGTGCGAGCTCCTCGAAGAAGAGAATAAAGCTAAGGCGGCTGAACTCGCCAAGGCCCTTCAGGAAGCTCAAGAGGCGAGGTCCGAATCCTGAGCGGCTCGCGAGGAGATCCGACAGGCCAGACTGATAGCGGCTGGTAAGCCCTTTCTTTTATAGTCTAAGTTTGGCGATCAGAGGTATGCCTTACTTAATTGACTATGGAGTTCTCCAGACACCTTTGCGGATCTTCCGAAGAGCGCCACCGATGTTGTGCAATACTACGGAGCCCTAGAAGGACATGCGACGGAGAAGTTGTTCTAGTCGCAGTTCACGACACAGGAGCGTTTGGCGCTGCTAAACGACCAAATGGCACAGTGGGCCGAGCTGCATAAGATGTCCCGAGCGGCCATGAAGGAGGTCATAGTCCGGCTGTGGCCAGCCGAACCCATTCCGAGCAGCTATTTCGGCCTAGTGCAGCGACTCGTCGATGTGGTGCCCCAAATTAATGCAATCAAGCAATCGGTGTGCATAGAAGGTGCAAGGCTGGCCTTCGCCCGCGTTAAAGTGCACTGGGCGAAGAAGAAGGCCGCTGTTCTCGCGGTTCAGGGTCCTCCCAAAGGCAAGAACCACCGCATGCCAGAGCATTATTTTGACGATGTCCTAGAGGGTGCCCGCTTGATAGAGGGTCAATGTTCAAAGGACATTATATTCGAATGAATGTATCCGAACGACCCGGACATGTTTATTATATGCATTAAGGCTTTGTGATATATTTGTGCCTTTATTCTGGAAATTTTTCCTCTTGTGCGGCCATGTTTGTATTCCTAAGAGTTTTACAGTCATCGGCTTCAACCCCTACGTAGATGCTACGGGGGTGTTTGGACTGGCACATGAGCACTCTTGTCCAACATCTTAGTCCATAACGGAGGTTTCAGTGTGGCGAACCAGGCAATCGGACTATATGGCTTTATCACTCTCACTTAGCCATAGGAGTTTGACGATGGGGTTGTAAAATAGCCCCTGGTACATATGCGGCTATCCGAATCCGGATGTGTTACGTATATGACCAGAAAACAGTCCTTCGTTTAATAAGGAAAAAATCATTAAAGATTTAGTAAGTTACCGAGTGGCTGACTAGCTCTCGCCACATCATGACAGTCAGTTTTCGGCTTTCTATACTGAGGTGCTTAACCGGATGAACCAGAAACACAATCACAGTAGTTCTCCCTTTACTACCCTAGCCGAAAAAACGGAACGTAAGTAGCAAGCACAAGAGCTGGGCAACCCAACTATTGACCAAAGACATGATTCAGAGCCGATGCATATAATGCCGAGTTCGGGACGCTGAAGTATGCTACAAAGTTGTTCGGGATTTTGCTTTGGCGAGACATATGTGGCCGTATGTAGCCCCTGGCAATGGATGCCGAGGTATGTGAGTGAGACGACTGTGGAGACGAAGTACAGTTTTATTGAATAAAGTTGATACCAGAAAATTGTCCTGATCTGATTGATACGTAAAAAGGTGATCTTACAAAGGTTACCAAAGCCATTTTACATGCCAGGGGTCTAATAATAAGGGAAAAAGCTCAATACAGGTCCTTTAGATATCCTATCGCACGTCGGCGCTGCTTTCGCCTTGTAGAGAGGGGTTCCTTAAAAGGAATGGTCTTCGGTTTATCCACATGAAATCGGGCTCAAAGAGAGTCCTTGGAAGTCCATAAGATATACAGGTTCGAATGCACCTGAGATAGGAGAGAAAAAGTAATCGAAGAAAAAGGTGGAAGGTCATACAGGGTCGAACCGTACTGTAGACCTGTCTGTATTGTGCCTTTGTTGATGGCCAGGCTATTTTGAGTGTGTAATGATGCATGCGCGGCACGAAGTCCGCAGGTGTGTGCGGCGATTGACACAGGTGGAACTGCTAGCTAGTCTAACTCTGGAAGAACCGAGCTATCAGCTTGCGGGACTGACTGGACTCTTTTAACAGAGTCCGACGACTTGATGGCCAATGATGTGTGCGGCTTGAGGGAGCTGCTCTGTACTTCGGCTGCGAGAGCAGCAGTTTGCTCCTCCATACAGAGGGAGCGTTCCGTGTTTCCATTTACTATTATGACCCTGTGTGGACCGGGCATCTTGAGCTTTAAATAAGCATAGTGCGGGACCGCATTGAATCGAGCGAAAGTGGTCCGTCCGAGCAGTGCGTGATAGCCACTTTGGAAGGGGACGATATTGAAGATCAAGTCCTGAATGCAGAAGTTGTCCGGTGAGTCGAAGATGACCTCCAATGTTATTGAGCCCGAGCAACGGGCTTCTACACTAGGTATTACTCCTTTAAAGGTAGTTTTAGTGGGCTTGATTCTTGACGGATCAATACCCATTTTGCGGATAGTGTCCTGGTAAAGCAGGTTAAGGCTACTGCCACCATCCATGAGGACTCGCGTAAGGTGGAATCCATTGATGATTGGATCGAGAACCAAAGCTGCCGAACCTCCATGATGGATACTCATCAGGTGATCCTTTCGATCGAAGGTGATCGGACAAACCGACCATGGGTTGAATTTTGGGGCAACCGGCTCTACGACGTATACGTCCCTTAGTGCGCGCTTGCACTCCCGCTTGGGGATGTGGGCGATGTAGATCATATTAACCGTTTTGACCTCAGGGGGAAATTTCTTTTGTCCCCCTGTGTTCGGAGGGCGAGGCTCTTCTTCGTTGTCCTTGCTGGGCGGCCTTTTCCCCTTGTGTTCGGCGTTGAGCTTGCCGGCTTGTTTAAAAACCCAACATCTCCTGTTGGTGTGATTGGCAGGCTTATCGGGGGTGCCATGAATCTGGCAAGGTCGATCAAGTATTTTGTCCAAACTGGATGGACCATCTTTGCTTCCTTTGAATGACTTCTTCCGTTGACTGGATTTGGAGCCACTGAATCGGGCGTTGTCCGCCGTGTCTTCGTTATTGTTTTGACGCTTGTGCTTGTCGCATCGTGGCTTGCCATTGTCGTTCCTGGCTTCAGAGGTGCCTGTGTCGCTGGTGCTATTGCTTCTACGAGCTAGCCAGCTATCTTCTCCCGCACAAAAGCGGGTCATAAGTGCGGTAAGGGATGCCATGGACTTCGGTTTCTCTTGGTCGAGGTGTTGGGCAAGCCACTCGTCTCGGATGCTATGTTTGAAGGCCGCAAGGGCTTCGGCATCCGGACAATCCACAATCTAGTTCTTCTTGATTAGGAACCTGGTCCAGAGTTTTCGAGCTGATTCGCCGGGTTGCTGGATTATGTGACTAAGGTCATCGACATCTAGAGGCCGAACATAGGTACCTTGGAAGTTGTCTCGAAAGGCGTCCTCCAAGTCTTCCCAGCTACCAATATAATTTTCTGGGAGGCTGTTTAGCCAGTGTCGTGCTGGTCCCTTAAGTTTTAGAGGGAGGTACTTGATGGCATGTAAGTCATCACCGCGAGCCATGTGAATGTGGAGAAGAAATTCTT
This sequence comes from Triticum dicoccoides, assembly GCF_002162155.2. NCBI lineage: Eukaryota > Viridiplantae > Streptophyta > Magnoliopsida > Poales > Poaceae > Triticum > Triticum dicoccoides. The sequence continues at coordinate 101,420,444 of NC_041393.1, forward strand.
CAATCCATACTGCGGGATCCGTTGTGCCATCCTATGATTCAATGTTCACAGGTTTAAACCCTTCTGGGAACTGGTGCTCCATTACCTCATCGGTGAAGCATAGGGGGGTGTGGCGCCTCTATATCGGGCCACGTCATGATGCAGTTTGGATGGAGTCCGGATGCGATACTCGGCCTGGGTGAGGTTATGCTTGTCGCGCCAGGCTTGATGGCCGTCTTCTCGTGCTGGGGCACGCCCCTTGATCCATAAATTGCTATAGTCTGGCCGGCTCTATTATCCAGGTCTTGTCGTAGGTCATAAGTGTATCCTGGAGCTGATGTCTCTCTACCTTTTATGGCGGGGTGGTGCAGGTTGGTGTTCGGCTTGAATTGTCTCTCTGTCCCGGCAATGTGGTGGTCGATCAGGTCCGTCAGTAGCGTTACGCATTGACGGTATTTGCTCTGGGGCCTCATCGTTGAATTCGGGTAGCAGTTTGCGCTTCGGGTAACTCTTAGTTTGGCCTTCGAGGCTATATTCCTCGGCTGCTAGGACATTTGTCGATCTATCATTGAGCAGATCTTGATCAGCTTGAAGCTATTGCTTCTTATTTTTCCAGCTTCTTTCCATGGAAATTAGCCGGCGCTTGAAGCGCTCTTGTTTGAGGGGATCCTCTGGCATGATGAACTCTTCGTCGCCGAGGCTCTCATCCTCTTCAGAGGTCAGTAAGTAGTTACTATCCTCCGAGCCCTCGTTCCCGATGGGATCGTCGAGGTTGACTTGCCCATCTTCCAAATCATCTTGCTCGAATGTTGGCTCGATAGGAGCTTCTTGGTCTTCGGCGTTCTCCAAAGTATTATTGTCTCCGGTGCCGATATTGCTATCATTATCACGATGCGATTTCAAGCGGCACCGCTAACGTCGATGTTTTGGTGGTGCCTCAAAAGGCTTGTCCTCATCTGGATCTTTCCCACCATCGCCGTCGTCCTCTTTGGGTGTGTCCACCATGTATACGTAATATGTGGAAGTAGCCATCCAACGTCCCGTGAACGGCGGGTTCTGGCTTTGCTCGTCTCCGGCATCGTCTTCCATACCGTCGATGTCTTCGGAAGCGTAGTCGAGCATGTCAGTTAAGTCCTCGACAGTAGCTATGAAGTGGGTGGTGGGTGGGACGTAAAATTCCCCGTTCTCAGCACCTAGTATGGGCTGGGCGTAGTTCGGCAGTGGTCCTTCTATAATAGCAAGGGATCGCATTAGGTCCAGGACCTCGTTTAAGGGCGAGGTCTGGATGGGGAAGTGAGGGTCCGGGGAGTTGGGCGGGGCAGAAGTTCCCCAGCCAAACTCATATAACGCGGACCTCGAGAGTTTGGAGCAAGTGTGCGGAGGAGAGTCCGGTTCCATAATGGTAAAGGGAGCCGGGTGTAGCTCCGGTTCTCCAATGTCAAGCTCAATAGTTGTAGAGACTCCAGCGGGCCCTAAACTCCCGTCTTCGGACCTGGTGGTGCCCTCCAGATCTAAGGCCAAAGCGGTGGCTAGGGCCGTGAACCCTTGGAAGATCAAGTCTCCTTGGATATCAACGACATAGTTCAGATTTCCAAAACTGATCTGATGACCAGGGGTGTAGCTATTGATCTGCTCCAGATGGCCAATCGAATTGGCCCACAGTGCGAAGCCACCGAATACAAAGATTTGGCCGGGGAGAAAAGTCTTCCTCAAGGAGATATTGTTGTGGATGATCGATGGAGCCATCGAGCCTGCCAGCGACGACATAGTGGAACTCTCAATGAAAGCACCATTGTCGGTGTCAAAACCGACAGATCTCGGGTAGGGGATCCCGAACTGTGCGTCTGACGATCGAGGGTAACAGGAGGCAGGGGACACGATGTTTTACCCAAGGTTCGGGCCCTCTTGATGGAGGTAATACCCTACGTCCTGCTTGATTGACTTTGATGAGTATAGGGGTTACAAGAGTTGATCTACCTCGTGATTGTAATGGCTAAACCCTAGATGTCTAGCCTGTATGATTATGATTATCCCCATGGACTAAACCCTCCGGTTTATATAGACACCGGAGGGACCTAGGGTTGTACAAGGTCGGTTTACAGAGAAAGGAAGGTGCATGATCCGAATGCCAAGCTTGCCATCATCCACGCAAAGGAGAGTCCCATCCGGACACGGGGGGAGGTCTTCGATTTCACATCTTCACGGCCCATTAGTATGGACCATAGCACATGGCCCAGACGCCCGAGGACCCCCTAGTCCAGGACTCCCTCAACCATCACACTTACTGACTAGATCTTCTGCATCAGCATGAGCCGTCAGCCAATAAAACACATGGCAAAAAGCCTTAGCAACGAGAGATTTAGAGCCGACATGATGACCGCAATCTCCTTCATGAATCTCCCATTGAGTTTCATGACCCTCTTCAGGAGAAATACATCGTTGAAACACTCCTGTAACACTGCATCTGCGGAGCTCACCATTGACTATAGTCATTGATTTAGACCTTCGGGTTATTTGCCTGGCGAAGGTTTCATCCTCAGGTAACTCTCCCCTAGTCATTTAAGACAAATATGGAACAGCCCAATCAGGGATGATATGGAGAGCCACCACCAACTGTGCCTCCGGTTCAGGAACTGCCAAGTCCTCCTCTGTAGGCAACTTTACTGATGGGTTATGCAAAACATCAAGGAAAACATTAGGGGGCACCGGATTATGCTGAGACCCTAGCCGGCTTAATGCATCAACAGCTTCATTTTTCCTTCGATCAACATGCTACACCTGATATCCTTTGAAATGACCAGCAATAATATCAACCTCCTAGCGGTAAGCCGCCATGAGTGGATCCTTTGAATCCCAAGTTCTTGATACTTGCTGAGCCACCAAATCCGAGTCACCAAAGCATCTTACCCAGCTTAGATTCATCTCTTTAGCCATCCAAAGACCATGGAGTAAGGCTTCATACTCAGCTGCATTGTTAGTACAAGGGAACATAAACCTTAAAACATAAAAAAAATTATCACCTCGTGGGGGAGTCAATATAACTCCAGCCCCAGAGCGTTCCAATCACCTGGACCCATCAAAATGAATAGTCCAATATGTATTGTCCGGCTTATCCTCAGGCATCTGCAGCTCTGTCCAATCATTGATAAAGTCCACCAGCGCCTGAGATTTTATAGCCGTCTGAGGCACATATTTCAAGCCATGGGGTCCAAGCTCAATGGCCCACTTAGCTATCCGACCAGTGGCTTCTCTGTTTTGAATAATATCCCCCAATGGAGCAGAATTAACCACAGTGATTGGATGACCAAGGAAATATTGCTTAAGCTTGCGACTCGCCATGAACACTTCGTAAACCAAATTTTGCCAATGTGGGTATCTCTGCTTGGATTTAATGAGCACCTGATTGACATAATAAACCGGACTTTGAACCGGCTACTCCTTGCCTGACTCCTTCCTTTCAACCACAACTGCCACGCTGACAGCCATGTTGTTTGCAGCCACGTATAATAGGAAGGGCTCCTTCTCAATAGGAGTTGCAAGAACCGGCGGCTCAGCCAGCTGTTTCGTAAGTGCCTCAAACGCCTCATTAGCAGCATCGCTCTAGACAAAGTCATATGTCTTCTTCATCATTTGATACAAAGGGATAGCCTTCTCTCCCAGGCGGCTTATGAACTGGCTCAAAGCCGCGATACGAACTGCTAAGCGCTGGACGTCATTGATACATGCCGGCTTAGCCAAAGAAGTGATAGCCTTGATCTTCTCCGGGTTAGCTTCAATGACCCTCTCAGAAATAAGGAACCCTAATAACTTGCCTGCTGGCACGCCAAAAACACACTTGGCCGAGTTAAGCATCATTTTGTAGACCCGGGGATTGTCAAAGGTCTCTTTTAAATCATTTATCAAGGTTTCTTTCTTCCTGGATTTCACAACAATATCATCCACATAAGCATGAACATTGTGCCCAATCTGGTCATGAAGGCAATTCTGAACACACCGTTGGTAAGTCGCCTGGGCAATCTTGAGCCCAAAAGGCATAGACACATAACAGAAGGCCCCAAAGGGAGTGATGAAAGCTGTCTTCTCCTGGTCCTTAACTGCCATCTTGATCTGATGATAACCAGAATAAGCATCCAAAAAGCTCAAACGCTCACATCCTGCTATAGCATAAATAATCTGATCAATACAAGGGAGAGCAAAATGATCACCCGGACATGCCTTGTTAAGGTCTGTAGAATCCACACACATACACGAAGTGCCGTTTTTCTTAAGTACTAGCACTGGGTTAGCCAACCACTCAGGATGAAAAACTTCAACCATAAACCCAGCCGCCAAGAGCCGGGCCACTTCTTCACCAATGGCCTTACCCCTCTCTTCATTAAAACAACGAAGAAACTGTTTGACCGGCTTAAACTTGGGATCCACATTAAGAGTGTGCTCAGCGAGTTCCCTCGTACACCCGGCATGTCAGAAGGCTTCCATGCAAAGATGTCCCGGTTCTCACAGATGAACTCGATGAGCATGCTTTCCTATTTCGGATCCATATTAGCACTGAGGCTGAACTGCTTGGACGTGTCGCCAGGCACAAAATCAACCAGCTTAGTGTCATCGGACGACTTAAACTTCAATAGGGGGTTATTCTCTATAGTTGGCTTCTTCAAAGGGGTCATATCTGTCGAAACAATGTCATTATAAAACTTCAACTCCTCAATTGCACAGGCCGACTCAGCATAAGAAGCATCACCCTCTTCACAATCCAGAGCAATTGTTCTATTACCATGCACCCTAATGGTGCCCTTATGACCCGACATCTTAAGCTGCAAATAAACATAACACAGTCGTGCCATAAGCTTGGCGTAAGCCGGCCGGCCGAACAAAGCATGGTACGGGCTCTTGATCTTGACCGCCTCAAAGGTCAGCTTCTCAGCTCTAGAGTCATGATCATCTCCAAAGGCTACCTCCAGTGTTATCTTACCTACTAGAAACGCCGACTTACCGGGCACCACTCCATGGAAAAGTGTAGAAGATGCCTTTAAGATCTTTGTTAGTCAAATTCATACAATGAAAAGTCTCATAGTAAAGGATATTGATATTGATGCCCCCATCCATGAGCACCTTCGTAAGCTTATACCCTCCTACCCGAGGAGCAGCCACTAATGCCAACTAACCTGGATTGTCAACCTGGGGTGGGTGATCCTCCCGGCTCCATACAATAGGCTGCTCAGACCACCTCAAATAACGAGGTACTACTGGCTCAACTAAATTCACCGTCCGTTTATGGATTTTCTGATCTCACTTGCATAGGCTTGTGGTGAAGACATGATATTGACCAATATTCAACTACTTTGGATGGCTCTGATAACCAAACTGTTGCTACCGATTCCCTTGACCAAATTACTGATTGAAACCACCTTGACTACCCTGGCCTTGAAAACCGGAGCTTGAACCGCCACCTCCAAAACCAGGCCCGTGAGAGCTGGAACCTGAACTGCCATGCGGGCCATGATTGTTCTGGAAGAAATTAGAGTTTCTATACTCCCTCATGATGAAGCAATCCTTCCACAAATGGCTGGCTAGCTTATCCTGGGTTCCATGCTTCGGACAAGGCTGATTCATCATGGCCTCAAGGTTGAACTTTGGCCCTCCAAATCGGGGTGCTTGCATTTTACCCTTACGACGCTGGTTATTGCTCTGAATGTTGGTGTTAGCCACAAAGTCTAAACCGCCGTCCGCCTTACATTTACCATTGCCACTTTGACCCGCCGTGTTATGTTGTCCCTTTGCATTGCCACTCTTCTTCCCCTTCCCAGCCTTGTCCTCATCAGACTCAGGATCTTTAGTATTATCAGAGTCGGCATACTTTATGAGAGCTGCCATGAGCTCTCTCATATCATTGCAATTACGCTTAAGCCGTCCTAACTTCTGCTTAAGGGGAAGGAAACGACAATTCTTTTCCAACATCAGGACTGCTGAACCGGCATTGATACTGTCCGATGAGTGTATAACAGCTGAGATCCAACACACCCAATTGGTTGTTGAATCACTTTCACCTTGGACACAAGAATCCAAATCCAGAATCGACATAGGTTGCTTGCACATGTCTTTCAAACTTTGAATAAAACTCTTCTTCAATTCTGCCCATGACCCGATGGAGTTAGCGGGCAGACTTTTCAACCAAGTACGAGCCGACCCATTTAACATCATGGTGAAATACTTAGTACATGCAGCATCACTGACATCCAGTATCTCCATAGCCATCTCATAGCTATCAATCCAAGCCTATGGGGTTGATCCATCATGTAATTAGGCACCTTACGGGGGCCCTTAAAATCCTTAGGCAAGCGCTTGTTACGTAGAGCCGGCACTAAACATGGCACACCCAAGGTTCTAGATGTTACTCCTGTGATGCGGAGCATTCCTCGACCATCCCCATGGATGTTACATCGCCACCGCAAGCACGGAGAGGACCTAGAACAAGAGCTCGTGCACGCGCCGTCGAAACCGAGGTGAACTCTTTCCTCTTCGTATTTCATTCGGATTCACAGGAGAGTCGGATTCTACCTCAAATGGAAACTCTATGCACTCGTAGGTACCAAGAAGGAGATCGTGAAGAGGCGATGACGAAGACACACACACCTATAGTGGAGGAGAAGGAAGAAGGACGCGCGATAAGCACGAATCAAAGGAGGTTCCGGACAACCACGGCCCTCCCCTATAGCCGGCGGAGCCCCTGGCTACCCCGGGTGCCCGGTCTTAACCTGGGCGCGGCCCCTGCCCGCCCCTGGTGCCCGCACCCCCCTGGGCGCTGCCACAGCCGGCCCAGGTGCCTGGCCTTGGAGCCCCGGGTGCCCGGCTCCTCCCACCTAGTGTCGCCAGTCACCACCCCGAGTGCCGGGCCACTACCCCCGAGTGCCCAGCCTCTACAGCGCCAAGGGAGCAGCCCTCTGACCAGTCTGGGTGCCCGGCCCCTGCTAGCCCAGGTGCCCGACCACCCATGAGCGGCCGCCCCTGTCCGATCCGGGTGCCCGGACCCCTATACCCCGGGTGCGCGGACCCCTCCGCGTGCCTGCGTGAACTTTTGGGTTTTGGACCCTTGTATCCCCCTCTCCCTCACAATTTGTGGCTAGACTATATAAACACCTCGCCTAGCTCATTAGAGGGATAGCAAAGTATATGACATGATTTAGTGAGCTTTGCTCCTTGTATCCACTCCTCTAGGAGATCAAGACCTCCTAGGAGAAGATCCCTAGTGGATATCAAGCCCCCCATCTAGGGAAGGATCCCCATCATAGGATCATCAAGACCTCTTCCCTCATAGGATTGGGATGAACTAGTTCCTTGTATCTTTCCTTTGTTGTCCTTGAATCATTGTGACCTGTTGTGTGTGAGGGAGTCCTGGATTAGGGGGCCCTCGGGCGCCCGGTCTATTGACATGGGCCGGATTGGTGGGCCGCCAAGATACAAGACAGAAGATTATCTCTCGTGTCCGGTGGGGAATCCCGTATGCGTCGATGGCAAGTATAGGTGTTCGGATATGTTGTTCCTTTCTATAGAACTGACTTTGTACAACCCTAAGCCCCTCCGGTGTCTATATGAACCGGAGGGTAGACCGGAGGTAGGATCATCACAACATTGCGAGGCTAGCTACTCTAGGTTAGACGAATCGATCTCGAGGTAGATCAACTCTTGTAACCTTTATACCCTCGAATATAATCAAGCATAAGTAGGATTTTACCTCCATCAAGAGGGCCTGAACCTGGGTAATATTGTGTCCCTTCTTCATAGTTACCATTGGTTCTCAGACGTGCAT
>NC_041393.1:101428725-101501889 GCF_002162155.2 Triticum dicoccoides
CGGTTTTGACACCGACATTGGTGCTTTCATTGAGAGATCCACTGCATCATCGACAGAAGGACCAATGTCTCACCTCTTCACCAACAATGATGGTGCGTCCAAGGAAAATTTTCTTCCTAGGCAAATTTTTGTGTTCGGGGGCTTCGTGCTTCGAGCCAACTCGATCGGCCACTTGGAGCAGGTTGATAGTTATGCCCTCGGCACCAGTTCAGGTTTGGAAACTTGAACTACATTGCTGACATCCGAGGAGACCTGGTCTTCGACGGGTTTGTGGCCTTGGCCACCACTCTGTGCCCCGTCGAGAAGACTCTTCGGACCCCCTGGCAGATCCCGTCCAGGGGTCGACATCCACACCTGCCCAGGCCTTAGATCTAGGGCATATCTTACCGTCTGAAGACGGGAGCATGAGCCCCGCCGGACTCCTTCCCATTGTGGAACTTCCAACCAAAGACCCAGATGCAATCCCAGACTTAGCTTTGGGCAGCCATCCCAAACTGCCGAGGTCTGCACTTAGCGGGTCCGATCAGGCGCCCTATGTCCAACTCAGCAGCAGAACCGCAGTTTCCGGACACATTTCCACTCTTGGATGAAGTAGTGGGTTTGATGCGGTCTCTCTCCATCACGGAGGCTCTACCTCCGAACTATACCCAGCTCCGACTGGGGGCTGAGAGCGGGGAATTTTACGTCCCACCCACCACCCACTTAATAGCCACTGTCGAGGACTTAACCGACATGTGGGAATATGCGTCTGAAGACATCTGGTATGGACAAGAATGCCGACGTCAAACCAAGCCAAGTCCCACTCGTCACAGGGCGTTGCTACCTCTTGAGCATGCGTTGGTTTTTCCCTTGAAGAGGAAAGGGTGATACAACAAAGTAGCGTAAGTATTTCCCTCAGTTTTGAGAACCAAGGGATCAATCCAGTAGGAGGCTCCTCCCAAGTCTCACGCGCCTACACAAACAAACAAGAACCTCGCAACCAACACGACAAAGGGGTTGTCAATCCCTACACGGCCACTTGAGAAAGTGAGATCTGATAGAGATAATATGATATGATAAATATTTCTGGTATTTTTATGATATAGATTAAAAAGTAAAGATTGCAAAATAAAGTAGATAGGAAACTTATATGATAGAGAATATACCCGGGGGCCATAGGTTTCACTAGTGGCTTCTCTCAAGATAGCATAATTATTACGATGGGTGAACAAATTACTGCCGAGCAATTGATAGAAAAGTGCATAGTTATGATAATATCTAGGCATGATCATATATATAGGCATCACGTCCGCAACAAGTAGACCGACTCCTGCTTGCATCTACTACTATTACAACACACATCGACCGACTCGTGCCTTCATCTAGAGTATTAAGTTCATAAGAACAGAGTAACACATTAAGCAAGATGACATGATGTAGAGGGATAAACTCAAGCAATATGATATAAACCCCATCTTTTTATCCTCGATGGCAACAATACAATACGTGCCTTGCTGCCCCCGCTGTCACTGGGAAAGGACACCGCAAGATTGAACCCACAGATAAGCACTTCTCCCATTGCAAGAAAGATCAATCTAGTAGGCCAAACCGAACTGATAATTCGAAGAGACTTGCAAAGGTAACCAATCATACATAAAAGAATTCAGAGGAGATTCAAATATTTCTCATAGATAAACTTGATCATAAACCCACAATTCATCGGATCTCGATAAAACACACTGCAAAAAGAGTTACATCGAATAGATCTCCAAGAAGAGGAAGGAGAACTTTGTATTGAGAATCAAAGAGAGATAAGAAGCCATCTAGCTAATAACTATGGACTCGAAGGTCTGTGGTAAACTACTCACAACTCATCGGAGAGGCCTTGGTGATGATGGAGAGGCCCTCCATGGTCGATTCCCCCTCCGGCGGAGCGCCACCGAAGGCTCCAAGATGTGATCTCGCGGATACAGAAGGATGCGGACCAAAGTTTGGGGAGTCGGTTTCGATTGACGTATGAATACTCTACGAATAGTTTTTTGAACTGGATGTTGTAAACGACCAAGAGCCAATCCGAATTGATCTTGTAACAGATCCGCAACATGGAAATAGTTTTTCGTGGTGCTCCTGGATGGTTTCGGGGTACGAAGATATATGTAGGCGAAGGAGGTAGGTCAGGGGAGCCACGAGGGGCCCACGAGGCAGGGGGCGCCCCCACCCCTTAGGGCACGTCGTCCACCCTCGTGGCCGCCTCGACTGCTACTTGACGACCACTCCAAGTTTCCTGGATTGCATTTGTTTCAAAAAGATCGCTCCCAAAGGTTTCATTCTATTTGGACACCGTTTGATATTCCTTTTTTGCGAAACACTGAAATAGGCAAAAAAAACAGCAATTCAGGATGGGCCTCCGGTTAGTAGGTTAGTCCCAAAAATTATATAAAAGTGTAAAGTAAAGCCCATAAACATCCAAAACAGGTAATATAATAGCATGGAACAATCAAAAATTATAGATACGTTGGAGACGTATAAGGCATCCCCAAGCTTAATTCCTACTCGTCCTCGAGTAGGTAAATGATAAAAACAGAATTTTTGATGTGGAATGCTACCTAGCATATTTCTCAATGTATTTCTCTTTATTGTGGCATGAATGTTCAGATCCAAATGATTCAAAATAAAAGTCCATATTGATAAAAGAATAATAATACTTCAAGCATACTAACTAAGCAATCATGTCTTCTCAAAATAACATGGCAAAGGAAAGTTCATCCCTACAAAATCATATAGTTTGGTCATGCTCCATTTTCGTTACACAAAAGTGCTCTCATCATGCACAACCCCGATGACAAGCCAAGCAACTATTTCATACTTTAGTAATCTCAAACTTTTTTCAACCTTCACGCAATACATGAGTGTGAGCCACGGATATAGCACTATGAGAAAGTCTCACATTGACGCGGCTAATCAACGGGTTAGGGAGATGCCCATCAATTGATGTCAATGCAAGGAGTAGGGATTTCCATGCAACGGATGCACTAGAGCTATAAATGTATGAAAGCTCAACAAAAGAAACTAAGTGGGTGTGCATCCAACTTGCTTGCTCATGAAGACCTAGGGCATTTTGAGGAAGCCCATCGTTGGAATATACAAGCCAAGTTCTATACTCAAAGAATCCCACTTAGTAAATAAAAGTGACAACATAGAAGACTTTCTATCATAAAGACCATGGTGCTATTTTGAGCACAAGTGTGGAAAAAGATAGTAGCATTGTCCCCCTTTTTTTGGTCCTTTCTTTTTTATTTTTGGCCTTTTTTTATTTGGCCTTTCCTTTTTTGGCCTTTTTAGGGACAATTTTCTAAAAATAATGATCATCACACTTCTATTTACTTACAACTCATGAATTACAACTCGATACTAGAACAAAATATGACTCTATATGAATGCCTCCGGCAGTGTACCAGGATATGCTTTGACTCAAGAGTGACATGTATAAAAATTATGCATGGTGGCTTTGCCACGAATACGATGTCAACTACATGATCATGCAAAAAGCAATATGACAATGATGAAGCGTGTCATAATAAACGGAACGGTGGAAAGTTGCATGGTAATATATCTCGGAATGGCTATGGAAATGCGATAATAGGTAGGTATGGTGGCAGTTTTGAGGAAGATATAAGGAGGTTTATGTGTGATAAAGCATATCGTATCACAGGGTTTGGATGCACCGGCGAAGTTTGCACCAACTCTCAAGGTGAGAAAGGGCAATGCACGGTACCATAGAGGCTAGCAATGATGGTAAGGTAAGAGTGCGTATAATCCATGGACTCAACATTAGTCATAAAGAACTCACATACTTATTGCAAAAATCTACTAGTCATCAAAAACCAAGTACTACGTGCATGCTCCTAGGGGGATAGATTGGTAGGAAAAGACCATCGCTCGTCCCCGGCCGCCACTCATAAGGTTGACAATCAAATAACACCGCATGCTTCAAATTTATCACACAAAGGTTACCATATGTGCATGCTACGGGACTCGCAAACCTCAAAACAAGTATTTCTTAAATTCACAATTACATCAACTAGCAAGACTCTAATATTACCACCTTCATATCTCAAAACAATTATTAAGCATCAAGTTGATCATAGTATTCAATTCACTTCTTATGATAATTTTTATTATACCCAACTTGGATGCCCACCATTCTAGGACCAACCATAGGAAATACCATGATGTTATAAAATACTCTCAAAATAATATAAGTGAATCATGAGAGATCAATAATTTCTATAAAATAAAATCACCACCGTGCTCTAAAAAGATATAAGTGAAGCACTAGAGCAAAACTGCATAGCTCAAAAGATATAAGTGAAGCACATAGAGTATTCTAATAAATTCCGAATCATGTGTGTCTCTCCCAAAAGGTGTGTACAAAAAGGATGAATGTGGTAAACTAAAAAGCAAAGACTCATATAATACAAGACGCTCCAAGCAAAACACATATCATGTGGTAAATAAAAATATAGCTCCAAGTAAAGTTACCGATAGACGAAGACGAAAGAGGGGATGCCTTCAGGGGCATCCCCAAGCTTAGGATTTTGGTTGTCCTTGAATATCTTGGGGTGCCATGGGCATCCCCAATATTAGGCTTTTGCCACTCCTTATTCCATAGTCCACCAAATCTTTACCCAAAACTTGAAAACTTCACAACACAAAACTCAACAGGAAATCTCATGAGCTCCGTTAGTGCAAGAAAGAAAAACCACCACTTAAGGTACTGTAATGAACTCATTATTTATTTATATTGGTGTTAAACCTACTGTATTCCAATTTCTCTATGGTTCATACCCCCCGATACTAGCCATAGATGCATCAAAATAATCAAACAACACACGAAAAATAGAATCTGTAAAAAAATAGAACAGTCTGTATCAATCTGTAACTTTCGAATACTTCTGAACTCCAAAACTCCTACCAAAATAGGAAGTCCTAGGTCATTTGTCTATTGATCTACTTAAAAAAGAATCAACTCAAAATCACATTTCTGTGATTTATTGAATTTTTTCTCGTGAGCGCAAAGTTTCTGTTTTTCAGCAGAATCAAATTAACTTTCACCCAAGATGATCCTATAGGTTCTACTTGGCACAAACACTAACTAAAACATAAAACCACATCTAACAATAGGCTAGATGAATTATTTATTACTAAACAGTAACAAAAAGCAAGGAACAAAAATAAAATTGGGTTGCCTCCCAACAAGCTCTATCGTTTAACGCCCCTAGCTAGGCATAAAAGCGAGAATAGATCTAAGTATTGCCATCTTTGGCATTCAATTCATAAGTGGCTCACATAATAGATTCTTAAGGTAATTTAATTTTCTTTCTAGGAAAGTGTTCCATGCATTTCCTTAACGGAAATTGGAATCTAATATTTCCTTCCTTCATATCAATAATTGCACCAATCGTTCTAAGAAAAGGTCTACCAAGAATAATAGGACATGAAAGATTGCAATCTATATCAAGAACGATAAAATCTAGAGGCACATAATTCCTATTTTCAACAATAAGAACATCATTAATCCTTCCCATAGGTTTCTTAATAGTGGAATCCGCAAGGTGCAAGCTTAAAGAGCAATCATCAAATTCACGGAAACCAAGCATATCACATAAAGTTTTTGGAATCGTGCAAACACTAGCACCCAAATCACACAAAGCATAGCATTCATGATCTTTTATTTTAATTTTTATTGTAGGTTCCTACTCATCATAAAGTTTTCTAGGGATAGAAACTTTTAATTCAGGTTTTTCCTCATAAGATTGCAGCAAAGCATCAACGATATGTTTAGTAAAAGCTTTATTTTGGCTATAAGCATGAGGAGAATTCAACACGGATTGCAACAAGGAAATAAAATCTATTAAAGAACAATTGTAATAATTAAATTCCTTGAAATCCAAAGTAGTGGGTTCATTACTATGTAAAGTTTTATTCTCTCCAATCCCACTTTTACCAATTTTAGCATCAAGATCAAAATACTCCAAATTATTAGAACGCCTTTTAACTAAAGTTGATTCATCTCCAATCCCATCATTATTCAGATGCATATTGCAAAACAGGGATGTAATAGGGGACACATCAATAACTTTTAGATCTTCATCATTATTTTCATGAAAACTAGAAGAACATGCTCTTACAAAGCAATCTTTCTTAGCACGCATCCTAGCGGTTCTTTCTTTGCACTCATCAATGGAAATTCTCATGGCTATGAGAGACTCATTGATATCATGCTTAGGTGGAATAGATCTAAGTTTCAAAGAATCAACATCAAGAGAAATTATATCCATGTTTCTAGCCAATTCATCAACCTTGAGTAATTTTTCTTCAAGCAAAGCATTAAAATTCTTTTGAGAATTCATAAATTCTTTATTACTAATCTCAAAATCAGAGGGCATCTTATTAAAATTTCCATAGGAGTTATTGTAGGAATTACCATAATTATTAGAGGAATTACTAGGCAACGGCCTAGGATTAAAGTTTCCTCTATAAGCGTTGTTACCAAAATTATTCCTACCAACAAAATTCACATCCATAGATTCATTATTATTCTCAATCAAAGTAGACAAAGTCATATCATTAGGATCAATAGTGGCACTTTTAGTAGCAAACAATTTCATAAGTTCATCCATCTTTCCACTGAAAACATTAATTTCTTCTATAGCATGAACCTTTTTACTAGTAGATATTTTGATGTGCCATTGAGAATAATTAATCATAATATTATCTAGTAGTTTAGTAGCTTCTCCTAAAGTGATTTCCATAAAAGTGCCTCCCATGGCCGAATCTAACAAATTTCTAGAAGCAAAATTCAAACCGGCATAAAATTGTATGATCATCCATAAATTCAAACCATGTGTAGGGCAATTACGCATCATTAATTTCATCCTCTACCAAGATTGTGCAACATGCTCATGATCAAGTTGCTCATGATCAAGAGATGATCTTAGCAAGAGGAAAATATTTAGAGATAAAAGCATCTTTGCACTTATTCCAAGAATCAATACTATTTTTAGGCAAAGATGAAAACCAAGATTTAGCATGATCTCTAAGTGAAAACGGAAATAACTTCAATTTAACAATATCATTATCCATGTCTTTCTTCTTTTGCATATCGCACAAATCAATAAAGTTGTTTAGATGAGTAGCAGCATCTTCACTAGGAAGGACGGAGAATTGATCTTTCATAACAAGATTCAACAAAGCATCATTGATTTCACAAGATTCAACATCATTAAGAGGAGCAATCGGAGTGCTAAGGAAATCATTATTATTAGTATTGGAAAAGTCACACAATTTAGTATTATCTTGAGCCATTGTGACAAGCAATCCAACACACATGCACACAAGAGACAAGCGAAAAAGAGGCAAACGGAAAAGAGAGGGCGAATAAAACGGCAAAGGTGAAGTGGGGGAGAGGAAAACGAGAGGCAAATGGCAAATAATGTAATGCGAGGGAGATGAGTTTGCGATGGGTACTTGGTATGTCTTGACTTGAGCGAATACCTTCCCGGCAACGGCGCCAGAAATCCTTCTTGCTACCTGTTGAACATGCGTTGGTTTTTCCCTTGAAGAGGAAAGGGTGATGCAGCAAAGTAGCGTAAGTATTTCCCCCAGTTTTGAGAACCAAGGTATCAATCCAGTATGAGGCTCCTCCCAAGTCCCACGCGCCTACACAAACAAACAAGAACCTCGCAACCAACGCGATAAAGGGGTTGTCAATCCCTTCACGTCCACTTGCGAAAGTGAGATCTGATAGAGATAATATGATAAGATAAATATTTTTGGTATTTTTATGATATAGATTAAAAAGTAAAGATGCAAAATAAAGTAGATAGGAAACTTATATGATAGAGAATAGACCCGGGGGCCATAGGTTTCACTACTGGCTTCTCTCAAGATAGTATAATTATTACGATGGGTGAACAAATTACTGCCGAGCAATTGGTAGAAAAGTGCATAGTTATGAGAATATCTAGGCATGATCATGTATATAGGCATCACGTCCGCAACAAGTATACTGACTCCTGCCTACATCTACTACTATTACTCAACACATCGACCGACTCCTGCCTACATCTAGAGTATTAAGTTCATAAGAACAACGTAACGAATTAAGCAAGATGACATGATGTAGAGGGATAAACTCAAGCAATATGATATAAACCCCATCTTTTTATCCTCGATCACAACAATACAATACGTGCCTTGCTGCCCCTGCTGTCACTGGGAAAGGACAACGCAAGATTGAACCCAAAGCTAAGCACTTCTCCCATTGCAAGAAAGATCAATCTAGTAGGCCAAACCAAACTGATAATTCAAAGAGACTTGCACAGATAACCAATCATACATAAAAGAACTCAGAGGAGATTCAAACATTTCTCATAGATAAATTGATCCTAAACCCACAACTCATCGGATCTCGACAAACACACCGCAAAAAGAGTTACATCGAATAGATCTCCAAGAAGAGGAAGGAGAACTTTGTATTGAGAATCAAAGAGAGAGAAGAAACCATCTAGCTAATAACTATGGACCCGAAGGTCTGTTGTAAACTACTCACAACTCATCGAAGAGGCCTTGGTGCTGATGGAGAGGCCCTCCATGGTCGATTGCCCCTCCGGCGGAGCACCGGCGAAGGCTCCAAGATGGGATCTCGCGGATACAAAAGGCTGCGGTGGTGGAAATTGTTTTTCGTGGTGCTCCTGGATGGTTTCTGGGTATGAAGATTTATATAGGCGAAGGAGGTAGGTGAGGGGAGCCACGAGGGGCCCACGAGGCAGGGGGGCGCGCCGACCACCCTCGTGGCCGCCTTGACTACTTCTTGACGTCCACTCCAAGTTTCCTGGATTGCATTTGTTCCAAAAAGATCGCTCATGAAGGTTTCATTCTGTTTGGACTCCGTTTGATATTCCTTTTCTGCGAAACACTGAAATAGGCAAAAAAACAGCAATTCGGGCTGGGCCTCCGGTTAGTAGGTTAGTCCCAAAACTGATATAAAAGTGTGAATTACAACCCATAAACATTCAAAACAGGTATATAATAGCATGGAACAATTAAAAATTATAGATACGTTGGAGACGTATCAGGCGTTGGACGACCACCTCAACCTACGATGTGTACAAGGTGGACACTCCGAGTAAAAAGAATGACGAGGATAACCCGAGCCCCGATGAGGACGAACCCGTCGATAAACCACCAAAGCGCCGGCATCAGCGGCGCCGCTCACAACCGCGTTGGGCAAAGGATAGCAATACTGGCATCGGAGATAATGAGACTCTGGACGATGTCGAAGATCCAGAATACCTCATCGAGCCCACGTCCAAATAGGATGAAAGGGAAGAGGGAGAAGACAGCCCCGGACACGTGAACAACAAAGATGCGAAGGACAGCAACTACATGCCAGAATCCGAAGAGGAGGTTAGCCTCGGTGATGAAGATTTCATTATCCCGGAGGAATCCCCTCGACCAAGAACGCTTCAAGCAACAGCGCATTGCTATAGCCCAGAGCCTGAGGAAGAAGAAGCAGCAGCTCAAAGCCGAACAAGACACGCTTATTGAAAGGTGGACTAAGGTCGTGGCCGCCAAGGAATATGGCCAGGTCCGACCTGTTAAAAGTCACCCTAATCGCAAGTTGCTGCCTCAATTCAACGAAGAAGCCCTTGAGACAATCCCCTCGAAATACAATCAGGCAGATCAACCAAACCGACCACCACGTGGACGAGACAAAATGGCATATCAAGCCGAACACTAGCATGCACCTCCTCGCGAAAGAGGCAGGGAGACAGCGACTGTCAGATATACATACGACTTGCAACGTGACCTAGCCAATAAAGCTAGTCAGACTAGATCAATCTACGGATCAAGGGTCGCGCCCCGGCGCGAGATAATAGCTATGAAGCCCGACGTGACGACCGTTACTACGTTCGGGATCAGAACCGAACTCAGATGCTAGCCGATCTCCGCCGCGACATTGCATGACATAGAGGCACCGCACACCCCCTGTGCTTCACCGATGAGGTCATGGAACACCACTTTCCAGAAGGGTTTAAATCCATAAACATTGAATAGTATGATGGAACGATGGATCCGACCGTCTGGATTGAAGACTTCCTTCTCCACATTTATATGGCTCGAGGATATGATCTCTACACAATCAAATATCTTCCTCTAAGCTGAAAGGACCAGCATGGCACTGGCTAAACAACCTCCCAAAAAACTCCATTGTAACCTGGGAAGATTTGGAAGATGCCTTTCGAGCCAACTTTCAAGGCACTTATGTTCGACCACCGGATGCTGGCCACCTGAGTCACATAATTTAGCAGCCAGGTGAATCAGCTCGCAAGCTTTGGAGCCGGTTCTTAACTAAAAAGAACCAGATCATAGACTGTCTGGATGCCGAAGCCTTAGTGGCCTTTAAACATAGTGTCCGAGACAAATGGCTCACACGACACCTTGGGCAGGAAAAGCCGAAGACCACGGCAGCCTTAACGGCACTTATGACCCGCTTCTGTGCGGGCAAAAAGAGCTGGTTAGCTTGTAGGAGCAATAGCTCGGGTGACCCCGGCACCTCCGAGGTGCGTGACGGTGATGTCTACTAGACAACCTTCTTCTTGTAGACGTTGTTGGGCCTGCAAGTGCACAGGTTTGTAGGACAGTAGCAAATTTCCCTCAAGTGGATGACCTAAGGTTTATCAATTTGTGGGAGGCGGATGAAGATGGTCTCTCTCAAACAACCCTGCAACCAAATAACAAGAGTCTCTTGTGTCCCCAACACACCCAATACTATGGTAAATTGTATAGGTGCACTAGTTCGGCGAAGAGATGGTGATACAAGTGCAATATGGATAGTAGATAAAGGTATTTGTAATCTGAAATTATAAAAACAGCAAGGTAACAAGTGATAAAAGTGAGCACAAACGGTATTGCAATGATAGGAAACAAGGCCTAGGGTTCATACTTTCACTAGTGCAAGTTCTCTCAACAATAATAACATAGATAGATCATATAACAATCCCTCAACATGCAACAAAGAGTCACTCCAAAGACACTAATAGCCGAGAACAAACGAAGAGATTATGGTAGGGTACGAACCCACCTCAAAGTTATCCTTTCTGTTCTATCTATTCAAGAGTTCGTAGTAAAATAACATGAAGCTATTCTTTCGGCTCAATCTATCATAGAGTTCATACTAGAATAACACCTTAAGACACAAATCAAATAAAACCCTAATGTCACCTAGATACTCCATTGTCACCTCAAGTATCCGTGGGCATGATTATACGATAAGCATCACACAATCTCAGATTCATCTATTCAACCAACACAAAGTACTTCAAAGAGTGCCCCAAAGTTTCTACCGGAGAGTCAAGACGAAAATGTGTGCCAACCCCTATGCATAGGTTCATGGGCGGAACCCGCAAGTTGGTCACCAAAACATACATCAAGTGGCACATGATATCCCATTGTCACCATAGATAAGCACAGCAAGACATACATCAAGTGTTCTCAAATCATTAAAGACTCAATCCGATAAGATAACTTCAAGAGGAAAACTCAATTCATCACAAGAGAGTAGAGGGGGAGAAACATCATAAGATCCAACTATAATAGCAAAGCTCGCGATACATCAAGATCATGCCATAGAGAGAACACGAGAGAGAGAACACAAGAGAGAGAGAGAGAGATCAAACACATAGCTACTGGTACATACCCTCAGCCCCGAGGGTGAACTACTCCCTCCTCGTCATGGATAGCACCGGGATGATGAAGATGGCCACCGGTGAGGGATCCCCCCTTCGGCAGGGTGCCGGAACGGGCTCCCGAGAAGTCTTTGGTGGCTACAGGGGCTTGCGGCGGAACTCCCGATCTATCTTCGTTTTTGATGTTTTTAGGGTACGTGGACTTATATAGGCGAAAGAAGTCAGTCGGGGGGTGCTCGAGGGGCCCAGGAGACAAGGGGCGCGCCCAGTAGGGAGGGCACCCTATTATCTCCTGGCCTCCTCAAGGCTCTTCTGACGTGAACTCCAAGTCTCCCGGATCATATTCTTCCCAAAAATCACGCTCCACAAGGTTTCATTCCGTTTGGACTCCGTTTGATATTCCTTTTCTTCGAAATACTGAAACAGGCAATAAAACAACAATATGGGCGGGGCCTCCGGTTAATAGGTTAGTCCCAAAAGTAATATAAAAGTTTATAATAAAGCCCGTAATCATTCAAAACAGATAATAAAATAGCATGAATGCTTCATAAATTATAGATATGTTGGAGACGTATCAGACGGCAACGGTAAACCACGCCGCAATAAAAACAAAGGTCGGAACAACAATAACAACGATGCAGACAATATGGTAGTTAACGCCGGGTTCAGCGGTCCTAAGTCCGCTCAGCGGAAAAAATCTTTCTAAGGCAATAGAGACGGGCCATCCAGCTTAGATAAAATCCTTGAGAGGCCCTGTCAAATTCATGGCACACCCGACAAGCCAGCAAATCACACCCACAAGACTTTTTGGGTCTTAAACAGGCCGGTAAAATCAATACCAAACACAAGGGAAAAGGGCCCCCAAGTGAAGAAGATGACGAGCCCCGTCGGCCGAACACCGGGGGTCAAAAGTAGTTTCCCCCTGAGGTAAAAACAGTGACCATGATATATTCCACTCAGATCCCCAAAAGGGAGTGCAAACGCGCATTACGAGACGTCTATGCCATCGACCGTGTCACTCCCAAATTTAACCCATGGTTAGCCTGTCCGATCACCTTTGATCGCATGGACCACCCAACCAGTATCCATCATGGAGGTTCGGCCGCCCTGGTTCTCGATCCAATTATTGACGGATACCACCTCACTATAGTCCTTATGGACGGACGAAGCGGTCTCAACTTGATCTATCAAGAAACTGTCCGCAAAATGGAGATCGACCCATCACGAATCAAGCCTAGTAACAATACCTTTAAAGGTGTGATACCAAGAGTAGATGCCTGTTATACGGGCTCAATTACACTGGAGGTAGTATTCGGCTCCCCAGACAACTTCTGTAGCAAGGATTTGATCTTTGACATCGTCCCCTTCCGCGGTGGCTATCATGCACTGCTTGGACGAACCGCTTTCGCCCGCTTTAACGCAGTCCTGCACTATGCTTACTTAAACCTTAAAATGCCCAAACCTCGTGGCGTTATCAAAATTAATGGTAACACGGACCGCTCCCTCCGTAATGAGGATCACACTGCGGCCCTTGTAGCTGAAGTATATGGCGGCCTTTGCAAGCCGCACAGTTCACCGGCTAGTAAAGCCAACGGCGTATCCAAACGAGTCCGGTCCGTGCTTAATAGCAATAAATCAATGGATCCGGACCTTGATTAGCAGTTCAGCCTCCGCCGATTGCCCCACCAGGTTGCGTCTTATGTACCGGGCGAACATAACTACGCACTGAAAATACCTTGGGCGGCGCCGGAGACATACTGCAAAAAGGGTCCAGGGCATGGCTTGACCATAGTTGGACCGCACATACCTTTTTCTTAAGGCGGGTTCATCAAGAGCCCTACTTGCGAGATGGTTGTCGCAGGAGATCCTTTTATGACTGGAGCATCCCATCTGTCAAATATCCCTCTCAAAGGACTTAATACTAAGGAGGAAAGGCGCAGACGTGCGGCAGGGCATCATTGGAGTTGTTTTCGCGAACTATGATTTTTACACCCTATGTTAAACTTTCCCTTACGTAAAACTTTTTATTTATTTTTCTCTTTAGGCATGTTACCTGACCTTTGTATTAAAGGGCATTGTCTGTCAAACCACACCTCGATGCGTCAAGAAGGATATAAAAGAAGCAGATGACTATCACCTTTTTGGTTTGATCGTATTATTTCACCATCTGTATTCCCACACCGTGTCCGACCGACATATGTGCTTCGGCACGGCCTTTACATTAGGGGCTTCATTTTGGCCCCGCCATACTCTTAAGTCCGAACTCCTATAGGGAACTCTTCGGCGTCCTGGATATTGCATTATATGCATCAGCTCAGAATCATGTCCTTGGTCAATAGTTGGGTTGCCCGACTCCTGTGCTTACCACCTTACGTTCCACAAGTTCGGCTAAATTAAGTAATAAAGGGAGAACTACTACAATTGTACTTCCCGCTTATCTGATTAAGTACCTCAGTAGAGAAAGCCGAAAACTGACTGTCATGATAGGCGAGTGTGGGTCAGCGATTCGTTGACTTAGTGTTATACTACGAATCGTTCGCGATTTATGCCGTGTTATATGAGGGGCTGGGTTTTTGACCAGCCATGTTGCAAAGGCGCCGTACTCCAGGTTGCCGATGATGCAATGAGGGGCTAGTACTTAGCGCCACCAATGGACTCTTATGGCTAAGTGAAAGCACTAAAGACCGCATAGTCTGATTGCCTAGTTCACCTCACAAGACGCCTCCTATATCAGACCAAGACATTGGATAAAGTGTGGTCATGCATTCCCGAACACCCCTGTAATATTTACGTGGGGGCTGAAGCCGATAACTGTTAAACTTTCAGATATATAAACAGCAAAAATAGGAGGATAAACTAATAATAGAAGCATAATTATAACTAGCATACACAATGAGTTCATTATATGATCCATACAAACCGGACTCAACTACTCAAAGATGACGTCCTTCAAACACTGGCCTTCTACGATGCGAGCTCGCTCAAGTACCTAGTCAAAGTACTTTTTCGGCCTCCGGTGGTCTTTCCCTTCAGGCGGCCCTATGGTGGCAATTTCGGTGGCCTTCATCTTTGCCCACTGCATCTTGACGTGGGCATAGGCCATCCGGGCACCCTCAATGCAGGACGACCGCTTAAAGGCATCAATCCAAGGAAGAGCCTCCACCAGCCTCTTCACGAGTCTGAAGTGGCTACTAGGGATGGATTCGGCCAGCCACAAGCGGACCACAACATCCTTCATGGCCAGTCCGGCCACCCTATGCAGCTCGGACATCTGCTTCAGCTGGTTGCTTAGGGGCACTAGAAGTTCTGGCGCAAGGTATTGCGACCAGAACAACTTCTCCGTCGAGCTCCCCTCTTTGGCTCAGAAGAATGCGGCAGCATCCACAATACTCTTCAGCAGGTCGGCAAAGGCGCCTGAGAACTCCAAACTCTGGTCAGTAAAATATATGTCTTACTCGTATATCTACTCTGCATGATAAAGGCCTTACCAGCCGCAATTTTCTTCTCCTCTTGGATCTCTTGGCGAGTGCCCTGGGCATCATCTCGGGCCTCCTGCAGGCTCTCAAGAGCTTTTGTGAGCTCAGAGGCCTGCTCCGAACTCTTCTGCTCTAAGGACTCACACCTTGCGATGGCGTCCTTGAGCTCCTGCTCGACTTCCCCCACCCGTGCCTCGTGTATTCGGTGGGTGGTTTGCTCTTCCTCTAACTCTTTGGCCGCTTTGTCTGCGGCCACCATACTCGCCTCTGCCTCCTTTTTGGCTTCGGCAAGGGCGCTCTTGAGGGACTCGACCTCGGCTGTGCCAATTACATATATATTTGTAACATGTTCGATAAGTTTAAAATCGACTTAACTAGCAAACAAATTTTCGGATCTGCTGGACTACCCCATACCTTGGGTTTTGTTAAACCACTTGTTGGTGCGGTCGAGTTCCTCATAGATAACCGGAGCTTCTGATTGAGCTCAGCAATTTTTGTGGCTTGGGCAGTAGCGGCCAGCTTAGAAGCCTGTCAATTAACATATACATCGCATTATTTATTTCTTTATGATCCTCTGTTAGAATTATTCTAATCCGGACTGAGTCTCAGGGGATAATCTACACATGGGCTTTCGCCTCACACATACATATACAAAATACTTGTGAAGGATATCATGTTGCTTACCCCGAAGCCTGTCAGCAGGCTTTGGAAAGCTTCTGTTAGCCTGCTATTCGCGGACTGAACCTTCTCCATAACCGCACCCATAAGGGTGCGGTGTTCTTCAACAAGGGAAGCACGTTACAGTGCCTCCCACATAGCATTAGCGGCCTCCAAATTAGCACAGGGCGCCGATGGAGCTACTGCTCCTCCCCCCTCTTTCGAAGGGGGTTTGGTCCGAACTCGGAACCGTACTGGTCTCCGGAATGGTGGTCGGCGAGGGTTCGGGCTGTTGAAGCCCCCCACCATCGATGGTGATGGGGGCCGCCCTGCCCCGCTCTATGGCGCCCGAAGTGTTGTCCTTGGGCGCCTTCTGGACGGCCTCGTCCGCCCCTCCTCGGCTCGGAGATGGCCTTTGAGATGATACCTCAGTGTCCTCCATGATTTGGGGAGAGAGGGCGCGAGATGGACCGTCACTCTCCGCCTCTCCAGGGGCTAGAGAGTTACCCTCTAAAGAAGAGGGGATTGGGATCACGCATGGAGGGCTGAAAAAACATAAAAGAATTCAGCATGACAGAGGCAGATTAAGGTGATAATGGGACGTGTTAGTTTTTTGATACTTACGTCTCAGCCGTGGGTTTCTCCCTTTGAACCCTCTTTGGGCTGTGATCGGACCCTGAATCCAAACTGTCCGAGAGGACCACCCGTCCCTTCTTCGGTGCGCTCCTTCCAGGTTCTCGGGGGCTGTCATCTTTCCCCTCCTCGTCTTGAGAGGGGACTCGCTCTCCACCTCCTCTTCCTCATCCACCTCCTCTTTGTCCTTGTCTTCCTCGCGGGAGGAGATGGTCTTGGTCTCTCCGGACATAGCTTCCAGAGGACCTTTGCGGAGGGTCCCGTCCTTGGGCCCCTTGCTCTTCTTCTTGGCCTTCTTTTCCGGCAGCGTATAAGGCACCGGAACCAGCATCTTCTCCAGTTGAGGAGTGACTGGGTCTTCAGAGAGTGGAGCCGGACACTTGATCCACTCCGATTTCTTGGTCCAACCCTGCAACGAAAGATGGGTTGATGAGTTCGGCATAGATCGAATGTGTATATGTTACAGGCATCTCTTCGGAGGTATTGATTACTTACCGGAGAGGCTGGATATGCGGTGTTGAGGCTGATGTACTCGGTCGCCTTGAAAAGCAGCTTCCACATCCCCTCATGCGTAGTGCCGAGGAAATGTTGTATCGTCCGCGGCTCCTCTGGCTTGCATTCCCACATAGGGGCAGCCCGACGCTGGCAGGGGAGGATGCGGCGGAAGAGCATAATTTGAACCACATTGGTTAGCCAACGTCATTTCCCAACACGTTGGTGATGCGCATTTGCAGTGCTAGAACCTCCGTCTCAGACCCCCAATAGAGGCCCTTCACATTCCAAGAGGTTAGCCTCATGGGGGGTCCGGATCTGAACTCCGGAATGGCTTCCCACTTAGTGTGGCGCGTCTCGGTGATGTAGAACCACTCTTGTTGCCAGATCTTCACGGTCTCCATGAAGTCCCCCTTGGGCCATGTGGTGTTGGGCAGCTTGCCAATCATAGCTCCACCGTAGTCCGCGTGCTGACCGTCGACCACCTTTGGCATCACGTTGAAGACCTTGAGCAAAAGGTCGAAGTGAGGGTGGACATGGAGGAGAGCCTCACGCACGACAATCAATGCTGAGATGTGGAGGAATGAGTTTGGGGCTAGATCGTGAAAATCTAGCCCGTAGTAGTACATGAGTCCGCGGACGAACGGGTGGAGTGGAAAACCTAGCCCTCTAAGGAAGTGGGGGAGGAAGACGACCCGTTCGCCGGGCTCCGAAGTGGGAATGACTTGACCTTCGGGGGAAGCCTATGCTTGATGTTGGCAACCAGGTACCCCGCACTCCGGGGATTTTCTATCTCCTTCTCCATCACGGAGGAGGCCTCCCACTTGTCTTTGGAGCCAGCTCCGGCCATCATTGGGAGAAGGTGTGGTGGTGGTGAGGAAGATGGAGACTTTGCGGGCACATAAAGCTTGGGATATTGGAAGGCTGAGGAGATGCGAAGGCATGGGGAAAAAAGGTGAGGATCTATTGCCCTCTTATAGGCAGTAAAAATACCAACCGCCCCCACTCGTGCCTTGATTCTCGCCTATTCCCGTCGAAGAGTTGGATTATCCAAATATCATTGAAGTGCAATCCCGTATTAAGTGGGCACAATCTTTGTTCGATGGGAAGTGCCAATGAGGTGTTGCCTCGGAACACGGAACGTGGGGCGGGAAAACGGTTCAAAATGCGGAAGGGTCAAGCCTGACGCTTCGTCGGAAAGGTTGTCGGTAAAAGACATTGTTCTTTCCTGCCTTTGCGACTAAGGGTTGTGTTTATTATAAAAACTCGGGATACAATTCTTTTATAGAGGAAAGCCAATGTGTATTCTTCAAGGAACCCGCCTAGCAATGCCGAAGACAATCTGAACGCCGAATATATCATCATTGGAGACTGGTTCAGGGGCTACTAAGTGAGTCCTAGATTAGGGGGTCCTCGGGCGCCCGGCCTATTGACATGGGCCGAACTGGTGGGCCGCCAAGATACAAGACAGATGATTATCTCTCGTGTCCGGTGGGGACTCCCGTATGCGTGGATGGCAAGTATAGGTGTTTGGATATGTTGTTCCTTTCTGTAAAACCGACTTTGTACAACCCTAAGCCCCTCCGGTGTCTATATAAATCAGAGGGTAGATCAGAGGCAGGATCATCACAATA
Organism: Triticum dicoccoides; assembly: GCF_002162155.2. NCBI lineage: Eukaryota > Viridiplantae > Streptophyta > Magnoliopsida > Poales > Poaceae > Triticum > Triticum dicoccoides. The sequence continues at coordinate 101,447,350 of NC_041393.1, forward strand.
TTGCTAGGCTAGCTACTCAAGGGTTAGCCCAATCAATCTCGAGGTAGATCAACTCTTGTAACCTTTATACCCTCGAATATAATCAAGCAGGAGTAGGGTTTTACCTCCATCAAGTGGGCTCGAACCTGGGTAAATACTATGTCCCTTCTCCATAGTTACCATTGGTTCTCAGACGTGCAGCTTGGCCCCCCTACCCAAGATCTGCCGGTTTTGATACTGACAGTGTGTTCTTGGATCTAGCATATGTGTGATTGGATCTAATCAATTTGAGTGTTTTCCCTCTCTTGTGTTCTTCGTGTTCTTCGTGCTCTTGGGGATTTCCCCTCAAATTGTGAAAGATCTCCATCTAGGGTTCCCCCCTACAACATCTTGGTATCAAGAGCCATGGTTTCTCACGAAATTGAAGCCCCCCTTCTTGTTCTCTAGCCTAATTTTGTTGTGTTCTTCCCCAATTTTGAAAATTCCCCATCAAAAATACCCCAATTTTTTTGTGATTTGTTGGTTTGATGAGGTTTTGTTGGATTTGATCCGTGGATTTGCTTTGTTTCAAATGGATCTAGCCTTCCACCATCCATCTCCACCTTTCCCTCCACGAAATCCACCAATTTCTTCCATTTTCCCATGAATTTTCACCAAAATCCGTGACCCCCGGGCACCCGGACCTCAAATCCCGGGCACCCAGACTCCCCGGGCAAGTTCCGCCCAACCCCGCTGACCAACCCGGGTGCCCGCACCCCTTACCCCCGGGCACCCAGACCCCCGGGCCACTTTTTCCGCCAACCCTGCTGACCACCCCAGGTGCCTGCACCTCCAACCCTCGGGCACCCGCACCCTCCCGAATCATCCCACCAACAAAAACCATTTCGGCCATAACTTTCACTACTGAAGTCTGATTTTGACGTTATTTAGCTCGTTGAGTAGCTATTGACATCACCAATCCATCTAGATAGGTTCCAACATCATTTGACTCCATCAAAATTTTGGCACTTTGGCATCTTTGCCTAGGCCATCCACCATATCATCCACAAAACTACCATAGCTTTCCGCAACCAAACTCATTTTACTCCATTTAGCATTTGTGGTTGCTTGAGTGGTGACTTGAGTCTCCTAAGGTGTTTCGGCTACATAGGGACGGTCGCTTCATCATCAACCACCACCACCTCTTCCACATTGCTAACTCTGGAACAACCAAAGCTTTCCGCTACCACCATTTGACATTTCCCCTTGAGAGTTTGCGGTTTGTCTGTTTCCTAGGGTGTTTCGGCTAACTAGGAACGGTTCAACACCGACAACACCGCCGCTCACCTTCGACAAGGACTCGACTTCGACCACTTCACCATTTTGACACCCTAACCGTAAGCAAGAACGGTAACCTCTATATCATCTTGGTATCATGGTATCCCATCATTGTACATTCTTGCCATTACATTGTTAACCCCTTAGCCCATTTTGCGTCACTTGCCTATTGGGACTAGCCTTTGAGTATTGCCGGCAATGTTATTTGTGCACACTAGTGATCTTTGATCTACACCTTCCATTGCATATGTACAATATCATTTGGTATCATCTTGGTATCATCATGTCATCCCTTGTGTCACAAGATTGTTCCCGCATATACACAATTGCTATCTTGGTGTGTGCATTTAACAAAAGTGGCCATACAAAAAAAGCTTTTAAGCAAAAGGAAAAGAGAGCAAAGAGCTTGTAAGCAATATCCATAGCATCATACCATATTGCACATAAGATTGTCATATCCGATCATCTTGGATCATCTTGAGAATAACACCGGGAACATCATACACATAGCATATTTGGGATAGAATGCTCATTTTGCATCTTATAGGTTGTGCACAAGTGTCATATCCGCCTATTGAGCAATCAGGCTAGCTTCTCTCTTGAGTTGTACAACACGAGAGTTTTTCGTGGATTCCCCATTTTGTGCTCATTCCTTGGTTGCACGGCCCCATTTATCTATCCATGTGTGTGTTTCCGTGTGCCACCCATTACTATTGGTCTACTTGTTTCACTTGCGAATTTGTGAATCTTTTCCAACATTATAGACTCTTGCTAACATTTTGCATCAAATTTTTGTGCCCCCATTCTCACCGAGCTCCACCAGAATCCTTACGTGTGTAGGTGTGAGAATTGACAAGATCCTGTATCAATTGTGTTATTTCCTAGTTACATTATTGAGTGATCATTGACCCATCTTCAACATTGGATAAGGTACATTGGTCTAGTTCTTTCCTTTCTTCCACTCACATTTGCTCGAGGCTTGTGATGGATAGGCAAGGCATTTCATCTCCGGTCTTCCACGATAATGATGGTGTGAACAACTACATCAACAAAACGTCCATCTTCAGACTACAATGAGCAATGCAAGGCATTGAGCGACTCACCTTCGACATTCACCAAAATGAAGCAAGGAAAAGGGACTACATCGACACCAAGTTGTACGAACAAATGGATCAAGTACGAGACATGTTGACCAACTACAAGTCTTCTTCCCCTTCGTCACCTTCAAGGCGGCGACACTCTAGTAGCACATCTTTGGAAGGCCATCGAGCTCAAGCACTACAACACCATCAAGACGAAGATGCTCGACACGTGCAAACCTACAAGTTCGAACATGCTCTACTTCACGCCAAGAATAAGCTTCATGAGCAAAAGATAAGATCGCGAGACAAGCACCACCAGAAGGAAGCGCCGCCAAGGGTTATCAAGGCATCTTCACCTTCGGACGTAAGACATCTTCGCCTACTTCCCACGAGTATGCCTACTTCAACATCATCAAGTCCAGGGAGATCACCTACGAGCGAGGGCAACACTTCCATCTTCGGAAACCCTCAAGGAAGATGATCGAGCATGGGATTTTCCCTTCGATCATGGAGGAGAGCGATGATGTGCCATCTTCGGCCTTCATCCATGACGATAACGACGAGATGGTTGAGCATGGGATTTTCCCTTCGACCACGGTGACGTATGATGACTTGAGTGACTTGTGCCACCATATTGAGAGTGAGAGTGACTTCACCACTAGCCCATGTGAGTTGCCACAATTCCCATGTGAGTATTGGAAATATGCCCTAGAGGCAATAATAAATTGGTTATTATTATATTTCTTTGTTCATGATAATTGTTTATTATTCATGCTATAATTGTATTAACCGGAAACTGTAACACATGTGTGAATACATGGACCACAATATGTCCCTAGTGAGCCTCTAGTTGACTAGCTCATTGATCAATAGATGGTTGTGGTTTCTTGACCATGGACATTGGATGTCGTTGATAACGGGATCACATCATTAGGAGAATGATGTGATGGACAAGACCAAATCCTAAGCATAGCAAAAGATCGTGTAGTTCGTTTGCTAAAGCTTTTCTAATGTCAAGTATCATTTCCTTAGACCATGAGATTGTGCAACTCCCGTATGCCGTAGGAATGCTTTGGGTGTATCAAACGTCACAACGTAACTGGGTGACTATAAAGGTGCACTACAAGTATCTCCGAAAGTGTCTGTTGGGTTGGCATGAATCGAGACTGGGATTTTTCACTCTATATGACAGAGAGGTATCTCTGGGCCCACTCGGTAATGCATCATCATAATGAGCTCAATGTGACTAAGGAGTTAGCCATGGTATCATGCGTTACGGAACAAGTAAAGAGACTTGCCGATAACGAGATTGAACGAAGTACGGGGATACCGACAATCGGATCTCGGGCAAGTAACATATCGATGGACAAAGGGAATTGTATACGGGATTGATTGAATCCCCGACATCGTGGTTCATCCGATGAGATCATCGTGGAACATGTGGGAGACAATATGGGTATCCAGATCGCGCTATTCATTATTGGCCGGAGAGTTATCTCAGTCATGTCTGCATGGTTCCCGAACCCGTAGGGTCTACACACTTAAGGTTCGGTGACACTAGAGTTGTAAAGGGAATAGTATGTGGTTGCCAAAGGTTGTTCGGAGTCCCGGATGAGATCCCAGACATGACGAGGAACTCTGAAATGGTCCGTAGGTGAAGATCGATATATTGGACGAAGGGTATTTGAGTCCGAATTGTTCCGGGGGTACTAGGTGACGACTAGTGTGACCGAAAGGAGTTTCGGAGGCCCCGACAAGTGTTGGGGGGCCTTATGGGCCAAGGGGAGGGGGAACACCAACCCACTAAAGGGATGTGCGCCCCTCCCACCCCATCTCACATAACTTGGAGAGGTGGGGCGCCTCCCCTAGGGCAGCCGCTCCCTCCCGGCTTGGGGGCAAGTCTCCTAGGGGTGGGGGAGCCCAAACCCATCTAGGGTTTCCCCTGTGGCCGATGACCCTCCCCTAGGAAAACCCTAGGGTGCCTCCTACTCCCCCTTCCCCTATATATAATGAGGGAGAGAGAGGGCTGAACCAACCCTTCCCCTGGTGCAGCCCCTCCCCCCTCATACACCTCCTCCTCCTGTGTAGTGCTTGGCGAAGACCTGCCGGAGAACCACGAGCTCCACCACCACCATGTCGTCATGCTGCCGGAGTTCTCCCTCAACTTCTCCTCTCTCCTTGCTGGATCAAGATGGAGGAGACGTCCCCGTGTTATATGTGTATTGAACGCAGAGGCACCGTCCGTTCGGTGCTTGGATCGGATCTTCCGCGATTTGAATCACTGCGAGCACGACTCCATCAACCACGTTCTTGTAATGCTTCCGCTTAGCGATCTTCAAGGGTATGAAGATGCACTCCCTCTCTCTCTCATTGCTAGAATCTCCTAGATTGAGCTTGGTGACACGTAGGAATTTTTTTTTGAATTATTACTACGTTCCCCAATAGTGGTATCAGAGCTAAGTCTATGCATAGATTTTTCTATGCATGAGTAGAACACAAGTAGTTGTGGGCGATGATTTGGTCAATTTGCTTACCATTTCTATTCCTATATTGATTCGGCGGCATTGTGGGATGAAGCGGCCTGGATCGACCTTACACATACGCTTACGTGAGACAGGTTCCACCGACTGACATGCACTTGTTGCATTAGGTGGCTAGCGGGTGTCTGTCTCTCCCACTTTAGTCGGATCAGATTCGATGAAGAGGGTCCTTATTAAGGGTAAATAGCAATTTTCATATCACCGTTGTGGCTTTTGCGTAGGTAAGAAACGTTCTTGGTAGAAACCCATAGCAGCCACGTAAAACATGCAACAACAATTAGAGGATGTCTAACTTTTATTTGCAGGGTATGCTATGTGATGTGATATGGCCAAAAGGATGTGATGAATTATATATGTGATGTATGAGACTGGTCATGTTCTTGTAATAGGGATCACGACTTGCATGTCGATGAGTACGACAACCGGCAAGAGCCATAGGAGTTGTCTTAATTTATTGTATGACCTGCGAGTTAATATAAGCACCATGTAATTACTTTACTTTATTGCTAACTATTAGCCATAGTAGTAGAAGTAATAGTTCGCAAGACAACTTCATCAAGACACGATGATGGAGATCATGATAATGGAGATCATGGTGTCATGCCGGTCATGATGGTGATCATGTCGCGCCTCGGAGATGGAGATCAAAACTGCAAGATGATATTGGCCATATCATGTCACTTTATGATTTGCATGTGATGTTTGTCATGTTTACATCTTATTTGTTTAGAACGACGATAACATAAATAAGATGATCCCTCACTAAAATTTCAAGAAATGTGTTCCCCCTAACTGTGCACCGTTGTGAAGGTTCGTTGTTTTGAAGCACCACATGATGATCGGGTGTGATAGATTCTAACATTCGCATACAATGGGTGTAACCCAGATTTACAAATGAGAAACACTTAGGTTGACTTGACGAGCCTATCATGTATAGACATGGCCTCGGAACACGAGAGTCCGAAAGGTTGAACATGAGTCGTATAGTACATGCGGTCAACATGGAGATGTTCACCGTTGATGACTAGTCTATCTCACGTGATGATCGAACATGGCCTAGTCAATTCGGATCATGTATCACTTAGATGACTAGAGGGATGTCTATCTGAGTGGGAGTTCATTAAATAATTTGATTAGATGAACTTAATTATCATGAACATAGTCAAAAGGGTCTCTGCAAATTATGTCGTAGCTTGCGTTGTAGTTCTACTGTTTTAGATATGTTCCTAGAAAAAAAATTGTTGAAAGTTGATAGTAGCAATTACGCGGATTGGGTCCATAAACAGAGGATTGTCCTCATTGCTGTGCAGAAGGCTTATGTCCTTAATGCCCCGCTCGGTGTGCTGAACCTCGAGCGTTATTTGTGGATGTTGCGAACATCTGACATACACGTTTTGATGACTACGTGATAGTTCAGTGCGTAATGCTAAACGACTTAGAACTGAGGCACCGAAGACGTTGTTGAAACATCACAGAACATATGAGACGTTCCAAGAGCTAAAATTGGGATTTTAGGCTCATGCCCACGTCAAGAGGTATGAGACCTCCAACAAGTTTCTTAGCCTTCAAACTAAGGGAGAAAAGCTCAATCGTTGAACATGTGCTCAGATTATCTGAGTACTTCAAGCGCTTGAATTGAGTGGGAGTTAATCTTCCAGATGAGATAGTGATGGTTCTCCAAAGTCACTGCCACCAAGCTACTAGAGCTTTCTGATGAACTATAACATATCAGGGATAGATATGGTGATCCTTGAGCTATTCATGATGTCTGACACCGCGAAAGTAGAAATCAAGTAGGAGCATCAATTGTTGATGGTTAGTAAAACCACTAGTTTCAAGAAGGGAAAGGGCAAGAAGGGATACTTTGTGAAATAGCAAATCAATTTCTTCTCTAGTGAAGAAACCCAAGGTTGAACCCAAACCCAAGACTAAGTGCTTCTGTAATGAGGGAAACGGTCACTGAAGCAGAACTACCCTAGATACTTAGTAGATGAGAAGGCTGGCAAGGTCAATAGAAGTATATTGGATATACATTATATTAATGTGTACTTTAATAGTACTCCTAGTAGCACCAGGGTATTAGATACTGGTTCGGTTGCTAAGTGTTAGCAACTCGAAATAAAAGGCTATGGAATAAACGGAGACTAGCTAAAGGTGAGGTGACGATATGTGTTGGAAGTGTTTCCAAGGTTGATGTGATCAAACATCGCACGCTCCCTCTACCATCGGGATTGGTGTTGAACCTAAATAATTGTTATTTGGTGTTTGCGTTGAGCATAGACATGATTGGATTATGTTTAATGCAATATTGTCATTCATTTAAGGAGAATAATGGTTACTCTGTTTATTTGAATAATACCTTCAATGGTCTTGCACCTAAAATGAATGGTTTATTGAATCTCGATCGTAGTGATACACATGTTCATAATATTGATGCCAAAAGATATAAGATAGTAATGATAGTACCACCTACTTGTGGCACTGCCATTTGGTTCTATTGGTATGTACGCATGAAGAAACTCCATGCAGATCGATCATTTGGACTCACAAGATTTTGAATCACTTGAGACAGGCAAATCATACCACATGGGCAATATTACTGAAAGGCCTCGTTTTCAGTGAGATGGAACAAGAAAGCAACTTGTTGGAAGTAATACATTTTGATGTGTGCAGTCCAATGAGTGTTGAGGCACGCGGTGGATATCGTTATGTTCTTACTTCACAAATGATTTGAGTAGATGCTAAGTATATTTACTTGATGAAACACAAGTCTGAATTATTGAAAGGTTCAAGTAATTTCAGAGTGAAGTTGAAGATCGTCATGAAAAGAGGATAAAATGTCTATGATATTGAAAGTGCTAGTTAACGAATAGAGGGGGGTGAATAGGCAATTTTTATGAAAGTCTTCAAAACACGGTGGCTTTGAAGACAGACAAGTAACTGGGCCTAAATAGTAAGCAGCAGAATGAAAACTACACTAGGTAAGCATAAGTCTAACATACAACATAATGAAAGCATGAAGACTAATTGCAACTGGGTAGACAGGATCAGAAAGGTAGATAGTATGAAGCTAAACAGATAATAGTCTTCACAGTGTGAAGTTAAAAAGATTAGACAAGTAAGCAATGACTTCACAAAGACAACTATAAAGCAAGGAGAGTATAGGATAGAACCAGTAGCTTGACGAAGACAAGGATTTGGTAGACCAGTTCTAGTTGTTGTGACAACTGTATGTCTGGTTAGGGCGGCTGATATTTAACTCAGATTGATCTAAGGACACTCAGTCCTCGCCCAATCACTCTGGTAAGTCGTCGAGGTAGACTTCCAAACCTTCACAGACTTCATTCGCCGGCAATCCACAATGACTCTTGGATGCTCAAAACGCGACACCTAACTGGCTGGAGGATACACAATCCTCAAGGGTGACAAGTCTTTAGGTCACACGGACAGAAAGACTTCAGTGATGCCTAACACTCTTTTGCTCTAGATGTTTTGGGCTTCGTCCTCGCAAGGATTTCTCTCTCAAATGCTTTGGAGGTGGGTTGCTCTCAAACCACAAAAGTCGTGCACTGACTCTGAGCAGCCAGCAATTTATGGTGTAGGGGGTGGGCTATTTATAGCCAAGAGGCAACCCGACCTGATTTGTCCAAAATGACCTTGGGTCACTAAGGAACTGACACGTGTCTAACGGACAGATTTCAAACACACGCGACAGCTTGGCTTGGGCTACAAGCAAAGCTGACTCATCCAGCTCTGGATAAGATTTGCTCTCATTGTCTTTGCTCGAAGACATAGGATTTGGTTGAGCATCACTTCAGTCACTCTGACTTTGTTCACTTGGACCCCAGTTAACAGTATGGTGGTTCCTATGACTCAATAAGAAGAAAAGGAAACTAGGAAACAACTATGTCTTCGCATTCCATAGTCTTCAAGTGAATAGCTTCACGCGTCATAATCTTCGTCGTGAATGTCTTGACGAACCACCATTGTCTTCAATGTCTTCACACATTTTTATGGGTCATCTCTGGTAGGTAAACTGAATCAATGAGGGACACTACCTGTGTTATCCTGCAATTCTCACAAACACTTTAGTCGCTCAACCATGTTTGTCATCAATACTCCAAAACTAACTAGGGGTGGCAATAGATGCACTTACAATCTCCCCCTTTTTGGTGATTGATGACAAAGTGGTTGAAGGTTTCAACGGGGATAAAAATATGTGAAAGTTCAGTGTTGTGAGTATTGTCTTCATACATATGACGAGGCTCCCCCTGAAGATGTGCATATAAATAGTTTTATTTTGAATGCAAATGCACATGGCAGGTTTTGCTTTGTGGAGGCCATCTTCAAAGTGCGAAGAAAATGCATCATGCATATAAGAAGATAATGAAGATGATGATATGCATAATGAAAAATGGATGTCTGCAGAATGACTTCATGCGGAATTTATCATCGCATCACAAAGTGGCAGCAAAAGTAGCAGACGACCATCAAGTTTAAGTGTTACAACTCAAAAGCCAAAAGTTTCAGAACGAGAGTTGTAAGAACTTAGCAAAAATTAAGCAACCACCCATATGGACCCGTTTGAAGATTATCAACTCATATGCTTCTCCCTCTTTTGTCAGTAATGACCAAAAAGGTTTGAAGACATAGAGTATCTACTCGTTCCCAGTTGGAGATGATGTTGTAGCAGCAGGGTCGACGGTGGATTTAGGTGGTGCAGACGTGCCTTGTGGAGCAACATCATGCTGAGCAGTGAGAGCGGGCAAAGTGGCGTCATCTTCTTCATCGACGACTCTCACAACAATAGTTGCAGCCGAGGATGAGTACTCAGAATCTTCAATGGAGGTTGTGCGATGCCAACTTGCATTTTGAGGAGGCCTGGAATCAAACTTGAAATTTTCAGTGAAGCCATCCGCGCAAAATCATCTTCAGCGCAGAGCAAGGTGAGACTCTTCCAGGAATGGCGACAAGCTTCATGAGCAACAAACAAGTTCTTGGTGGCTAAGTTGTGAATGCGGTTGACATCCACCAAGATACTCTTCATCTGACGCTTTAGCCAATCATGATGTTTGTCCTGCTTTTGATGTAGATCCACCAGAAGCTCACAATCATTAAGAACACAAGGATGCTTCTGAGGCCTTTGAGCAATGGTGCTTGCAGTGGCTTCAGTATTTGCATGGTGCGGTATGCGCAGATTTCCAGCCAAAGGATAAGCAGGAGTTGCAGCATTGGGCACATGAACACCTTCAATGGGCTGAGAGAAGCTGTGATATTCAGCATTGTGCAGATGTTGTGGTTCCTTGGCAGGCTCGGGGTAGATGGCTTCAATGGACATATCAATTTCAGGCAAGAAGACAATGTGATGGCGCACTGAAGGCTGGGAGTCAATGGTTGAACGTAATTTGATCAAGCGCATCACCCATGGAGCATAAAATTTCAGGCCAAACAGATCAACTGCATAAGCAGCAAGTTGTCTGATGAAGAAATAATGGGTGTTGAATCTGATGCCATGGATGATATAGAATACCAAAGTCTTCATGGCACCTTCAAGTTTGGCTTCAGAAGAGTGTCCTTTGATGGGCCAAAGAGTATGCCTCAGAATGTGATATACTATGCGTGGCAGATACTCGAGGTCCTCAACAAAGAATTCCTTTGGATACTCAGCGTCTTGGGGCAAAGGCTTCATCATGCTAAGCATTTGGATCATGTTTGGCTCAGGCTTCTGAAATATGCTCTGCAGTTCATTCTGATAAAGCGAACAACCAGGTTCGTATAGCTCACCTAGAGTGGGCAGGGAAGTCAGCTCGATGATATCCTGAGCTTTGGCTTCGTGATATACATCACCTGTCATCGACTCAAGGATCCAAGTCTTTGGATCCGTGTTGTTGCCTCGAATGTGTAATGTGGCATAGAACTGCAGGAGGAGCTCTTCATTCCAGTGCTCTTTATCAGTAACAAATGCCAGAAGACCAACATCCCTGAAGCAGTCAAGGGCTTCTTCCAGACATGGCAGCCCAGCCATAGCATCACAATCCAGATGCATGTGCGAAAAAACCTTGTCTTGATTGTACAGAATGCAAGAGTAATAGCTTCACTGTTGGTGGCTCCAAAATCTGTCAGATGATCCTTGGCTTCTTGTAAGGGTTCTTGGCACAGTCAAAGAATGCATTGTCTTCTCTGAAATTGAGCACACTGAATGAGCCTTGTGTAGTTACAGTGCTAGGAAGCCCTGGCAGACACGGCTTTGGCTTCTGGACTTGAGGCGTTCACTCCACATGATAGTCATATTATGGTCCTGGAGCAGTAGGAGGAATCATAATTGTCCAGCAATCAGTGACAAGCTAACCTTCACGTTTGAAAGCTCTTTCCATGGTGTGAGGCCGTGGTGGAGGAACAATGCCATCAGTGATGACTGGCGTCACAGTAGCTTCAGCATTCACATTGGCTTCAGGCTCCACATTGTCTTCAGCCATGACAGAGTCATTGGCTTCAGTAGCAGTGGTGGTGGCAGCCTCATTGTTTTCGACCTCCATTTGGTCAACGACGGGAGGGTCAGGCACGATCACATTCTCTTCAAGAATAACTTGATCAACAATAGGGGGTGTGGCTTATATTTATTCTTCTCTTCTTTCTTCATTGGCTGAAGTAGCCGGAATGTCTTCAGCAGCATTAGCTTCAGACGCTTGATCAGTCGCAGAAGGATTCTCTTCAGGGAACACTTGACCTACCACTGAGCTGGATTGTTGTGAATCTTCTTATGGAATGGTGGACATGGAGACAGATAGCTTGAGGCCTTTGCGAAGCCTGTGAAACGCTGCCAGCGCCTTTGGAGATGGACTGGTCTCCATGTAATTGTCATCATCAAGTACTGGATACATAACTTGAGCTGGTGGAGTATGGGGTGTCTCATCTTGAACAGGGGTATCTTCTTGCTGGCGCTCAGCCCAGCAGTCATCTTGAGCAATTGGCGTTAATGGACGACCAATGCTAATGTATTCACTGCTCGGGGGAGTAGGCGATGATACCAATTGGCGCTCGAGCTGAGGCAGGACTTCATCATCAACTACATTGTCTTCATGACCAATGTCTTCAGCTGCGTTGTGGTCAACAACTGGAACTTCATCAGATTTTGGTGCCTCTATGGGAGCAGGCTCATGAACAATGAGAAGGCGCTCACAATTAGTAGAGGCAGGATATGCAACAGAGATGGGTTCAACAACAAGGGGCTCAGGGGCAACAACATGATCTTTCCTTAAATACTTAGAGCCCTTAGTCTTCAGCTTTTTCTTGGAAGGGGCATCATCAGATGTATCCTTGTGCTTCCTCTTCCTGGCTTATGCTTCAGTTTGCCTAGTCTTCTTGAGCTCAGAAGCAGCTGAGGAGACCTTTGGCTTCGAGCCCGTCATGCTAGTAGGGAAGACAATGCTGGGCTGTCCATGCCTTGCAGTGTCAGGATTAGCTTCAGCATGCCTTTTGCTCTTCTTAGCAGTCATTCTGGGATCAATGCCAGGACGCCCAAGAGCTTTCCTCTTTTCAGCTTCATTGTGCGCTTGCACACATTTCTGAACATAAGATTTCATGCGTTCTCGAGAGCCTTTGGCTTCTTCACGCATCTTATGAAATTCAGTTTTGAGGTCATTCAGCTTCTTCTTGAAGATTTGCACATCTGCCACACTGAGCTTGTGCATGTTCTTATTGAAATGGGCCTTCTCATAGTCAATCTTGTTCTTGAGATCGACGATTTTTTGTGCCAGGGCGAGCTCATTAGCAATTGCAGAGTGGAATGTGACGCTGATGCCCACTGGTAGCTACAGACTGTCAATGCTTATGTTCTGGTTGTCGAACCACTCATCAATGAAATTGTTCAAGATGTCAACATCAAAGTGGGGCAGATAACTGAAGATCTCCGCCTCTTACTTACTCTTGATCAGCATCTCAAGGGCTTCATCACCAAGATCTTCATCGCTTGACAGATCAATGGTGTCTTCCTTGTTGCACAGAATGGCAGCAGGAGTGAGGGGTTGCCGAGTAGCCTTCTTGGGAAATGACTTCTTGGTCCTCTTGGGCACGTGAGATAAATCTTTAGACTACACACTGGATTCTGGCGTTGCAATTTTCAGTGAATTCTTGGTTGAAGCTTTTGGAGCAGCAGAGTCAGATGGCTTTGAAGCTTTTGCCTTCTTCTTCTGCTGCTTTGGTGGTGATGGAGCATCATCAAAATCAGCTTCTTCAGCAGATTGCTCCCCATCAGCTATCTAGACAGCAATATGAGATAGAAGCCCGTCAAAGTTGGCGAAGGGGCCAATCCTGTTCTCATTGGCTTCACGAGTTCCATCTGACCTTGGAGCGGAGGGGCCAGGGTTGAAGTTGAGGCCAAACTCCTTTTGGTTCTTAACAGCTGAATCTTTTGCAAACTGGAAGTTGTGCTTGAAAATATTGTCTTCACGACATCATAGGAGAGATGATCGGTCGGCATTCTTAGGCTGTGGTCCTCTAACCATACAGGGATAGAACTCATGTTCAATAGCTTCAGCCATATTCGTTGGCACCAAGTTGCAGTAAAGACAATCACCCCACGGGCGCTTGATGGCATTCTTCTCAGCATATTCAGGTGTTACAAACCTGTACTTGAACCATTGTTCTGCCCAATATCTTCGGATCCACTAGATCTGGTTCTTGCGCTGGGTGTAGCTCTCTTCTGGGTCAGATTTGTACAGTTCATACAGATCTTCAGGCAAATCAAGTGCAGTGTTGCCACGTTGTTGCATGTCTCCTTTTCGTGTAGACTTCTCTGAAGCCATAATATTCAGACTGATTGGCTTCAATACAGTGAAAGGCTTTCGTCTGCTGGTCAGACAAGAACTAGATTCAGGAGATTCGATGTGACGCTATAAGAATTCTGCAAATGAATGCAGACTATGACAACCAAGGGATTCTCCCATAGACATGTACCTGTGACAGCATTAGAGATGCGAGGGAAGGGGAAGAGGTCATATGCATTCCCAGAAGATTTTGAAGATAAATCAGTTTAGAAGACATTGACCTCACAGTGCGAAGACATTCACTTATTGAAGGAAGTTGGTTCCAGATTTGTAAGAATCCGCGAATAGGTACAAGTGAGGAATCAAACTAGTTTTTATGCATAAGTGAACATACTTTGAAAAATCTGAGATTCATAAAGAGACAGATCCAGATTTGGAAGTGTATAAACCAGTTTTGGTTGAAGAGGATGGATTTGTCAGATCGAAAGACTGTAAAAAGTTGGTATTAATTACCATTAATGAACTGCTAGACGAAGTAGAAGGGAGGCCGAGCAGTCCAATCTCCTGCGCCCTAACTTGGCGGCGGAAGACACCTATGGCGGCGGTAGAGAGGAAGAGGTCCGCGGCCGGCGTGAGGACGATGTTGAAGAAGTCGCGGCAGCTAAGCGCTTCGTCTCTGGCGTCGACGCGAGCTAGCGGAGGCGCTAGGGTTTGAGCGAGGTGGCGAGGTGGAAGAAGTATATTTGACCGCGAGGGATGTGTATTTATAAGAAGGAGGAGGGCGGCGCAGCACAATTACACAGGTGCCCCCAGGGTTTCACATCTCAGGAACACGTAGCATGCATGCAACTTATCAGGAGTTGACCTATGTTCCATGCACGCCAGGATTGTCGGGTGGTCGTTCCAGCTTCTCCGGTTTTCAGGCAAAAGGATAGAACATTAGAAGCAGTTTGTAAATGTGTGTGTCTGTATCTTCTGCTGACAAGGACAGGGAGAAGATATTAGACAAGTGTCAACAAAATGCACATGACTTGGACAGAGAGAATTTTAGGGAGTAGCACAGAAGGGATTAGGGTCCGATCACATTCACTTAGGTCAGAAAAATAGCAACATGAAGACATAGCTATAAGTGAATGCTGTAGAGGATACAACACATATGCAGATATAATTATTACTGAAGACAAATCAACATTGTGAAGATATAGATTTGAAGATAAACCAATGTTAAAGATAATCCAAAGACGAAGATAATGCAGTTATGACGCCAAATGAAAATCTTCGAAAAGTTTTGGTGGTGGTGTTACCCACCGTGTAGGAAGTATTAGACCCCAGACACGGCGCACAATTATCGTGGCGCTCTGAAGTCAAATTCCATGTTAATGTATTCACACTTTGAGGGTAAGTCTTCATTAATTGAAGAAATACGTTACTTCGTGTGTTGCACATCTAAGTCATCAACATGCATAAGCATTAGGATGTGTGTCCATTCACTGGACATTTGAGGATTCTAGGATATTTAGCTCACACCGCAGCTTGCAAAACCTCTTCTCATCCAACGGCTTAGTGAAGATATCAGCCAGTTGCTCTTCAGTGTTGATGTGAATGATGTCAATGTCTTCCTTGTTGACATGATCTCTGAGAAAGTGATGATGAATCTCGATGTGCTTTGTCTTCGAGTGTTGAACTAGATTCTTAGAAAGCTTGATGGCGCTTTCATTGTCGTAGAAGAGTGGCACATTCTTCGTGTTGATGTCATAATCCTTGAGAGTTTGCTTCATCCAGAAAAGCTGAGCACAGCATGATCCAGTAGCAATGTATTCAGATTTGGCAGTGGAGAGTGATACACAATTCTGCTTCCTTGAACACCAATAGACAAGAGATCGTTCAAGAAAGTGACATGTTCCTGAAGTGGACTTGCGATCAACCTTGTCACCAGCATAATCAACATCAAAATATCCAACCAGATCAAATGTTGAGCCCTTTGGATACCATAATCCTAGTGTTGGGGTGTGAGCCAAATATCTAAGTATTCGCTTCACCGCTAGGTGATCCGACTCCTTTGGTACCGCTTGCAATCGGACACGCATGCAAATGCTAAGCATAATATCATGCCTAGATGCACATAAATAGAGCAAAGAACCAATCATGGAGCGGTATACCTTTTGATTGAACTCTTTACCATTGTAGTCAGGGCCGAGATGACTTTTGGTTGGCATTGGCGTCGTGTACCCTTTGCAGTCTTGCATTCCAAACTTTTCAGGCAATCTTTGAGGTATTTTTCTTGCGATATGAAGATGTCATTGCGCCGTTGACGGATCGCACTCCCATCATGGACATCTGATATTGCTCTTGCATCATGTATCCAAACTCGTCACTTTATCTCTTATCAGTGCATCCGAAGATAATGTCATCTATGTATATTTGACACACAAATAGTTCACCATCATATGTCTTCGTGAAGGGAGTGGGATCTAGTGAACCAGGTTTGAAGCCTTTGCTCTTCATAAATTCTTTTAGTGTGTCATACCAAGCGCGTGGTGCTTGTTTGAGGCCATACAGTGCCTTGTTGAGCTTGTACACTATATCAGGATGCTCAGGATCTTCAAAACCAGGCGGTTGAGTGACATACACTTCTTCCTCGATTTTCCATTGAGAAAGGCTCTCTTAACATCCATTTGGTACAGAAGGATGTTGTGATGGTTGGCATAAGCCAGCAGTATGCGAATGGCTTCAAGCCGAGCCATAAGAGCAAAGGTTTCATCGAAGTCTATTCCTTCCACTTGTGTGTAACCTTGAGCAATGATGCGAGCTTTGTTTCTGACAACTTGTCCAAGTTCATCTTGCTTGTTGTGAAAGATCCATTTCGTGCCAATGACATTGTGCTTGCGAGGATCAGGACATTTGGCAAGCTCCTAGACATTATTCAGCCCAAACTGTTTAAGCTCATCTTGCATACCTTGAATCCATTCAGGTTCCATGAAGGCTTCTTCGACTTTCTTGGGTTCAGATATAGAGACAAAAGCAAAGTGAAAACAGAAGTTTGCTAGTTGTGTAGCACTTGATCAAGTGAGAGGGCCAGGAGCGTTGATGCTATCAATGATCTTCTCAATTTGGACTTCATTTGCAACCCGAGGGTGAGCTGGACGAAGATTTTGATCTGAATGACTGTTGTTTTCGTCATCAGCATTAGCTTTGGACTGAGCATTGTCTTCAGGTTGGTTAGGTGCAGAAATGATGATCTCATCCTCAGCCAGTTTCTATCTGGGTATGACTTCTCAAGTACCCATTAACTTTATAGCTTCACCTGGTGTAGCTTCATCTAGCACATTTGGCAGGTGCTCTCTTTGCGATCCGTTAGTCTCATCAAACTGCACATCCACAGTTTCAACCACTTTATAGTGGAAGAGGTTGGAGACTATGTAGGTGTGCGAGTCCTTTCCGTAGCCAAGCATAAAACCTTCATGTGCTTTTGGTGCAAATTTAGACATGTGATGTGGATCTTTGATCCAGCACCTAGCACCAAAGACTTTAAAGTAACTGACATTTGGCTTCTCACTAGTCAGAAGTTCATAAGATGTCTTCTTGAAGAATTTGTGAAGATATACTTTTTTTGATGATGTGGCATACAGTATCAATAGCTTCAGGCCAGAATTTTCTTGGATTATTGTACTCATCGAGCATCGTTCGTGCCATCTCAATGAGTATTCTATTCTTGCGCTCCGTGATGCCATTTTGCTGAGGTGTGTAAGGAGCAGAGAACTCATGTGTGATTCCAAAGTATAAAGATAAATGTCGAGATCAGCGTTCTTGAACTTAGTGCCATTGTCACTCTGGATGTGCTTGATCTTGATGCCATAATTCGTCATGGATCAGTTTGTGAAGCGTCTGAAGACATCCTGCACTTAAGTTTTATAGAGAATTATGTGCGACCAGGTGTATCTAGAGTAATCATCAACAATAACGAAGCGATAGAGATGTGCAGTAGTAGTGAGAGTGGAGGAGTGAGTATGGCCAAATATATCCATGTGAAGCAGCTCGAAGGGGTGTGAGGTAGTCATGATTGTCTTCAAGGGAAGCTTGGATCTTGTCATCTTTCCAGCTTCACAGGTACCACATAGATGATCCTTCTTGAACTTGACGCCCTCGATGCCAACGACGTGCTTCTTCTTTGCAAGTGTGTACAGGTTTCTCATGGTCGCATGTCCTAGCTGTTGATGCCATATCCAGCATTCTAAAGCCTTTGCTAGAAGACATACGACAAGCTGTGGTCCTGCTGAGAAATCTACCATATACAGATCACCTCTTCGATAGCCTTCGAAGACTAGAGTTTTGTCAGATTCCATTAGCACAAGACAACGATATTTTCCAAATATCACAATCATGTTCAGATCACAGAGCATTGACACAGAGTTAAGTTGTAATCAAGGGATTCAACAAGCATCACTTTATCCATGTGTTGATCCTTTGAGATAGCAACTCTACCAAGACCCAATACCTTACTTTTACCAGTGTCAGCAAATGTGATGTGGCTCTTAGTAGAAGGACGTAGGGTTGAATCCATTAGAAGATTTCGATCACCAGTCATGTGGTTGGTGCAGCCGCTATCCATGATCCATTCAGTGGCTTTCGGAGTTGTACCCTACAGTGCAGTTAGCGGGATAGGCTTCACCAAGAGTATTGTGAAGTAGAAACATGTAGCGAACAAGCATATTATCAAAGTTTAAATCCTGGTTAGGCATGATAGGATGCTCGTCAAGGAACCCTGGGATGAAATACATGATAATACCATTTGAGCATTTTATCTTGCGTCCCACAAGATGTTTTAGGTATCCAGCATTGTTGTCAGAAGATTTAGTTTTCCGACTGGAGACCTTTCCCTGCAACAGAAGTTAATTCTTCTTAACCACCCACATCTTCAGGGGTGGCTTAGAAGCAATGGGTCTAAGTGCAGCATCTAAGAACTTTGTCTTGGGAGCCCTAATAAATAGCTTCGCAGGAGGAGAATAATACTCATAAGAATATGCAGAAAAGTTCTTAGTTTTGTGAACATAGCGATTGGACGAAACACGCTCATATTCATGAGTCTCATAGCGATTCTCCTGCAAAACATTGAAGTTAGGGTGACCATAAGTGGTTCTCTATCTGTATGAAGCCTTTGGACCATATGACACATTTGGCCGAGGGTTTGTCTTCTTCCCAGGTGGTGTCATGATGACACTCACGGGAAGCTTCTCAAGACAGCTTTTGGGCACCCAGATCTTCTTCTGGGGTGACCCATTCCTGCAGTTAGTACCAATGTACCTGGCAAATACTTCACCATTCTGAGTCTTAAACAGTTTATAATTTGCATCAAAGGATTCATCAATGACAATTGGATTAGCACAAGTGAAGCCAGATAAAGTAGATGGGTCCACTGAAGGATCCTTAGCAGCAACCCAGGTGGTTTTGGGGTACTACTCAGGCATCCAATCGACGTTCGTTTTCCTCTCAAACCCAACACCCTCTTTCCTAGGGTTTCGGTTCAGAATCTGTTTCTTGAGGACGTCGCACAGAGTTTTATGCCCTTTGAGGCTTTTGTACATGCCAGTCTCAAGCAATGTATGCAACCTAGCACTCTCATTAGCAATAGTAGTGGCATACTCAGTAGAGGGGTTAGTTACCACATGAGTAGTTGAAGATATAGCAACATCAGAGGCAGTAGAACATTCAGCAACAGAGATAGCATTATCACGCTCAAGTCACTTCAAGCATGGTGGAACAAATTCTACTTGAGCGGTAATGATCTGTTGGGCGAGTAGTGAATCGTTCTCCTTTTGAAGATCTTCATGAGAGGCTTTCAGTTTCGCTAGATCCTGCTTCCTTTGAAGATAATCGTAGGGAAGCTTCTCCTGAGAGGCTGAGAGATTTTCATGACGACTTTCAAGATCTTCGTACTTAACATGAAGACTTTTCATGTCTTCGATTAAGGACTAAGTTCGATTCATTTCCGCGTCCAACAGGTCATCGCTTTAGTCTAGCAGCTTTTGAATATGTCACATAGCAGTTTGTTGCTCAGTTGCAATTTTAGCAAGTGTCTTATAGCTAGGTTTGGATTCACCAGAGGTTACCTTGACACTATGTTCCATGAGGCAGTAGTTTTGATAAGATAGCTCGGGTTCAAAATACATCGTTTTAAGAGATTCTTTGAACTCGCAGAACCATGGGTCTTGACGGGTTCGATGACCCTCATAGACATCAGAAATCCGGCCCCACATAAGCTTCGCATTGCAAAGATGCATGATGCACCTGAATTCTTCATTGGATAGACATGAGCATATGATATCCTTAGCCGTGATATCCAGACGAGTGTACTTTTGAATGTCGTCAGCATTCACCATCTTGCATAAATTGGTGAGACCAATCTCTGTGATGGTCCACAGTTCACTGTTCAAGGCAAGGAGGTGCTTCTTCATCATTACTTTCCATTTGGGATAATCTTGACCATCAAAAATAGGGCACACAGCAGAGACTTTGATTATCCCTGAAGTCGATATAGCTAACTCCAGGTGGTTAAACCGAATCACACAGAACAAGGGAGTACCTTGCTCTGATACCAATTGAAAGTGCTAGTTATCGACTAGAAGGGGGTGAATAGGCAATTTTTCTGAAAGTCTTCAAAACATGGTGGCTTTGAAGACAGACAAGTAACTGAGCCTAAATAGTAAGAAGCAGTATGAAAATTACACTAGGTAAGCATAAGTCTAACATACAACATAATGAAAGCATGAAGACTAAATGCAACTAGGTAGACAGGATCAGAAAGGTAGATAGTACGAAGTTAAACAGATAATAGTCTTCACAGTGTGAAGTCAAACAGATTAAACAAGTAAGCAATTACTTCACGAAGACAATTGTAAATCAAGGAGAGTAGAGGATAGAACCAGTAGCTTGACGAAGACAAGCATTTGGTAGACCAGTTCCAATTGATGTGACAATTGTACGTCCTGTTAGGGAGGCTGAGATTTAACTCAAAAGATCGTGTCTTCACCTTATTCCCCTTGATCTAAGGACACTCAGTTCTCGCCCAATCACTCTGGTAAGTCTTCGAGGTAGACTTCCAAACCTTCACAAAGTTTGTTCACCGGCAATCCACAATGACTCTTGAATGCTCAGAACGCGATGCCTAACCGGCTGGAGGATACACAGTCCTCAAGTGTAACAAGTCTTCAGGTCATGCGGATAGAAAGACTTCAGTGATGCGTAACACTCTTTGGCTCTGGATGTTTTGGGCTTTGTCCTAGCAAGGATTTCTCTCCCAAATGCTTCAGAGGTGGGTTGCTCTCAAATGACAAAAGCCATGCACTAACTCTGAGCAGCCACCAATTTATGGTGTAGGGGGTGGGCTATTTATAGCCTGGAGGCAACCCAACCTGATTTGTCCAAAATGACCCTAGGTCACTAAGGAACTGACACGTGTCTAACGGTCAGATTTCAAACACACGCAATATCTTGGCTTGGGATACAAGCAAAGCTGACTCATCCAGCTCTGGATAAGATTTACTCTCATTGTCTTCGCTCGAAGACATAGGATTTGGTTGAGCATCACTTCAGTCACTCTGACTTTGTTCACTTGGACCCCACTTAACAGAACGGTGGTTCCTATGACTCAATAAGAAGAAAAGGAAACTACAAAACAACTATGTCTTCGCATTCCATAGTCTTCAAGTGAATAGCTTCACGTGTCATAATCTTCGTCATGAATGTCTTCACGAACCACCATTGTCTTCAATGTCTTCACACATTTTTAGGGGTCATGTCTGGTAGGTAAACCGAATCAATGAGGGACACTACATGTGTTATCCTGCAATTGTCACAAGCACATTAGTCCCTCAACCATGTTTGTCATCAATACTCCAAAACCAACTAGGGGTGGCACTAGACGCACTTACATTATGATCATAGAGATGAATATCTGAGTTACGAGTTTGGTACACAATTAAGACATTGTCGAAATTGTTCCTCAACTAATGTCGCCTGGGACACCATAGTGTGATGATGTGTTTGAACATCATAGCTGCACCCTATGGATATGGTGCATACCATGATGTCTCTTATCGAATTACCACTATTGTTTATGGGTTTGGCATTAGAGACAACCGCATTCACATTAAATAGGGCACCACCTAATTCCGTTGAGATGGCACCGTATGAACTATGGTTTAGAGAAACCTAAGTTGTCATTTCTTAAAAGTTTGGGGCTGCGACGCTGATGTGGAAAAGTTTCAGGCTCATAAGCTCGAACACAAAGCGGATAAATGCATCTTCATAGGACACCCAAAACAGTTGGGTATACCTCCTATCTCAGATCCGGAAGCAAAAGTGCTTGTTTCTAGAAACGGGTTCTTTCTCGAGGAAAAGTTTCTCTCAAAAGAATTGAGCGGGAGGATGGTGGAGACTTGACGAGGTTACTGAACCATCACTTCAACCAGTGTGTAGCAGGGCATAGAAGTTGTTCATGTGGAGCCTACACCGATTGAAGTGGAAGCTGATGATAGTGATCATGAAACTTCCGATCAAGTCACTACCAAACCTCGTAGGTCGACAAGGACGCGTACTACTTCAGAGTGGTATGGTAATCCTATCCTGGAGGTCATGTTGCTTGACAACAGTGAATCTACAAGCTATGGAGAAGCAATGGTGGGCCCAGATTCTGACAAATGGCTCGAGGCCATAAAATTCGAGAGAGGATCCATGTATGAAAAAAAAGTGTAGACTTTGGAAGAACTATTTGATGGTCATAAGGCTGTTGGATACAGATGGATTTTAAAAGGAAGACGAACAATGATGGTAAGTGTCACCATTAAGAAACCTCGACTTGTCGCTAAGATTGTTGGATTACGGGTTCTGCAAACCCTTGAGAGGTTCGAACACTGGGGTGCGTGCGGAGATCTCAACCTACCCAGTCTGCCTACTCGCGGTCCTCCTAAGCCTAGCGTGTCAATCTCAAAGAGACAAAGAGACACATTAGTTTATACTAGTTCGGGCCACCATTGTGGTGTAACACCCTACTCCAGTGTGGTGTGGTGGATTGACTTGTAGGCTGAGGATGAACTAGTGCAATGGTTGAACTGGCCTCAGGAGGTGAGGTGTTCTTGAGCTCGATGGAGCTGGTGTGTGGTGAGCTAGTTCAATCTGTCCCCCTTTCTATGGTGGTGGCTAAGTCCTATTTATACTGGCCTTGGTCCTCTTCCCAAATGTTGGCGGGAAGGGATCCCACAACGGCTGGATTTGAAAGGGGACAAGTAGTACAGCTTATCCTCACAAAAGTAGTCTTCGCCTGCTAAAAGCCTCTGGTCGTGACACTGTGGTGGGCTCGTCGATGACCTCCGTCCTATCGTCCTGGCAGTCTTGGTATTGTTGCACAAGAATGGAAACCTTTAGCTGATTCCTCGGGACTCCGCGCCTGTGGTTTGCCTCCATTGCACCGAAGAGGAAACTTGTGCTCTGCGCCCGCCTGGCGCCTGCCTGGCCTTGGTCGTCATGGCTCACGTCAGTTGAGTCTCGTGAGGTAAACCTTGCATAGAACTCTCCGCCCCTCGGGAGCCAGTCTGAGGAGGTCGATCCCTTCGGGGGTCTTGGCGTCGTCCGCCTTGTGAGGCTTGGCCCCTAGCGAGGGTCTTGAGTTGTTGATGTCGAAGCTAGGTCGTACCGGGCCGTCGATGGAGCCACGTGGTGGGCCCAAGGTAGGCAGGGCTGGATACCCCCATATCCAGGACGCCGAAAGTAGCCCCCAGGCCCAAGGCACGCTCGAGCTTGGCTTCCAGGCGAAGCCAAAGGGCAAGTGCGGAGCGCTGTGGGCACTAACCGCCTGCGGCGTTGATGACCCGTGGCGATTGATTGGACGTGGGTGACTCCGCTTCCCCGCGCTGCCTCAGCAACCGTCCCCATCTGACAAAAGGGCTACTATCCACCGTCTGGCTTTCATTGCCTCTCCGTCATCTTGCTCCAGATCCCCTTCTCCCAGTAGCAGAAGAACTCACCAGATCTGCCGATTTTCTCCTCCAATCCCTTGCTTGATGGCTGCTGAGAAGACCGAGGCCTCAGCTTCGGCTACCGGCTCCGCCTAGTACGAGCCGACACTGCTTGCGCTCTCCGTGGCCGGGGAGAAGCTCCATACCGCGCTCCTCCTAACGGTAAGTGAAGACAACGAGTGGAAGGGGACAACGCTCCGGGTCGCCACCGACGCACCGGAGCCTGCTAACAACACTTTCTTCCCTTTCTTCCTACACAATGTCTATTCGGGGCTGGTGCCCCCATTCTCCCGCTTCTTCTATGTTGTTGTTCATCACTATGGCTTCCACGCGCTCCACATTCACGCCAACTCCATCCTCCTCCTGTCCATATTCGCCTTCTACTGTGAGGCGTTTGTGGGGGGCGATGCCCTCCGTCACAATGCTCCGCCATTTCTTCTTCCTTCGCATGACTGCCGACCACCCGATCGGGTGCATCGGCTTCGTCGCGGCGCGGGGTGGTGACGCGATCTCCCGCGCCGGGAAGAAGGTGGAGGATGCCCTGAAGAGGTGGGTTCTGATGGACGCCAACACTACAAAAAAAGACACATCCGTGACATTTTGGGTCGAACGAATTTTTTTTCTGTCATACATATGACACTTCTATGATGATAATTGTGACAAAACCCGTTATCATCATAGATGTGGTGGGCTCCTACTTCTATGACAAAAAATCATGACAGAAAATGGGCTTTTCGTCATGGGCGGGCCGGAGATGCAACTGCATGACATTCTTTGGGCTGTCCATGACGGAAAAAACCGTGGTAGAAGCGAGGGCGAGGAAAATTTCGGGGAGTTGCCGGTTACGGTGGGTGGTCGGGGGACGAGCGATGCACGTTTCTCTCGTACACGTACACGTGTGTGTGCGAGGTGTTGGCTCTAAATAAACCCGAGCGAGGCGTTGGGATCTATGTACATGATTTGCTCGTACACCTGGATGTGTAGGTCGACGAATTCTTGCAGGGCGAGGCGCCTCGCAGCGAGCGCGACCTCCAGGTGGACATTCTTCGTGATGTCGGCGGGCAGTCGCAGGGCCACCAGTGCTTGAAAGAGGTTTGGCCATGGAGGCCGATTAGGGTGGCAGGCAATGAGGAGCCCAGGCGCGCGGGCTGGAGGAGTACGGCGATGTCGTCGGCAAGCTTCTTGAAGACGGTGAACTTGTTGCTGGTGGCAATGATCATCTGGTCCAACTGAGAGTCGAAGTTGGCGTCGACGGCTGCCATCCACCAGCGGGTCTCCAACACCGTCTGGAGACGATCCTCGGTGCCATGCGGCAGGCCGGCGTCGTGGACCATCTGGCGCAGCCGCTGGTCGCTCACACGCATCGCCGCCATGGGTCTGGAGTGTGCTCTTTTGCGATTAGTGTAGGTGCCTAGGCAAATGCTTAGGTGCGTATGATGTGGTAGATGCATTGGAACGGAGGGGCGCCTTTATATGATGGCAATGAGGGCATACTGCGTTGCATTCACATCGTGCAGCCTCTTTTCCCGGACCTCCTCCCATTACTTCCCTCATGCATTAATTGAAGGAAGATGCATTGGCCGTTCAACATGTCGGTAACTGCTACTCCCTCCCTCGTCTGCATTAAAGCCGTATCGGGAACTGCGCTGCCCGCTATCAAATCGAATACTCCCTCCGTCTAGGTGAGTATTAATTCATCTTATGAAAACCAAATAGTAAACACATAGGCGTGGTGCATTAACTCTCACGTTGTTTCTTACTTTTTGACATAAATAGAGGAATCAATCAATAAGAGATGTGGGGCTTGTATGCTTTTAATGACTTGAGAATATCGAACATGACATGCAGTGGTCAGTTCGTTGCACAAGAACAAATACAACCCGCGTCAACACACACACATCTTATAACAGCACATCCAATGGCTATAAGATGAATGAGACCAAATTATATCTCATCTAGATGAGTTCTAGCGAAACTGTATTAATAGTACTACTTAGTACTCCTGCGCCATGTATCATATATTAGTATCATGTAGTACTTTATTTATTGCCATGTATGACACATAGTACTCAACTCTCTCTCTTTCTTCATTTAATTCTATGACACCTCATCAAAATTGCTAAGGCTAGTACCATTACAACAAGCCTTAGCAAATACTCCCTAAACATTAAGTTCTCTCATTTTCCTCTCCACCTTGGTCACCTAGACGGAGGGAGTATACTGCGCGGGATTTTCCTGCGTGGTAGGAGGCGGGGCAGTTCTGCCTAGTCGGTTCGACAAAGATGCGAGAAGACGAGGGAGTAGGCTGCTGCAAACGTAGGGCTTTGTGATTTTACATTGAGTTACTGCTGGACAGGTGGGGCCTCATGATTTGACTTGCCATTATCATTTTAACGGCGGCGCTACGACCGGCGTGAGTCTCCCGATTCCTGACCACCTCCATACAGGTGCCTCTCCCAATGTTCCACCATGTAGTAGAGGCTGGCTCTTGCATGAGAGCCCACTTCTCCACTTTTTCCTTGCCTCTCTTTCCTCCACATATGCAAAAATGCCATGTAAAGCGCACTATTGTACTTAGGTTGGTCGTAATGGAGAGTATCATATACTAGTATCATGCATATGATACTTTTGTATGATACTACATCCGTAATGCATAGTATCATGTGTTGGTATCATAGGATAGTTTATTTATTGTCATGCATGACACATAGTAGCACATCATTTAATATGATACTATAGTAGTATCATATTATGATACTCAACTCTCTCTTTTCTTCATTTAATTCGACATCACCTCATCAAGATTGCATAGTTGGCATGCATGATACTACTCCCATTACAAGCAGCCTTACTTGCTCTAAAAGTGCTAAGCTTGCCACATAGGCATAAAGTCTGATGTGGCAAGTTAATCAAGAAGAGAGAGAATAGTTTGGTGACCCAAGGAAGAAATGGTGCTAAGCGCGTGTACCTAGGTGAAAAGACAATTTTGAGTCTATAGCTAATTAAATGAAGCAAACTTAGCAACACCATTTCATTGGAAGAGGTCACTCCTTGGCAAATGCAATAAATACTAGTACTCCCTATGTCCTAGTGTCAAAAACGTTCTTATATTATGGGACGGAGGGAGTACGAAGAAAGAGATGGAGATGAGTAAACAAATACACTTATAGCCAACCTTATAGCTAACCTTGTTGTAGTATGAGTGACCAAGTGATGACTATGTATGACATGCCAACATCAGATAGCCTAATGCACCGTGTTAAATCTCCAAGGGCGCGACCGCGCGAGCGACGCGACGGTCGTGGTAGGCGCGACCATGATACGGGCTGCTGGCAGCCCTTGGATCTGAGATCAAACGGTCGCATGCTAAGTTGCTGAAAAATTGCAGAATAACCCTCCAAGATAGGATATTCACCCATAGGTCTAGAATCACGCCATGCAACCGTTTGATCTCAGATCCAAGGGCTCTCGGAAGCCCGTATCATGGGAGAATGGAAATCCACTACCCTATCGTTCACACGCTGGCAGTTCGCTCCTACTCGTCCCGCACGTCCTTCAATACTACGGTGGTTCGCTCCTAGTCGTCCCGTCCATTCACATTACGGTAGTTCCACTAATCCTAACCCTCCTCCCAAATCCATGGAATCCCAAATATCCATGATCAGCGGTGATTACAACGTTAGAACCATCACTGGCAATGAGTTCGACGTCATCTACACCCGTTCTTCCGCGACGGTGAAAGGATGCCTTTCTCGCTTCAGACGCATGCTCGAAGACTCAGATGATGAGCGGGTCGCTGGGCCAGATGTAGAGTACACCACAGTCCTGGGACGAGAGAAGGATCTAAAGGATGAAGAGAGGAAGAAGCCCTCCGTGATCCAGGTTTGCGTGCATGACTTATGCTTGGTCTACCACATATGCCATGCCGACGTTGAATGCCTGGATTTTAAGGACTTCCTCGAGAGAAACCTAGTCAAATTCATTACTGTAGACTTTGCTAACGACAAAGAAGTCCTGGGTCGGATAGGCCTCGTTGTAGGCAACACCTTCAAACTCCAGAAGAATCGGCTGGTGTCCTTTCGTCAGCCTTCAATGTTGACCCTGGCAGGAGCCATGGTTCATCCTTCATATGGTAAACTGGAGAAACCTCCATACACGTTTCATCGTTATGCTTGGCAGCGGAATGTACTAGATATAGACCACATCCACTATGCTGCAATGGATGGCTACCTTTGTTTCAATATCTACAAGGCTTGGATGAAGAGCAAGAGCCAAGTGTGCGGTTCAAGCAAAGAAGTATCGTCCAAGAGGAAGAGGGACAAGGACGAAGTCGAGGACGTGGACGAGGACTCCGAGTAAGGTGGCAGTGTCGTTGCTCATGGTGGTTCTAATGTTGTGTCTCCAGAATAGTTACAAAGTTTAATTTCAGGTGTGCTTAATTTAATTTGAGGGGTGTGTTGTGTTGAGCCCCCAGCAGAACTATGTTATGTTTCTTCTCGTTACTTTAACTCTTCAGTACGTACATACTAGTATTTCTTACATTTCATCTTTTAGTTGGTATAGTACTACCACTCGTTTCTTCACATTATATACGTACAATATATATGGCCAACATCATATAGCCAGCAGTTTAGTTGTCAAAGAATTTCAGGGTGCTTAGTTTTGTCAAAGAATTCCAGGATGCTTAGTTTTATTTGAGGGGTGGGTTGTGCTGGACACCATTATTGTGAGTAGCCTTTTTAATAGTATACTATATGCATAATTTGGCGACGAGCGCTCTCTATATGTACCACCTTTTTTTTAATTTCAAGTTTTGCTCCATGGCGCAATCCATCGATACTACTATTGTACAAAAGTATACATTTTTAAAAGGCTAGAGGGCGGTGCAGTCTAGCTCGGTTGGTTTCACGAGAGGCGAGGGCCTTTGTGATTTCACGGCTCATTACTGCTGTCAAATTGAATAGTACTGCGCCGCCTACTGCACGCCCGACGCCTCCATTAAACCCCTCCATTAAACCCGCATGCAAACCGAGAATCCTACTCCGGCCACACGTCCATTCATGAGCGGGCCGGAATTAAACACAACACCGGCCGAGCTCCTCCCGTCCGCCCTCAGTTTAAACGAGGCCAGACGCCGGCCAAGCTCCTACCGTCCGCCCTCTATTTACACGAGGCCAAACAGACAGCGGGTAAGAATCGCACCCCTCTACCGCTCCCCCATCTCCTCCTTCACCATTTACTCCACTCTGCCGATGGCTTTCGATGAGCCGTTCTCCGGCATATAACCCGGCTCGGTGGCCCGCCGAGCCCTCCGGATACGGGCGAGGCCGCTCGGTGCTTCACCAGCCTCCCTTGGCCCAACGGAGCCAGTTGCCGCCCCAAGTAGGCGCGTGGTTCAGCAACTCGACGCTCCGGTTCTGCTCGATGAGGAGTGCCAAGTTGCTCCCCGCCGGCACGGCGGCGAGCACGCCGGTACTGCGCCACCAGTGTTTGCGGTGGTCGCGCCTCCCGTGTCTGTGGGTGCGCCTCCCGTGCCTGCGGCAGCGCCATGCAGGCAAAGACAGAAGTCGGGTGCATGGAGAGCGACGAGTCGGTGGCCAGCTTCTCCGTATCCGCCGCCATCATCAAGGAGAAGTAGAACACGGGAGGCCGCCGCCACTTAGGACCCATGAAGGCCACCGCCGAGGCGACGACCATGGATTCAGGTGGTTTCTTTGCTACTTTGTCTCTTTCAAGGACCTTCGTCGACCCCGCAAGTGTCTGACGGACATGAGGAAGACAAAGGGATCCTCGGGCAGCCATTTAGAACTAAAATAAGTCTAGATACATCCATTTCTAGGACAAGTATTTCCGGACGGTGGGAGTATTAATTATACAAGAGAGCCGGATTGGCACCTCTTAGTTCATGTAAATGTAATGAAATCCATCATGTTTATATGAAGATCCGGCTTTTTATCCGAAATCCTTCATGCTTATTTGAAATCAGTCCGTGTTTGCACGAATTTCATCTAGTTGGTTAGAGTTGTAAAAATGTATGCCGCTGGCGTTTGATGTCGTCCTCCGCGGAAGGAAGCGGGAGGAAATTTGCCGGCTGCCGTTGGAGATGCTCTTTATGCTGGAAATAATAGAGTGACATCCAATCCATTTGAGTTAATTGCATGTATGATTGTCCCTCTATAAAAAGTTAATTGCATGTACAGTGTACACGTGACTTGCAGGGTGGCTACAGCTTCGTACATAAAGTTAAAAAGAAACAAGTCCATCCTAATCTTGTATTCTAAGTACTCTATGGGTTTCACTGTCAGTACAGTAGCGAAAGAAGTATATATTAAATAAGAAGAGTAATATATAATATAAAAATCTAAAGTTAAAAGACAGAATTCAAACTCATGTCATCGCGTTGCGAGCATCCGGCGCTAATCAGCCCAGCACATTTTTGTTGTAGACCATGCTGGAGATATATCTCCATGTCTACTCTTATATATACTCCATTCGTTCCTAAATATTTGTCTTTTTCAGATTTCAAATGGACTACCACATATGGATGTGTATGTAGACATATTTTAGAGTGTAGATTCACTCATTTTGCTCCGTATGTCTTTTCAGGAAGGGGTCAGATTTGTCCTTAATTTATTTATGAGGTATCCAGATGGCACTGCACCGCCAAGAAAAGAGGGTAACATCAAATTTATGGACTACTTTTTTGAGTATGTTGGTAAGGTCCGATCATAGTCACTTGTTGAAATCTCTAAAAAGACAAATACTCCCTCCGTTCGGAAATACTTGTCATCAAA
The DNA here is from genome assembly GCF_002162155.2 of Triticum dicoccoides. NCBI lineage: Eukaryota > Viridiplantae > Streptophyta > Magnoliopsida > Poales > Poaceae > Triticum > Triticum dicoccoides. The sequence continues at coordinate 101,477,837 of NC_041393.1, forward strand.
ATGGATAAAAGGAAATGTATCTAGACATGTTTTAGTTTTAGATACACCTATTTTTATCCATTTTGATGATAAGTATTTTCGGACGGAGGGAGTAGAAAGAGAGTTGGTGATGATGGTGTGCGTGACATCCTGCAATATAGGCCGTCGGATTTATATCCAACGGATAGGAAAGAAACTATGGCAATTTTGCAAAAATATACCCACATGTCTCTCCACGTTCACAAATAAGGCCTTCCCTCGTTCAGCCTTTTCTCTCACAAGATAAACTACTCATACAGATGCATCTTGATGTTCCGTGCAACGCACGGGCAGCTAGCTAATTTCTTTTAAAATAGTTGCTGCGATAATTGGGTTGAAGTGATATATTTTATGTCTGCCCGAACGATTTCAGATTCACTAGTAGTAACAAAGGAAAGGTTGCCTTGTTAATTAACAGAAAACAGGGTGAAAACTATCAAATGAGGCCGGTAAAAACAAGGCACACTGGGTTTAGCATCACCGTCACTACAGTTGTGCGCGCGCGAGAAGTCTACATATCGAGGGGGCTACCGAGCGAGGCACCGAAACACAATGTTTGAGAGATAAACCAATTGACAGATTATGATCAGATCGAGTTGTCACCCTTCTGCTGTAATTGTTGGGGGGGAAAGAGAAATACGTATCAAGAGTGTGTGCGGTAGGCACAGAGGCACAACTAGCGAGTGTGTGTGTGTGTGTGCGTGTGCGTGTGTGTGTGTGTGTGTGTGTGTTTGAAAGAGCAGTAGATAGATTGTTATCAAGATCGATGTGCCACCCTACTCCTTCGGTGTCGGGTAGTGTGTGTGTGTGTGTGTGTGTATGTTTGAGAGAGAAGCCAGTCGATAGATTAGTATCAAGATCGAGGTGTCACCCTACTCCTTCGGTGTTGGGAAGTGTGGGTGTGTGGGTGTGTGGGTGTGTGCGTGTGTGGGGGGGTGCAGTGACACTCACATATCTCTACTCTTATAAAAAAACAGAGTTGGTGATGATGGTGTTCCTGTCGTCCTGCAATATAGGCCATCCGATTTATATCCGACGGATAGGAAGGAAACTATGGCAATTTTGCAAAAAGATACCCACACCCCTCTCCGCATTTGCAAATAAGGCATTCCGCCGTTCATCCTTTTGTCCCACAAGATAAACTTCTCATACAAATGCATCTTGATGTTCCGTGCAACGCATGGGCATCTTGCTAGTAGGGAGAAGGAGTTTGTGTGACACATATCTAGCTATATTAAGGGATAGGTAGATAGCATATGTGTGAGAGACATTATTATACTTTGTGGCTGTGGGTGGGCGGAATTAAAGGGGTGGGCATGTTAGACATAGAGAGCGTGTGTGTTTCTGTGTGAGAGACTTGTAGGACGGGGTAGAAAGACGAATTTAACCCTGGCGGAGGGATAGAAATACATGAAGTGCGCATGCGTGATTCCGATGCCCACATGGAAATGAGATATGTATGCGTGTGAGAGAGATTGCACAATTCATTCACGTATCACTATCAAGCAATCGTGGACGTGCATCGCTTGAACATAAGTCAATATCTAATTCGTATCGTGCCCAAAGGTACAATATCGATTCAACGCTATAAAGATTGGACACTCACATATCACATTTTTTTCTATTTAAATAAACCTTTTCAGTTGTGCATGCCAAAGTTACAGTGATGTTTCTTAAAACAACCAATGTAGCTATCATGTACATGCACCATTGTTACTCTTGCATTCAAATTCATTAGTCTTGGATGATTTAAGTTTCTATTTTGAAGTAATTTATGTAATTTTCATATATGAATTCAATGGGTATGCAATTTATGAAATGGAGGCTATGTACTAATATGAGGTAAAACTTTTAAGTAGCTAACTACAATATCCATTTCTTTTTGTGCGCCTCTACACTAACACGTCGATGCATTATGTTTAAAGTAAATAACCAATGGCACTAAATTATCTATTTACACGAAAAATACATAGGATGAGCGTTTCATCCCTTTTTTGTGAACGCGCCACTACACCCGTACGATTGGCCGCGCCCATGTGAACGTCCAAGTTATCGGCGCATCATCCCGAGTTATTGTCTTTTTTTCTGGTGTGGACTTCACACCAGTTATTAATTGCTGACACGTGCCCCGTGTACACCGTCTAGCATGACCTTCCCGCTAGCACGGTCCAAAATTAGTTGAAACCGGATACGAACGATCCCGTGGGCGGCAAAATCTCCCGTCTCCTTCTAAAATTTCCGCCACCTTAGTCTTTAGCATGCGAAATCCCCCTTCTGTCCTTGGTGCATGGAGACCAACAGTTATAATACCGCCCTCATCTACATGATAGGTCGGGGATGCTTTGGTAACTTCCGGTTCCCCCCACTACACGGCACCCCCATTTCCTCTCCCCCTCCCGCAAAAACGACTAACTCCACAGCACCAGAGCATCTTACATCACGCCGTCCGTACTTCATCGCCCTTTCTCCCCTCCCCTCTCGAAACCCTAGACTGCTCATCCACCGGCGTACCATAGCCCATTCACTGCCAGCGGCGTCCACCTCGCCGGATCTGCTTCTGCAGCTGAATCTACCCCTCCCACCTCCCCTAGACACAAGTAGATTGCTCATACAGCACTGTACCACACCCCATTCAGTGTCGGTCTTTGTCCACGACGTCGGATCTGCTTCGTCGGTACTCTCGTCAACCGCCGCGCATCTGCAGCGGCTCAATCATACTCCCCACCGGAGACGCTTCGTCCACACCCCCCGGAGCCGCCCCACCGACGACCCCGTCGACGGCCTCTGATCCTCTTCGTCGACACCTTCCTCAACCCTAATGGAGCCGCTTCACCGACACCTTCCTCAACCCTACCGGAGCCGCTTCGCCGACACCATCGTCAACCCTACCGAAGTAGCTTCGCCTATACCATTCTCAACCCTACCGGGGCCGCTTTGCCAACTCACAAGTCTATGGCCTCAGATCCGCTTCCTCGCACCCTCATCCAACCTACCGGAGCAGCTTCTGACGCCACGTCCACAGCCGCAGATCCGCATTGTCGACACCATCCTTAACCCAACCACCGGAGCAGCTTCACCTACGCCCTCGTCCACGGCCACAGACCCGCTTCACCCACACCGTAGTCCACCCTACCGGAGCCGCTCCATAAACACCCTACTCGACGGTTCTAGATATCCTTGCCGGACCCCGACAGCCAGAGCAGCATCATCACCCTTGACGTTTCTAACCTGATTCCCACCGTCTGGAGAGATGCCAAGCACCCTCCACAGCCTAGGTACTTGTCACCTTTAAACCCGTCCAGCATCACCTGCCTGATGTACTTCAAATATACTAATCATTCGCTGTTACCTGTTATGCAGCTGGCAAAAACTACAAGGACAATGTTTCTTCTGGGTCTAACAGCTTGGCCAACCAAGATCCTGGACTGAGGCATTGCTATGATCTTGTAAGCGTGTCTCTCTCTCTTGTATTGTTTTGTGCCTGCCAGTGCGCTTTGCTAGGATTTTCCACCAGTAATCCCTTTGTGCAGACAATGATTTCCACTACTGGCTGCTAAATTAGATATGTAGATGTCATACATGATACTACCTCGTACCTCCATTCCTAAATATAAGTCTTTTTGGAGATTCCACTATAGGCTACATAAGGAGCAAAATGAGTGAATCTACACTCAAAAATGCATCTATATACATCTGTATGTGGTCCATACTGGAATCTCTACAAAGACATATATTTAGGAACAGGGGAAGTACATTACACAAAATCGTAGGTGGCATGTAGGAATTCCAGTGCACTACATTAGGCTTCCTTAGAGTGCCTGCTAGTCCAGCATACAGAGTAATGGCTAGTTTATGGTACGCACACAATCGTTAATTGGTGGTTTAAATATGCGCAAGGGATATGCAATGTAGTATCATGTAGAGATGTCTGAAATTAGCAGTGTCAACTTGTAGATAGGGTTACACAATGAAAAAGTACAACATGTATGTGGCAATTTCATGGAACATCGCAAAAAAAGGAGAGGCAGCGGTGAGCCTATACAGTGTGCTATGGTACGTCACTCCTCCATTGCAGTTATTTGTATGCCAGTTCTATTAGCCAAGTTTCTTAGGGACAGTTATTACGAGTTATCCTAAGAAAATAAGCACCTGTGTATATAAGCTCCATGTAATAAGCCAACCAGTTCTTTTCATTGCGTTTTCAACTTATCTTTGATATTATCAGTGGAAAGTCTAGATTGCATTTTTTTTCATTTTGCAGCCCATATGGAAATTAATTTGACTTGCAAACATCACAAATTGAACCTAGTGCAGTAATTAATATGATGGGAAAACATACCATCACTATTTGCTCAAAATGCAAATACAAAGATACCATCTACTTGGCACAATCTACTTTGGTCAATGTTTTCCATAGAGATCCCATTGCCTAATTTAAACGAAGAACGCATGACCCACATTTAAATGAAGAACAATTATTTATTGAAATTTGATGGTCCAAGTGGCTGGTTATTATCATATAGCAGCAGCACCTGAAAGCATCATATAGCAGCAACAGCAGCTCATAGCAACTCATCATACAACAGCAGCAGTCTGCAATTCATCATATACCAGCAGCAGCTCATAGCAATTCATCATATAACAGCAGCAGGAGCAGCTCATAGCAATTCATCATATAGCAGCAGCAGGAGCAGCTCATAGCAATTCATCATATAGCAGCAGTAGGAGCAGCTTATAGCAACTCATCATATAGCATCAGAAGCAGCTCATAGCAATTCATCATATAGCAGGAGCAGCAGCTCATAGCAACTCATCATACAACAGCAGTAGCTCATAGGAATTCATCATATAGCAACAGCAGGAGCAGCTCATAGCAATGCATCATATAGCAGCAACAGAAGCAGCTCATAGCAATTCATCGTATAGTGGATCAGAATGAAAATTTGGCAAAAGATCAGAGTAGATCCTCACCTTGTTGGATGAGCTCATCCTTCAACAACACCTCAAGGCCATGGCCTGGGAGGAGGGGAGGGGGAATAAGGTGCCTTCTGCTGCAGTGTGGCATCAGTCATAGTTGTGCAGCGCCCGCCGAAGTAGTGCGTTGGACGAACCATAGTGGAGCAGCTGCTGTAGACCATGAGAATGAGGGGCGGCACCAGAGGGAGGAGTAGCCAGGGAGATTTGCCCCTACCCGCCGGCCATGTAGCCTAGCTAGACATAGCATCATCGAGGACCAGGCCAGATGGGACCAGTGGCGACGGCTCGCTAGAGGAACCCTAGTGCTGCAGGCAGGGGATCGAGGTAGAGGGAAAGGGGGGAGGAGATGCAAGCGGGCAGGCAATGAATGCTTGTGTGTTTGATTTTACTTGAGGGTCAGGTGTGACACAGGCGTCAACAGTTGCATTTTCAGTGTAATATAGGCAGACAACAGAGTCATTTCACTATTCCCCTACCCTTCAATTTTTAGTGAGGTTCTACCCGAAACACCCCCCTCCAAAGCAAAATTAGTTAAGCCCAAGCCCATAACTCAAAAATGACTTCTTTACATCTTTTATGGCTTATTTTGACAATATGCCCTGAAAAGGCAGAATCGAACTGGCCCTTAACCTGCAATTCAATTGTGCGTGCAATGATGAATCACTCCTACCTGCTATCTGTACATTTAGGCATCATCATACATGGCATAACCTAATACATGTGCATTCCATTGTAGAATCTGGAATATGCAATGTTTATGTTAGTTCATACATTGCACATGATGTTTAAATGCCCCTTAAATCTGGTCAGTCAAGTGATGGTCTTTAAGCCTCCTTCTTTGCTTCTTTTCTTGATATCTAAGATTTGCTCACACATTTGTTCAATTGCTTGTTTGCATCAGCCAGCCATACTAGGACTGTTTGCTTTGATTACTTGTTGTTCTTGACCTAACACTCTAACAGAGCTTGTCAACGATTTAAACACCAAGGGCTGTTGTAGTGGGGCCTTGTCTAACTCATAGGTGACATAACGGTTTGGCTGTACACTACAGTAGGCTCTCCAAGAGTACCTGGAGATCCAGTTCGAAGGTATGCCTAGTTTTTACGTAGTGCATACATAGTAAATGCTCATTTCCTTGTGTGCAAGTGCAAGAGATGCGGCATGTTTCATTATGTGGTGTTGTTTTGTTATAATCTCATCCTTTTGTGTTCACAGACTGGAAAGTATGCATATTTATCTTCCAAGGAGACGAGTAACTAGTTTGTGTCACCTTGCAGAGGGGGTGCAATGAAGATAAGATTGAGGATTTCCAAGTACAAGATGTTAGGAAGGAGCCTTGCAAGAGAAGTAGGAGTTGCGCTGAGCCTCCTCAACCTGCTAAGGTAAGTCACTGTATGCAACTCAACAGTTCAATTCCTTGCTTGTTTCAGGCATAGTTAATTTGCTCTTTTCAATTGATTTATTTGTCCTCAGTTAATGATATGCCCAAATAATCATGCCTAATGTTCGGTACTTGTATAACTATTAATTGACATATTAAAGGCCTTACCATTTAATTACTCTGCCGAAGTGTGCCTGAAGCTTTGAAGTCTATTAACCAACTATTATTGCATGAGGCTCACAATCTAGTTTATACTACGCTCATGATTGCATAGTTTTACCTGTTGTAGTATGTTTGTATGAAACCCTCTATTGTTCATTATGCTCCCTAAGACTTTAATTGAGATACAGAATGGCCAACTGCTTGCTTATATGTAACGTGCTATCTAAATTTGTAACTTGTCTGTGTTTTCGATTGGGCCCCAACATCATGCTCCTCTGGTGAACTAAGAGGGATTTCTGTATGCAGGCTGCACAGACTATCTTTCTTATAATTTTTAAAATATCACCTGCTTATGCTTCATGACATGTAACATTATTGTTAGTCCTGTTTTGCCATGTAGTACAAAATAGTGTCTTGCTCGCTTCACTGTTGTAACTATATTTTTTCCCTAGTCATGTGTACTTACAGAAACATTTCAGGATGAAGTGACATCAACACAAAGATCTGTGAGTAGTGCGGCATGGCCGTTACCGAATGATTGTGGATTGGAATTGGAATGTGCTGATATTCTCGAGCATCAACTAGAGGTGGCAAGACAATGTGTACATGATTGTCAACATTTAATAAACAAGTTGAGACTGGACATGCAGGTATTAGATGCAGGAGGCAAAAAAATGAAACAAGACACTAGGGTAACCATGAAGGAATTGGAGATTTTGCAGACTGAAATTTGTGCTCCCCGAATCCGGCCAATCGATTATGGTTCAAATGGAGTTAAGTTGATGCGCGTCCATGATGTATGAGTTGTATTTGCCCAGTGTATGTAATTTGATGTTTGTGTATGCTTTATTAACACCTGTGCCGAACCATAATGCCTAGTGGGTATAATCGGCTGTAATTTCTTTATTGTATAGTGTAAGATTATTCTACCTTTCTATGCCTTGATCTCTTTGTTGTATAGTGTATGCTCTTTAGAGGTGATAGTATTGAGTAGGATAATTCTTTGAATATGCTATATCGTTCAAACGGGGGCCAACTCGCCCGACCATGGCCCTTCACGGGTCGTACGATCCATGGGTCATGTACGGGCCGTCGGATCCATGGGCCTTCAATCGGCCATCGGGCCCATGTGCCTTCAATGGGCCATCAGACCCATGGGCCTTCAATGGGTCGTCGGGTCCATGGGCCTTCAATGGGCTGTCAGGTCCATGGGCCTTCTACGACGTCTCGTAGGCGCATGGGCCTTCTATGTCTCGTAGGATCCATGGGCCTTGTAAGGGCCGACTCATTTATGGGTATTGTACGGGCCTTTAATGGGCCATACACGGGCCTTTAATGGAAATCGTACGTTTTATGGGCTGACCATAGCGGGTCGTTAATAGGCCGTATTTGGTGATGCTATGAAAATGGCCCAACAGATTAACAGTCCACAAACGGGCCGACTGTAACGACGGGCTGAATTTGGCCCACAAGCAGAAAATGACAGTAATGGGCCGTAAGTAACCGAATGCTGCAAATGAGCAAAAGAATAAATGGGCCCTCAGAAGGCCGAAAGATAACTTGGGCTGGAAACGGCCCAATGGAATAACGGGCCGTTAATGGGTATAAAGTGATACACTGTTCATTACGGGCCAGTTTCACCACGGGCTGTTTATGGGTGTAAAGTGATATACTGTTCATTACGGGCCAGTTTCAACACGGGCCGTTAATGGGCCAATAGTTACAAAGGGCCTCGTATGGGCGGAAAGACGTCATGGGCCATACATGGGCCAGAAGTGAAAACGGGCTGGAATCATATTTGATGGCCCAGATGACGCTATTGGGCCTAATTCGGATAAGGCGTAACGGGACTTGGGTTAGCGGGCTGTAAATGGGCTATACGCGAATAGGCCGTTAACAGGCTTTCCATGGGCCGGCCCGCCACCTTTTGACCAAGTCAAACGGGCCGGCCTTTTCATAGGAATGGGCCACTGTTGGGTCGTGCCACGTGTCCATGTATCATAGGCGCCTTCCATCCAATGAGTGGATGACATCTGTCCCAACGATGAGCCGACACGTGTTTCCTCCAGCCAACGATGATTTTACACGTGGAAAATCCCCATTAGTCGGGGCTGTTAACGGGTTATCGGATCCAAAACCTGACCCAATAGCCTAACAGCGTTCCGTTATGGTGGATGCCACATGTCGGTAACCCTTGACGAAAGCACTTCTGTGATGCGTGATTTATCGTCATGGAAGTGGACACTTCCGTGATGATAATTTTGGTAATGTCATGGAACACTTCTATGACAGCACGGGTATGACTATCTTGATTCTGTCATAAATTTGTCATGGATGTACATGCATGACAAAAAACGCGACCAACTATGACAAACACGTATCATCACGGAAGTGTATTGTTTTTGTACTGCAAGTGCTCCCAGAGCTCGCTGGAGCTACCGACCAAACTCCCCATCTCTGACAAGGGGTGGTATTCTGAGAAGATCATCGATCCTTCTCTGACGCCGTTGGTGAAGAAGATGGAGAAGGACCTGAAGAGCGGGAAGCTGACAGGGACCATGTTCATCAAGGAGTTCTTGAGGCAGCGCATTGCATCGCTCCAAGATCGCTCCCGCCCTCTGTGAAATATCGGGGGTGCCGACGACAAGATCCGCCTGCGCCGGGACGCCCTTCCCGAGGAGGAGCTGAGCAAGGTGCTGCTGCACTTGCCGGGGAAGGACCCGAGTGATCCTCCGGGGGACTGTCTCCCGTTGTACTGCCGAGCCGACGGGGAAGCGGTCGCTGCTGCCATGCCGGTCTTTGACGAGTTTGGGCTTGTGCGGGCGGGGCCTCCCCCGCCGCCTACCGCCTTGGTGCACCTATCCTCGGTTGACCCGTCCTCCGAGGCCACCGAGGACGAGGTTGTGGAGGAATCTTCTGCCCCGCGGCAGAGAGAGCTTCCGCGTGACTTCCCCGGCGATGATGACGATGATGAGCCACCGGTGGTGGAGGTGCCTCGCCCCTCAGGAGTCACCACGAGATCCGGGGTGTCCTCTTCGTAGCTACCCAAGCGGACGGCCATGAAGAAGGGAAGGACCGCGCTAATACCTCCGGGTAGCGCGCCGCCTTCATCGACGGCGTCCCAAGTGGCTCCAACCGCGAGTTCTCCTGCTCCCAAGAGCTCTGCAACAACTGCACTGCCTCCGTGCCCGCTGCTGAGCCTGAAGAGGAACTATGTTTTCGCTGGCCAGTAAGTCTTTCATTAGCCTTGCTTGTTGATTCTTGAAGCGATTCTTAGCGTCCTTGTTTGTCGTTAGGCAGCAGCCATTGAAGAAGCAGAAAGAGGACGTGGAGGTCGCCGCATCCCTGGTGAAGGAGAATGTCGCGGCCTCTGCAGCTCCGGTGGTAATGTCATATCCCTAAGGCTTGGAAGCCCATCCTTAGGAGATGCCAGCGCCTTTGGTGGGGCTGGCTGTCGGTGTCAAAATTGACAAATCTCAGGTAGGGGGTCCCGAACCGTGTGTCTAAGGTCGATGGTAACAGGAGGCGGGGGACACGATGTTTACCCAGGTTCAGGCCCTCTCTATCGAGGTAATACCCTACTTCCTGAATTATTGATCTTGATGATATGAGTATTACAAGAGTTGATTTACCACGAGATCATAATGGCTAAACCCTAGAAGTCTAGCCTATGAGGATTATGATTGAGTATGTCTATATCTCTTCCTACGGACTAAGCCCTCCGGTTTATATAGACACCGGAGGGGACTAGGGTTGTACAAAGTCGGTTACAGAGAAAGGAATCTACATATCCGATCGCCAAGCTTGCCTTCCACGCCAAGGAGAGTCCCATCCGGACACGGGAGAGAATCTTCAGTCTTGTATCTTCATAACCCAACAGTCCGGCCCATATCAGTAGTACGGCCGTCCGAGGACCCCTTAATCCAGGACTCCCTCAATAGCCCCTGAACTAGGCTTCAATGACGAGGTGTCCGGCGCGCAAATTGTCATCGGCATTGCAAGGTGAGTTCCTCCTCCGAATACTCCAAATCTTCCTTCGAACACAAGAAGCGTACCCGGCTCTGCAAAACAAATACCACACATAACCGCAGAGAGTATAATAATTCACGAGTTCAATCTGCTGAAAACTTTTTACAACATGACATCACGTCGGCGCCTGGTTATTATTCGAACCGTTTTTAGCCCACCGCTCTATATTTCAAGATGCGGTTCCATTGGCACGTCTTGTCAAAGCAGAGATCATGTCCCCTTATTGCAGGATTCTCATCAATATGGGTATGGGTAATCCCACTGCACCGTTCGCACGGCCCTTGGGGATAAGCGAGTTTTTAGGGCAAGTGGGGAGGCGCTTGATATTCACTGCCTTTATAAAGGGATAAGGATCCAACTCTTTCACCCATGCCTTCTCTCTGCTTCCCCATTCTCGAGCTCCAGCGCCCAAGCTCCCATTTCTTCCACCCCCAAAAAGCACTCCAGCCTTGTCCGAATCCGGAGCGCAGGGCAAGTGGATGGCCTCCTCCGTCAAGGAGAAGGATATCAAAAAACTCTGGGACACCGGGTGTTTGGCCAAGGAGATCACACACCGTCTTCCGGTTGTGGGACAGATCGTCCCTACTCCGGAACCCCATGAGATGGTGGTTTTCCTCCCTAATTTTGTCCGCGAGTTGGGGTTTCCCCTCCACCTATTCGTTCACGGACTCATGTATTACTAAGGGATAGATTTCCATGATCTATTCCCGAATTCCTTCCTCAACATCTTGACATTTATTGTCGTGTGCGAGGCCTTCCTCCGCATCCCTCCACACTTCGGACTGTGGCTAAAGATCTTAAATGTGAAGCCGAAGGTGGTGGGCGGCAAGCACGGTGAGTGCGGAGGCGCCATGGTGAGCAAGATGCCCAATGTCAAATGGCCATTACATACATTCGATGAGTCCGTTAAAGGGTGGCAACAATAGTGGTTCTACGTCACTGAGCCACGTGACACCAAATGGGTCGCGGCTCCTGAATTTCGATCCAGAGCCCCGATGCAGCTCATGTCCTGGCCGGAGAAGGGCCTGGACTGGTCTTCGTCAAACGAGCTGATGGCGCTCCAGGCGCGTATCAAGAGCATGGGGGACAAGAATATAAAACTTGTCGATGTGGTCTAGGTGATGCTAGTTCGTCGGATCCTTCCATGCCAACGCCGGACTTGGAATCTATGGGAGTTCGATCCGGCCAAGCACCAGCCCTGCTGGAATTCTTCGGCACAATGCTTGAAGACATCTGGAAGGTGCTATTCAAGCTCGGCAAGTCATGGCCAGACTTGGCCGAGGATCGCGGCCACAAATTGTACCGTCCCGCAAGTTCGGTAAGTCATTACATGTTTTCAAGGTGTATTCTTTACTCGCACACTTGAGGGAAACGCCTAATATTTCCCTAATGATTCTCCTAGGGCTGGACGAAGAAGGCGGAGCGGATTTACTATCCGGCCCCACTGCCCGAAGAACAAGCAGGCCCACTTCAGAAAAAGATGCTGGTCCAGGCGCCTTATAAGGCTCTGAAGAAGAAGGCCAAGAAGGAGGCCAAGGAGAACAGGGGCAGTCTCCGTTGCAAGGGCACTTCCGACGTGGTGTCCGAAGACGGCGAGGCTCACTCCTCCGGCGAAGAAGACGAGGAAGAGGAGGAGGAAGAAGAAGAAATCCATTCCCCCCTGTGAGGGGGAGAAAGAAGAGGGCAGCCTCCACGCGTTTGGAGGCCGAAACGTCTAAGAAGGGGAAGGCTTCCCTTCCATACGAATCCACTGCGGCCACCGTGCGCAGCTCGAAGTGGGAACCCAGGGTCAAGCCCCTGGCCAAATCGTGAGTACTAAGAAACCCGGATGCATTCATATATCCAGCCTCACTATTGCATAGTATTAATCTGTTGAGTCACACATTTTTGAAGTCCGGCCAGGTCCAACGTCGAGCAATCCTCATCAAAGGACTCGCTGGACCCGGATGCGATGGACAGCGGGACTCTCCCGACGGCCTCCTCTCCCAAGGCCATGGATAACACCGAGGTGTCGTCCCAAAGGAACCCAGGCCAAGGAGGGGCTCAGGAGACCGTCGGAACAGCGCCGGAGGGTGAAACCTTGGCAGCCAGACACATGGGGGAGCAGACCCCCATGGACAGTGACGGCGGGGGCCATTCTGAATTCGGCCCCAGCCGAACACAATTCCGGAGACCAATACGGCTCCGGAATTAGGCAAGCAACCTCCTTCAATAGAAGGGGGTGCGCCTATTCCATCGGTGACCTTTGTCCACCCAGAGGCACCGGATACTTTGTTGGGGGCACTGCAAGGCGCTTCCATTGTTGAAGAGCACCGTACCCTTATGGGTGTGGTGATTGAGAAGATTTAGTCCGCAAAAAGTGGGCTGACCGAAGCCTGCACAAGCCTTTTAACAGGCTTTGAGGTAAGAAATAAAATGAGATATAGAAAGAATGTCACAATATAGACAATAGCCCCTGATACACTGTCCGGTGTTCCAAAAGAAATGCCGGACATAGGATCAAATAATTTTCACAGGAGACTAACTATAAAATGTCTATGTGAATAAGCAGGCATCGTTATTGGCTGCAACCTCCCATACTGCTGAGGTCTCCGGACTAAATCAGAGTCTGGAGCGGGCCAAGGAAGAGCTCGGCCAGGTAAAGAAACAACTGGAGGATAGCCAAGGTATGGAATAACCTTGTTTGTATTCAATACGGATGAATACTTTATTGTGACTAAAAAATGCATGATATATATTAGGAGCGGCAACCGAGGTCGAAGCTCTCAAGAAGGCGCTAGCCGACACCGAGAAGAAGGCGTCCAAGGAGTAGGCCGCTCGTGAAAAGCACGAGGCCAGGGTCAGTGAGGACCAACAGGAGCTCCAAGAAGCCGTGAAGAAGTGCGAGTCCTTGGAATAGAGTATTGCAGATAAAGAATCTGAACTCACCAAGGCTCGTCAATCCGCAGATGATGCCCGAGTTGAAGCCCAAGGCGCTCCACAAAATCTAGGAGGCTAGAAAAATCACGGCGGGTAAGGCCTTTATTATGCAGAGCAAATATGTGAAGAAAAGATTCCTTTTACTGACCCAAATTCGGAGTTCTCTAGGGGTGTTTGCTGCCATGCAACGTGTCCGGCGCCGCACAATTCTACCGAGCCGAAGAGGGGAGCTCGACGGAGAAGCTATTTTGGTCGCAATACCTTGTGCTAGAACATCATGTGCCCTTTATTGATCAGCTGAAACAGCTGGTCGAGCTGCATAGGGCGGCCGAACTAGCCATGAAGGATTTAATAATCCGGCTATGGCCTACCGAAGCTATTTCCAGCAGCTACTTCGGACTCGTGAAGCGGCTGGTCAGTGCCTGCCCTCGGCTTGATGCCATTAAACGGTCAGTCTGCATTGAAGGCGCTCGAATGGCCTTTGCCCGCGCCAAGGTGCACTGGGCGAAAATGGATGCCACGAAGCCGATAACCGAAGGACCGCCCACAGGGAAGGAGCACCGCAAGCCTGAGATGTATTATGACAGTTTCTTGGAGGGATCCCGCATTATGGCGGAGCAATGTGCCAAGGATATTATATTCCCATGAATACATTCATGTTATCCTGTGTTGTAATATGAAACAAGATCGTTATGTAATATAGTGCTTGTTATTTGAAATTTTACCTCCTGTGCGGCCGTTTTATATTAATCATGAGAGTTGGCCAGTCATCGGCTTCAGCCCCCACGTAGGAAGTATGGGGATGTTCGGGATAAATCTAAACACTCTTTACTCCAGATTTTGGTCCTTAAAGGAGGTGTTTAGCGCAACGAACCAGGCAATCGGACTATAAGGCTTTATCACCCTCACTTAGCCATAGGAGTTTGACAATAAAAAATGTAGGCGCAACCCCTAGTGTTTGGAAGTCCGAACTTGGGGTACTGTAAACACCTAATCGGATAAAAACTGACTCATCGGACGATGCATTAGATATCGCACAATGCGGAAGAAATCGCTAAAGATTTTGTGACCTCTCGAATAGCTGACCAGCTCTCGTCGTATCATGACAGTCAGTTTTTGTCTTTCTCTACTGAGGTGCTCACCCAGAAGAACCGGGACACAATCGCAGTAGTTCTCCCTTTACTACCCTAGCCGATATAGCGGAACGTAAGGTAGCAAGCACAGGAGCCGGGCAACCCAACTATTGACCCAAGTCATGATTTGGAGCCGATGCATATAATGCTATAAGTTTGGGGTGCCGAACAACCGTAAAGGTGTTTGTACTTTCTTGCCGTGTTATGGGGTACAATGAAGCCCCTGGCGAATTAAGGCGTACCAGATTGTACGGTTGCAATTGACAAAAATATCAAAACATGAAACAACAAGTTATTGTCATATAAATAGAGCCACAAATTATTTTCATTGTAATTTAATAATACATCGAAGCGTATGTGTACAAGTAGTGCGATAAACAATATGACTTCGTAACCTGCTGAGGCCAGGGGGTGCTGCGTGCGAGTCCGGAGACAGATAGAATGATCATCGAGAAGAATATCTAGAAATTCCCTCGCGTGTTCGAGCTACTTCCCTCTTTGGTATATCCGTCCTTTGATAGGTCCGGCAATCAGGTCGCCAGTAACGGCCTAGACAAAAGTAACCTGAAAATAAAAAGGAAATATAAAATAATGTGAGTTCAGGGGCGGTTGAGCCGCATTGTGGAACACAACCTAGTTGTGCCTCCGTCTATCCCCATGGTATTTTGAGTGTGTAGTTATGTACGCACGTACGAAGGCCACTGTTTGGTCGGGGTTGGGACAGAGGCCAATTTGCTAGTCGAGCTCTTGACGAGCTAGACTGTCCTGCTGCAGGGTAGTTCGGACTCGTTTGACAGTGTCCGGGAGCTTGGCCGCCGAATTAAGGTTCGACCTGAAGAGGCCGCTCTAAGCTTCTGTTGCGAGGGCAGCAGTGTGCTCCTCAGTATGGAGGGAGCGTTCCGTGTTTCCATTGACTGCTATGATACCACGTGGACTGAGCATCTTGAGCTTGAGATAAGCATAGTGTGGCACCGCATTGAATCGAGCGAATGCGGTTTGTCCGAGCAGTGCGTGATAGCCACTGCGGAAAGGGACGATATCGAAGATTAACTCTTCGCTTCGGAAGATATCCGGGGATCCGAAGACCACTTCCAGTGTGATTGAGCCCGTACAGCGGGCCTCTACGCCTGGGATGACACCTTTAAAGGTGGTTTTAGTGGGTTTGATTCTTGAGGGATCAATACCCATTTTGCACACTGTATCCTGATAAAGCAGGTTCAGGCTGCTGCCATCGTCCATTAGGACTCGTGTGAGATGAAACCCATCGATGATTGGCTCGAGGACCAGTGCGGCTAAACCGCCATGATGGATACTGGTCGGATGGTCTCTGCGATCAAAAGTGATTGGTTACGACGACCATGGGTTAAATTTGGGGGCCACTGGCTCCACCGTGTAGACGTCCCTGAGCGCACGCTTCCGCTCCCTCTTGGGGATATGGGTAGAGTATATCATGTTCACCATTTTGACTTGGGGGGACTTCTTCTGACCCCCTGTTTTCGGTGGCCGGGGCTCATCATCATCATCTTCGCTTTGCGGCCCCTTCTCCTTGTGTTCAGCATTTAACTTGCCGGCCTGTTTAAACACCCAGCATTCTCTGTTAGTATGGTTGGCTGGTTTATCAGGAGCGTTGCGGATTTGGCATGGACGGTCGAGTATGCGGTCCAAATTGGACGGGCCCGGGTTATTTCTTTTATATAGCTTATTCCATTGACCGGACTTGGAGCCACTGAATCCGGCGTTGACTGTCGTGTCTTCGGTATTGTCACCATTGTTTCGACGCTTGTGTCTACTGCGTCGGGGCTTGCCGTTGCTATCTCTGGCTTCAGAAGTGCCAGGTTTACTTGAGTTGTTGTTGCTACGAGCTAGCCAGCTATCTTCGCCCGCACAAAAGCGGGTCATAAGCGTCGTAAGGGCTACCATGGACTTCAGCTTTTCTTGGCCGAGGTGTCGGGCAAGCCATTCGTCACGGATGTTGTGTTTGAAGGCCGCTAGGGCTTTGGCATCTGGACAATCGATGATCTAGTTCTTTTTAGTTAGAACCTAGTCCAGAATTTCCTGGCTGACTCTCCGGGCTGTTGGATTATGTGACTTAGGTTGTCGGCATCCAGAGGTCGGACATAGGTACCTTGGAAGTTGTCAAGGAAGGCATCTTCTAGGTTCTCCCAACTGCCGATGGAGTTTTCGGGCAGACTGTTCAACCAGTGCCGAGCTGGTCCCTTGAGTTTTAGCGGGAGGTACTTGATGGCGTGCAGATCATCACCACGGGCCATATGAATATGGAGAAGAAAGTCCTCAATCCATACCGCGGGATGTGTTGTTCCATCATATGATTCAATGTTTACGGGTTTAAACCCTTCTGGGAATTCATGTTCGATTACTTCATCAATGAAGCATAGGGGGTGTGCGGCGCCTCTATGTCAGGCCACGTCGCGATGCAGCTCGGGTGGACCTGGTTTGCGGTATTCGGCCCGAATAGGGTTGTATTTTTTACGTTCAGCAATGTGGTTGTCGTTGTGCATTGGGGTGCGCCCCCGTGATCCATAGATCGATCTGGTCTGGCCTACTCTGTCTTCTAAGTCATGCCGCAGATCATGTGTGTATCCCCGAGCTGTTGTGTTTCTATTTTTCAGTGAGGTAGTGTGGGCTGGTGTTCCGACTAAGTTGCTGCTTTATCCCGGCCACGTGGTGGTCGGTCAGCCGCATCATGCGCTGGTAGTGCGGGCTCTAGCGCCTTGTCATCAAATTGGGGTAGCAATTTGCGCTTTGGGTAACTTTTGGTTGGGTGCTCGAGGCCATATTCCTCGGCTGCCTGGACCTCAGTCCATCTATCGGTGAGCAAATCTTGATCAGCTAGAAGCTAATGTTGCTTCTTCTTCAGGCTCTTTGCAGTGGCTATTAGCCGGCGCTTAGAACGCTCCTGCTCGACGGGATCCTCAGGCATGATAAGTTCTTCATCGTTGAGGCTCACCTCGTCCTCAGAGAGAGGCATGTAATTATTGTCCTTCGGGTCTTCATTCATGGCCTGTTCATCAGGGCTGGCTCGCCCGTCTTCCCGTTCGGCCTGTTCGGAAGTTGGCTCAACGGGGTCTTCATTGTCTTCGGCATCATCCAGAGTATTATTTTCTCATGTGTTGGTATTGCTGTTTGTCCCATGGCGTGATTTAGAGCGGCACCGCTGACGTCGGTGCTTTGGCTGCTTCTAAGGAGGCTTATCCTCGACTGAATCCTTTTTTGTCATCGCGCTTGTTTTCCTTGGGTGTATCCACCATATATACGCCATACGAGGAGGTGGCCGTCTAGTGCCCTATGCGTGGTGGCTCTTGCATCTACTCCTCTCCAGCATCGTCCATACCGTCGATGTCTTCGGAGTTGTAGTCGAGCATGTTGGTTAAATCTTTGATAGTAGCTATGAAGTGGGTGGTGGGTGGGGATTGGAATTCTTCGCTCTCAACTTCCAATTTCAAACCGGATATAGTTCGGTTGAGAACCCCAGATAAGGCAAGGGCCCTTAATTAGTTTAGCACATCGCCTAGAGGTGAGTGCCGGAAGATATCCGTGGAGCTAAACTCAATGATCGGCGCCTGATCGGTAGGCGCGGATGTACATGGTTCGGAACCTATGGCCGGAACCGAGTCCGAGGTTCCGATGACACAGGCCTCGTTCGAGGTCGGATCTGTGTTCGGCTCTAGCGCCGCTGAGGCTGCGGCTTCCGTGGCGGGGTTGAGCTTCCCGTCCTCGGATGGCGCGATCTGCTTTGGATCTAGGGCCGAAACAGTCACAGGCGCTATCTCCTGAGCACGGACCGATGATAGATTTAGGTCATGTTCATCGTGGCGGCAGGGTGCGGCTGTCATGGGCTCGAATCTGTCGAAGATCAAGTCTCTGCAGATGTCGGAGGTATAGTTCAAGCTTCCAAACCTGACCTGATGGCCAGGGGCGTAGCTATCGATCTACTCTAGACAGCCAAGCGAGCTGGACCGCAGTGCGAAGCCACCGAATACGAAGATCTGTCCAGGGAGGAAAACCTCACCCTGGACTGCATTGTTGTAGATGATTGATGGAGCCATCAAAACCTTCTGGTAACGACACGGCGGAACTCTCAATGAAAGCACCAATGTCGGTGTCAAAACCGGCGGATCTCGGGTAGGGGGTCCCGAACTGTGCGTCTAAGGTCAATGGTAATAGGAGGCGGCAGACACGATGTTTACCAAGGTTCGGGCCCTCTCTATCGAGGTAATACCCTACATCCTGCTATATTGATCTTGATGATATGAGTATTACAAGAGTTTATCTACCACGAGATCATAATGGCTAAACCCTAGAAGTCTAGCCTATGAGGATTATGATTGAGTATGTCTATATCTCTTCCTACGGACTAAGCCCTCCAGTTTATATACACATCGGAGGGGACTAGGGTTATACAAAGTCGGTTACAGAGAAAGGAATCTACATATCCGATTGCCAAGCTTGACTTCCATGGCAAGGAGAGTCCCATCTGGACACGGGAGAGAATCTTCAGTCTTGTATCTTCATAACCCAACAGTTCGGCCCATATCAATAGTCCGGCCATCCGAGGACCCCTTAATCCAGGACTCCCTCACTAGCCCCGCCAGCGCCCGTCCTTATTGCGGCTGCTGAGGTCACCCAGCCTCCGGAGCCCCCGGTCCTTCCCGAGGCTGAGGTTTCCTCTCTCTTGGCGCCGAGGGCGTCTCCTCCCCTGCCCAGCGTGCGGCCGGGCTGTGTCGCTCCTGCCACCTCCGGGACCCTGGAGGAGGCAAGGGTGGCGCTGGACCTCCTCCAGGATGAACTTCGGGGCCCGGATCTTTGTTCAGCGCAGGGATGCCTCGGGCTGATTTCTAGTTGGCTCCAGGCCGACGCGTCTGTCCTTGCGGCCTGGGGTTCTGCGGAGGAAGACCAGAAGGTGCTCAGGGTGGTCGCCACCAAGTGTGACCTGACGCGGAAGGAGGCCACAGAAGTTGAGCATCGGTGCCACGTGGTGGAGGCTGAACTGACGGCTCTTCAGGATCAGCAGGCCTCTCAGGCCAGCTAGCTCCAGGAGCGTGAGGAGAAGCTGAAGGCCCAGGAGGCCGCCGTTGCCGATCGAGACACCGAGGTGAAGAAGGTAGCCTTGGAGTAGGCTGCAGAGCGCGACCGCCTGACGAAGCTGAAGGAGGAGGCAGAGGCAGCCCAAGCGGCTGTTTCCGAGGCCAAGAAGGCGGCCGCCATGGAGCGCAGCACCCTTGCCTCCATCGAGGCGCGGTTCCATGAGGCTCAGCGGTCACTCTTTGGGGACGACCCCTTGAAGAAGGCGTCGACGACGTCCCCAAGGGATAGCCTGCTCCTCTACTTCCTGAAGTCTTGGCCGTGCTCGAAGATGCTATGACGGGTTTTCCTCCTTGGTGGAGAACGAGGCACGCTCGCTCTCTTCCTCATCTCTTACGTGCGTCTTCAGCCATCTTTATCTCCAGGACGCCGCTTCGACCTCTCCTCCTTCCTTGCTCCCATGGATCCCGACTCCCAGGACGTTGCTGCTGCCGCCGTGAAGAGCTCTGTGGACACCATGCTGAGTAAGTTCCTGGTCGTCAGCCCTTCGACCAAGGCCGAGGAGAAGGGTGACGCGTCTGGTGATGAGGCTCCACTCGTAGGTGATGGTGGCGCCCAGCTCTGAGGAGGTGGCCCGGCGATGCAGCTCCTTCCTACTTATCCTGCATCATGTAGCATGCCTCAGGAGGCGTTTTAAAATTGTTTGTCTGGAACAATATGTTTTGTAATAATTAGATTATGGTTCCTCGACTTTTCGGTTTGCTTTGTTGTTCTACATCAGCGGAACCCGGCCCCGCGCATACCTCAGCCGCCGTTGGGTCGTCCGGATTGCCAGGACGAGCCCAAGGGGTGAGGGGCTACATGACCAGTTAGGCTCTTGAGACACGATGCTCAGGAGTCCTCCTTGACGTGCAACAGGTTAGGAAAAGGCGCAGGGGCAAGCCTTGATGTTCTGTGTTGGCAGGGGCCGGTCCCGCACGTGCCTCAGCCGCCATTGGGTCATCCGGATCACCAGGACAAGTCAAAGGGGTGAGGGGCTACGTGACCAGTTAGGCTCATGAGACGTGATGCTCAGGAGTCCCCCTAGACGTACGAACGGCTTGAAAAGGAAGGGTAGAAGTCTGGTCCTTGATGTTCTGCGTCGGCAGAGCCCGGCCCCGTGCATGCCTCAACCGCTGTTGGGTCGCCTGGATCACCAGGACGAGTCCAAGGGGCGAGGGGCTACGTGGCCAGTTAGTCTCCTGAGACGCGATGCTCAAGAGTCCCCCTTTGACGTACGAACTGACCATCATACCTTTCCCTCGCCGAGCTCTCGCTTGGGAGGGGTGCGCGAAGACCAGGCCCGTGAGGCCTGGTGAGGTGGGGTACGCCAGGCATGACCTGAGCGTAGCCCCCGTGCCCAACCCCCTCGCGCTACCCTCCCGGGGGAGAGCAGCGCGTTGAGGCTGTCACTGAGCCCAGAGGCTCCCTGAGGTTAATGCGGCCGTGAGGCCACCCCCAAGTTGTTTATCACCAGCGGGGAGCATAGCGCTTCCGCTCTTGCACGGGCATAGCCGCTCCTCGGCAGTGTCGATGGCCAGCATAGAGCATGGTGCCTCCACTGGTGCGTGGGAGGGGGCTCCCTCTGAGGAGAGCCCCCGGGGCGTGTACAGCCCCGCCCTGACACGTGGCTTGCACGGCAGGGCTGGTGGAGGTGTGTGTGGGCACCTGTGAGCCAGCATGGGATTCATGAGGCCCTACCTCAAGGCGGGTTGCGCCTGGTCTTGATTGGGGATGCTTGTGTTAATCCTGCGAGATGGTTAGGTAGCCTGCGTTGAATGAGTCACCTGAGGTTATTACATGAGAAGGCCAGACACCAACGACCCCAGGAGGTGACGTGAACGGGGCCAGCCCGCTAGACACAGCTTAGCCGTTGGGTTTATCGACACTGCAGGGATGGACCCGAGCACAGACGCCGTGCCTAGTCTTCTCATGCAAAGATACTGAAGAATAACAACCGGCGCGCGATTCCTGTGGCGACGGGAGCACCAGGTCACGCGCCCTCAGTCGTCCACCTGCGATTAGCTCATGCAAGAACAAGGCACCAATGGCCATGGGAGGTGACGTACACGGGGACTGGCCCGTGAGCCAGAGCTCAACCTATTGGATTTAGAGATGTTGCAGGGACGGACCCGAGCATAGACGATGTGCCAGTCCTTAATCATGAGGCGGTCGCAGGAGGGCTTGCAAGGGCTCGACACATTCTTAGCGCCGAAGCGCCGATCAGGCAGTTAATAATCTGAAGGTAGCTTGCGAAGGATTGTAAACTAGATCTGATAGATGTTCAAGGGATACATGCCGTAGGGACGGACCCACATGGCCTGGGGATGATGCAGCCCGAGGGGCGCCCCCAGACTGAACAAACTAGAGAGATGTCACCTGGTACCGTCGCTGAAGAGGTGTTGAAGTAGCCAAAAAACGCGCGCTGCTGGAGTCATTCCTCACGAGCTCCTCTGGTGCACAGCCTTGGGAGGCTCAGAGGGCCCGGGAGGCTCCTGGAGGCGCCCCTCCATCTCCACGAGGATCGCCTGATGCCCGGCCTCGCGAGCCGCCAGGGCATCCCTCATGCAGCGCTGGAATACCACATCCACGCCTGGCAGGCCGAGGGGCATGCAGACGTAGCTGTGTGGTGGTCCCTCACACCGGCCGACGCGAGACGGCCAGATGAGCTGCTGAGACGCGACCCTATTGAGCCCTGGGATGTTGATGCAGATGCGGAACTCCTTACGCTCGCCAGGGCAGTGAGCCGTGCCGCGCGGCAGGCGATGATCGCCTTGCAGAACCCTTGCTTCTTGTATCTCCTTGATAGCCTTGCTAATGAACTCCTGACCACCTGGTGCCTCACACCTGCTGCCTTCTCCTGGGAAGCGTGCTCTGAAGAGCGCCTCCACATGGTGCCCGAGCGCTTCCCTCGCGACCCTGGCTAGGTCTGACGCCCTCCCGAGGAGAGCCCCCGAGCCCAATCTGAGAGGGGCGCCGAGTGCGCCTTCCTATGCGATGGGTGAGGGTGCTTAGGGCATCCTGGATTAGGGGGTATTCGGCCAGCCGGACTATATACTTTGGCCGGACTGTTGGACTATGAAGATACAAGATTGAAGACTTCGTCCCGTGTCCGGATGGGACTCTCCTTTGCGTGGAAGGCAAGCTTGGTAATTCGGATGTATAGATCTCCTGCTCTGTAACCGATTCTGTGTAACCCTAGCCCCCTCCGGTGTCTATATAAACCAGAGGGTTTAGTCCGTAGGACAAGAACAATCATAATCATAGGCTAGCTTCTAGGGTTTAGCCTCTACGATCTCGTGGTAGATCAACTATACTCATATCATCAAGATCAATCAAGCAGGAAGTAGGGTATTACCTCCATCGAGAGGGCCCGAACCTGGGTAAACATTGTGTCCCCAGCCTCCTGTTACCATTAGCCTTAGACGCATAGTTCGGGACCCCCTACCCGAGATCCGCCGGTTTTGACACCGACATTGGTGCTTTCATTGAGAGTTCCATTGTGTCGTCGCTGTAAGGCTCGATGGCTCCTCCAATCATCAGCAACAATGCGATCCAGGGTGAGACTTTTCTCCCTGGACAGATCTTCGTATTCGGCGGCTTCGCACTGCAGGCCAATTCGTTTGTCCATCTGGAGCAGATCGACAGCTACGCCCCTGGCCATCGGGTCAAATTTGGAAACTTAAATTACGCGGCTGATACTCACGGAGACTTGATCTTCGACGGATTCGAGCCCGTGTTAGGGGCGCCAAAACGACCGCGATGTGCATGACCTAGATCTGCCCTCGGATGGTATTCGGACTATCGCACCTGCAGCTGCCGCGGCCTTTAATGTGGAGTAGATCGCGCCATCCGAGGACGGGTGGATGGACCCTGCCACGGAGACCGCACGCTCATTGGCATTGGATCCGAACACAGGCTCCACCTCTAAGGAAACCTGTGTCACCGGACCCCCGAACTTGTCTCCATATTCAGGTTCCGGACCGCGTGCGTCCATGCCTGTCGAATCTGATTGGGCACCGATCATGGAGTTTACCTCCGCGGATATCTTTCAACACTCACCCTTGGGTGACATGCTAAATTCATTAAGGTCTCTCTCTTTATCCAAATACTCTTGGGCGAACTATGTCCGGCTCAAGCGGGAAGCGGACGACGAAGAAATTCGCTACCCACCCACCACCCACTTAATAGCCATTGTCAACGACTTAACCGACATGCTTGACTTCGACTCCGCTGATATCGACGGTATGGACATCGATGCGAGAGATGATGTAGAACCACCGCCCATGGGGCGCTGGACAGCCACCTCATCATATGATATATACATGGTGGACACACACAAGGAGGACAAC
>NC_041393.1:101502192-101520751 GCF_002162155.2 Triticum dicoccoides
ACCATAGTAAAAATAGCGATAAAAGCGCAAGAAAAATTAATACCCCGGTCGACTCCAAAGGAAACGACGACCCCATGGACCCAGTGATGGAGCAGGATGAGCCAGGGCACGCCAAACATAGCCGGGAGCAGACGCGCGATCATGGCGATCCCGAGGGTAAAACTCATCAACCTGCCTCCGGAGAGGAGGACAGTCTGGACGACGACGCATTCATCATCCCGGAAAAATGTTTGGAACAAGAACACCTCCACAAAAGGCTTATGGACATCGTGAGGAGCCTGAAGAAGCATAAGCAAAGGCTTAAGGCCGCGTAGGATACACTCAACCGCAGATGGAACAAAGTGCTAGAAACTGTAGAAAAATATGGCGACGATCGCCACACAAAGAGTTACCCAAAGCGCAAGCTGCTGCCCGAATTCGACGATGAGGCCATAGAGCCAATCCCGCCGGAGAATAATACGGCCGATCAGCCGGACCGACCACCTCGTGGCCGCGATAGAGCAGCTACTGACGCTGCACACAAGCCAGCACACGATTTGCGTGAGCTCCTGGACAAAAAGGCTGGTGCGACCAGGTCCATATATGGATCTAGAGGACGAGCTCCGGCGCATGATCATAGCCACCAAAACAATCATATTGATCGAATACCAGTTTGGAATCAACCCCGAACACAACAACCGTCTACAGCATGCCCTGACACATCCAATTACAGGGGCGGCGCACACCCCCTGTGCTTCACTGATGAAGTGCTGGATCATGAATTTCCACAGGGATTCAAACCCGTAAACATAGAGGCATACGACGGAACAACAGACCCTGGGGTCTGGATTGAGGACTTTATCCTTCATATCCACATGGCTCGCGGAGATGATCTCCACGCCATTAAATACCTGCCCCTCAAGTTGAAAGGACCATCTCGGCATTGGTTGAAAAGCCTCCCCGAAAACTCAATTGGAATTTGGGAGGAACATGAGGATTCTTTCAGGGCCAATTTTCAAGGGACCTAAGTCCGACCTCCGGATGCGGACGATTTAAGTCACATAATCCAACAACCCGGAGAGTCATCCCATAAGCTTTGGAACAGATTTCTCACTAAAAAGAATGAAATTGTTGATTGTCCGGATGCCGAAGCCCTAGCGGCCTTTAAGCACAGTATCCGAAACGAATGGCTCACCAGACACCTCGGCCAAGAAAAGCCGAGGACAATGGCGGCCCTAACAAGCCTTATGACCCGCTTTTGCGAGGGTGAGGAAAGCTGGTTGGCCCGTAGAGGCACCAGCGACCCAGGCACATCCGAAATTAGGGACGGCAATGGGAAGCTGCGACGCAATAAAAACAAGCGTCAAAATAATGAGGAGAGTCCGGACAACACGGCGGTCAATGCCGGATTCAGGGGCTCTTGACCCGGTCAACGGAAAAAGCCATTCAAAGGCAGCAGGGATGGACTGTCCAGCCTAAATAAGGTTCTGGACAGATTATCTCAAATTCATGGCACCCCCAAAAAACCTGCAAACCACACCCATAGAGAATGTTGGATCTTCAAGCAGGCCGGCAAGCTAAACGCCGAACAAAAAGGAAGGGAGACGCCAAGTGAAGATGAGGATGAGCCTCGCCAGCCGAACACTGGGACAGAAAAAATTCACACTAGAAGTCAAAACAGTGAATATGATCTACACAACTCATATACCAAAGAGAAGGCGCAAGCGCGCACTCAGAGACGTATACGCTATAGAGCCCGTCGCCCCCAAATTCAACCCTTGGTCAGCCTGCCCGATCACTTTCGATCGCAAGGATCATCCGACAAGTATCCGACACCGAGGATCGTCTGCCTTGGTTCTCGACCCAATTATTGATGGATACCATCTGACACGAGTCCTTATGGACGGCGGCAGTAGTCTTAATCTGATATATCAGGACACTGTCTGCAAGATGGGGATAGACCCGTCAAGAATCAGCCAAAGTAACACTACCTTTAAAGGAGTAATACCAGGCATTGAGGCCCGCTGCACGGGCTCCCTCGTATTATAGGTTATATTCGGATCTCCCGACAACTTCAAAAGCGAAGAATTAATCTTCGATATCGCTCCATTCCGAAGCGGCTATCACGCACTACTCGGAAGAGCGGCCTTCGCTCGCTTCAACGCAGTACCACACTACGCCTACCTTAAACTCAAGATGCTCGGTCCACGCGGGGTCATCACAGTTAGCGGAAACACACAGCGTTCCTTATGTGTGGAAGAATATGTGGCGTCTCTAGCAGCCGAACACTAAGCGGCCTCTTCAACCAGAATACATGATCGGTCGTCAAGACCACGGACATGGTTAGACGAGTCCGGTGCACCACCGGTGGTAATAGCCCGGATAAACCTGAGCTGGGGTCTATAGATATACCCGCATAGGTGGTGCTAGGGGCTGCAAACATGTAACAAAGCCTACAGTTCGGCTTGACCCTGTTAATATAGAAATATATTGCATTTTCATGATTCATTGAGAATAACCAACTTCACGCACGATTACACTGGACTCTTTTACCTGAGTTTTCCTTTCTTATAGGTACAAATCGTGCGGCACCCTTCCAGGATACGGCACAACAGAGACAAAGGCACAGACGTGCAGCAGGGCCCTGCTCAAAGGTTTCTTTTTAGATTAAGCCCCTGTGTAAACCTTCTTTACTATCTCTTATTGCTTGACATCCCATGGGTACTTATTACACCCACGAGGGATACTGGCGTTATTGGCATTTTGCCACGTTAGATTAATGTGCGTACCTGGTAATTCGGGGTTCATTCCAGCCCAGTATATGTTATAAAGTCCGAATACCTTTGGGAGTGTTCGGCGTCGCGAGTTTGGCCTTATATGCATCAGCTCCAAATCATGTCTTTGGTCAAATGTTGGGTTTGCCCGGCTCCTGGGTTTGCTACCTTATGTTCCGTTTTATCGGCTAAGGCGGCCAAGGGAGAACTACTCCGATTGTGCCATGGTTATTCCGGACGAGCACCTCAGTAGAGAAAGCCGAAAATTGACTGTCATGATATAGCGAGAGAGTGGTCAACCACTCGATGACTTATCAGAATCTTCAGGATTCCTCCGCATTAACGAAGGACTAGTTTCCCAGTCATGTACGTACGCACAACGAATTCGGCTGAACGCGGAAGTACCAGGGGCTATATAGTAGTTTCACTGTCAAACTCCTATGGCTAAGTGAAAGTGTTAAAGCAATATAGTCCAATTTCCTAGTTCAATGCGCGATCACCTCCTTAATGGACCAAGACGTTGGATCAAGTGTGATTACGTGCCTTTTTCGAACACCCCCGCTTGTATGTGTGGGGGCTAAAACCGACGACTGCAAACTTTCAGGGTATATACATACACAAACGGCCGCACAGGAGGCACTACAATACTTTCGGGCAAAAGTATAAAAACAGCCTCTATAATCAAAATAACATTGTCTTTACAATTGAGATATCCGTCACTCGAACGTAATACTCTTCAAGCACTGAGTTTCTATTAAACGGGCGCCTTCTAGGACTTGCTCAAAATAGTGCTCGGCCAGGTCCTGGCCTCCCGCCGGACCCCGGGTTGCAATACCGGTAGCCTCCATATCCGCCCAATATGTTTTAACATGGGCAAGAGCCATCCGCGCACCCTCTATGCACGCCGACCTCTTCACAGCGTTGATACGCGATGCAGCGCCAAGGAATTGTTGCACTAAACCAAAATAACTGTCCGGCCTTGGTCCCCTTGGCCATAGATGGTGTATGACAGACTTCATGGCAAGTCCGGACAACCTATGGAGCTTGGCCCATGCGGCCATCCTTTCATTCAACGGCAGCAGACGTGTCGGGGAACTGAACTGTGACCAGAATAACCTTTCTACCTCATGATCTTTCCGATCTTTGAAAAACTCAGTCGCATCAGCAGTACTTTTGGCCAGGTCAGCGTACGCGTCTGCAGCACTCCATAACTGATCCAGAGGAGCATACTTTGGATCTCTGAACTTCATCCGCAATAAAAAGGGCTTCCCAACCGTGATATCTCCGGCTTGTTGAAGCTCCTCCCGTGCAGCTCTGATTTCAGAGCGTGTTTCCTTGGCTTCCCCTAAGGCCTTCTTCAGGTCAGCCGATTTTGCTTGCCTCCTTTTCAAGGAGCTCATATCGGTCGGCGGCATCTCTCAACTACATAGCCATCTTGGCTAGTTTATCTTCGCTCTGGCGATGAGCAGCATGTTCGGCTCTTAACTCTTCGGCCGCCTTCAGGGCAGCCGCATCACTTCTCCTGGCCTGTTCCTTGGATAGGGCAAGTTCCACCCAAAGGGCCTCCACGGCAGCAGCTCCATCTGCAGTCACAGCATATTATAGATACTAGCATCATGCTCCTCTTAAATATTAGCTGACAAAAAAGATAAGCAGCACATACCCTGTGCCTCGTCAAGCCGCTTGTTCACAAGCGCGATGTCGGCATCTGCCACATCGAGCTGTCGCCTTAGTACGGCGAACTCAGCAGTGCGGTCAACCGCCGGACATTTAGCCGTCTGCACATAACGCATCGCGATCATTACTTGGGAATATGATCCTCCGTTTGCCGCCTCGGCTGGCAACCAGAGTCTCAGGGGCTACTACCTACACAGAGCACACCTAGCGTGTGTGGTATAGCTGAAAGTTTACATATTTCTTGGCGTACCTCAAAGCCTTTGAGCAGGCTTGTAAAAGCTCCATTCAACCTGCTTTTGGCGGATGAAATCTTCTCGAATACCGTACCCATTAAAGTACGATGAGCCTCTGAGAGAGCAGCTCGCTCTAGAAGGCCCATCAGTGTGTCCGGATGAGCGTCGGACAGTCTCGGACTCTTCCTATTGACCTCCTTGGGAGCCGAACACTCTGGGCTTCGGGTGGCCGAAGCATTGACTTCTGGCCTTGACGGATCAGGAATCCTCTGTAACGACACCTCGGGGTCGCCCGTCCCATGGGGCGGGGAGACAGGTGGAGTTTCACTCTCCATCATATCCGGAAGAAGATCCCCCAAAGACGAACTCTGTTGAGAAGGGCTACAAACCGAACTGCAAGAGATAGGTCCTTGTTATTGTTCACAGAGGAAAAAGCAGTATATATTTATTAAAATACGTTTAATTAACTTACAGCTCGGTGGAGGGCTGGCCCGTTTGCAGGCATTCTGCGGTGAGGACGCCCTCCGGGGTAGGGCTCCCTGGCGAAGGCTTCTTCCCTAGTTTGGACGCCTCCATTGCTAGGTCTTCAGAGGCAGCCCTTTTCTTCCCGTGGGGGGGAGGAACTTGAGATTCACCTCCCCGATTATCGTCCTCCATGGAGACATTACTCCCTACGGTTTGGATGTACAATGTATGAAGCTTGTTTTCGGCTTCTCTACTCTTCCCCTCATCCTTCCCCGATGGCACTTGATCCAGCACGCGTTTAAGCATCCTAGCTAACGCAGGATGCGGCGAGCCTTCGGGAAGCGGGGCCGGACACCTGATCCTTTCCGCTTTGCTGAGCCAATCCTGGCCGCGGATAGTTTTCAGAAAAATGATGTGATAAATATGAACAGAGTGTTTGGTGGCAGAGTTACATACTTGGGTATCAGGATGATTACATTTCAAGCCCACATCCTGGATGGTGTCCGGACACTTTATGCGTGATCCGAAAAATAACTGATACATCCCTTCGAGCGCCATGCCGAAGAAGTGCTGGATAGTTCGCGGTCCTTCTGGGTTGAACTCCCACATCCGGAGAGGTCGATGTTTGCACGGCAGGACCCGACGAACTAGCATTACCTGAGTTATTTTAATAAGGCTGACATCCCTCTCAAGAAGATCCCGAATACGGCTCTGCAATGTTGGCACGTCATTAGTAGGCCCCCAGTCTAGTCCCACATTGACCCACGATGCCAGCCGAGGCAGAGGGCCCGAACGGAAGGTAGGGGCAGCCGCCCACTTGGTGCCTCGGGGAGCTGTGATGTAGAACCACCTCCGTTGCCATAAATTGAACACCTTCGGGAAGGAACCTTCTGGCCATGGGGCATCGGCGCTTTTGCTTATTACAGCGCCTCCGCACTCCGTGTGTCGCCCATCGATCACCTTCGGCTTTACATTGAAGGTCTTGAGCCATAGACCGAAGTGTGGGGTGACATGGAGAAAGGCTTCACACACGACGATAAATGACGAGATGTGATGGATGGAATCCGGCGCTAGATCTTAAAAATCTAGCCCGTAATAGAACATGATCCCTCTCACGAAGGGCTCGAGACTAAAGCCTAAGCCTCAGAGGAAGTGGGAAACAAATACAACGCTCCCGTTGGGTTTGGGAGTGGGGATGACCTGCCCTTGGGCAGGAAGCCTGTGCTGGATGTCGGCGGTCAGATTCCTGGCCTCCCTGAGCTTCTCGATGTCCTCCTCTATGACAGAGGAGGCCATCCACCGACCTTGAAGGTTGGATCCGGACATGATTAAAAGTCTGAAGTGCTTAAGCATGAGCTTTGGGTGTTGGAATTCAAGGTTGGGGAAGGAGCAAGTGTGAGAAGAAAGGGACAGGCCTCGGTCCCTCTATAAAGGGGGTGAATATCAAGCGTCCTCAGCATGACAGTTTGGGACTTGCCTAAAATTAAGGAATCATACCAACAGGCGTAGTTGGGTTACCCACGCCCGTATTGATGAGAATCCCGCGATAAGGGGAACATGATCTCTGCTTCGAAAAGACGTGCCAATAAAACCGCGTCGCAACACGTGTAGTGGCAGGCTGGGAAAACGGTTTGTAGTGATTGGGCCACGGCATGATGTCACGCTAGGAAAAGCTATCAGCGGATTCGATTTGTGGAATATTATGCTCTCTATGGTGGTATGTGGAATTTATTTTGCAGAGCTGGACACGATCTATGTGTTCAAAGTTTATCTTGGAGTATTCGAAGATGGAACCCGCCTTGCAATGCCGAAGACAATCTGCGCGCCGGACTCATCGACTATATACTTTGGCCGGACTGTTGGACTATGAAGATACAAGATTGAAGACTTCGTCCCATGTCCAGATGGGACTCTCCATTGCGTGGAAGTCAAGCTTGGCAATTCGGATGTATAGATCTCCTTCTCTGTAACCAACTCTGTGTAACCCTAGCCCCCTCCGATGTCTATATAAACAGGAGGGTTTAGTCCGTAGGACAAGAACAATCATAATCATAGGCTAACTTCTAGGGTTTAGCCTCTACGATCTCGTGGTAGATCACTCTGGTAATACTCATATCATCAAGATCAATCAAGCAGGAAGTAGGGTATTACCTCCATCGAGAATGCCCGAACCTGGGTAAGCATCGTGTCCCCAGCCTCCTGTTACCATTAGCCTTAGACGCACAGTTCGGGACCCCCTACCCGAGATCCGCCGGTTTTGACACCGACAGGTGCCGCGTCCAGGGACGCGAGGCTCAGCGCGGCATCCTTGAGCAATGTTCCTTCATGAGATCCTTGCCCTAGCTGTAGCTTCTTTGTCTTGGGGCGACCTCTGGAGGGAGGACGCCGCCCTCGTCTTCAGGGTTCTCGACCGCCGCAGCCTGGAAGGCGCGCTCGAGGGAGCACACCGCATCCTTCTCCTGGCATGCTACCGTGATGATGCCGCCACTTCCTGGCATCTTGAGGACGTTGTAGCCGTGGTGCATAGCTACCATGAACTTGGCCAGTGTCGGGTACCCTAGGATGGCGTTGTAGGGCAGGCGGATGACGGTGACATTGAAGTTGATGAGCTCAATGCGGTAGTTGTTGCATTCCCCGGAGGTGACAGGGAGGCGGACCTGCCCTATCGGGTGTGTAGAACCGTCGGTCACTCCTGACAATGGCTTGGTTGGGTGAAGCTAGTAGTATGGCACTTGGAGCATGTTGAACGTCTGAACAGACAGCACATTAAGACCAGCTCCACCGTCGATGAGAGTCTTGGTAATGACCATGTTGCAGATCACGAGGGAGCAGAGCATAGGGAGCACGCCAGCAGTGGTCGCGCACTTGAGCTGGTCTGTGGAGATAAAGGTAATGGCACGCTTGGACCACCTGAGAGGGAGAGTTGCTTCGAGCTTGGGGAGCATTGCGTTCACCTCGCGCACAAACTGCTTGAAGATGCGGTGGGAAGCCGGGGCTTGTGAGCCGCCCAAGATGCAGGC
Organism: Triticum dicoccoides; assembly: GCF_002162155.2. Lineage (NCBI taxonomy): Eukaryota > Viridiplantae > Streptophyta > Magnoliopsida > Poales > Poaceae > Triticum > Triticum dicoccoides. The sequence goes on from NC_041393.1 coordinate 101,510,341, forward strand.
GATGGCTCGAGGCTCCAGAAAGCCCCCAGCCCCCTCCTCCTAGTGGTGGTCCTCGTTCCTTCTTGGCGGTGGAGGCAGAGGGCGTAGAGCTGAGTTTCCCTGAGGCTGTCCTCTCGAGGTTGATCCCTCCAGGCGCCCTCGCGAGGCTGGCCTTGCCAGCAATCCTCGCGAGGCTGGTCACGCCACTCCTGATGACGGTCGCGTTCGGAGGCTGGTCGCACCACTCCTGACAACGGTCGCGTTCTTCCGAGTCCTCCACCTCTGCCACCTCCACGATCGTAGCCTCGATCATTGTGCTTGGGGCATCGACCAAGGCGCCCGTTGTGGAGGGCCCTGAGCTCCTAACAGTCACTGGTGTTGTGACTATAAACATTGTGGAAGACGCAGAATGGCCATTTTCTCTTGGATGACTCGGGGTGGTCATAGCCGCGCTTCGTCTCTAGTTTGGCCGCAAGTACGGCTGGCCCCTTGCACTTCACGTCCTTGGTCTTGGTCTTCTTGTCTTCTGGATCAGCATCGGGGAGCTCGAGGAGGGAGAGGCACCCCTCCTCAGCCGTCGCGCTCTTGTTTGCCATGTTGAACATCTCCAGAGCCGTGCAGAGATCCTCATGGATGGCGAGCTCCTCCTTCATCTTGACATCGCGGATGCCATCAGAGAATGCTGAAACGATGGCCTCGTCCGACACCTTGGGAATCTTGATGCGCACGTTGTTGAAGCGCTAGATGTACTTCTGCAGGGTCTCTCCAGGTTGCTACTTGATGCAACGTAGGTCACCTGCGGCCAGCGGGCGGTCGCGAGTGCCCTAGAAGTTGGCGATGAAGCGGGAGCACATATCCTCCCAATAAGAGATCGACCCCTCGTGTAGGTTCACCATCCAAGAATGCGTGCCGTCCTTGAGGGCCATCGGAAACCAGTTTGCCATGATCTTCTCATCGCCGCTGGCCGCCTTGATGCTCAGCTCGTAGAGCTGTAGGAGCTCGGCGGGGTCGGCATTGCCGTCGTAGCATGGAGGCAGGTCGGGCTTGAACTTGCTTGGCCAGACGACGTTATGGAGCTCCCGGGTGAACGCGCAGCATCCTACCGTGGCCACTAGAGGTCCCCGAGAAGAGAGACCCTGGTCCTGGTGCACGCGCACCGCCACCTCCTGCGGCAATACACAGGCCTGGTGTTGGGGTGCTGGAAGCACGCGCGCATCTCCTTGCAGTCGCTGCACCACCTGGCAGCTCACGTCCTCCCAAGCCGGTGCAGGGCGCGGCGGGTCGTGCCGCGGTGCCGCACGCCCTAGGCCGACGATGATGCCTTGGGCTGGAGGTGGTGGACGAGCCCCGTGCGCCACGACACCCGCTGCAGGTGGCTGCTGAGGCAGTGAGTGAGCCGGCTTGGCGGAACCCCAGTGTGCGACGCTGACGAGCTCAGTGATCCACTCGAGCCACTCCTCATAGAGGTCACCCACCGGGCAGTAGCGAAGAAGCTCTCGCACCATGAGCAGAGCGGCCTGCGCATCCGCCTGGCCACGACGCGCGTGGGATGACGAAGCTGCTGGGGTCACTGACGGAGTAGCAGTGCGCCCGTCACGGCGCACCGACGGGTGCAGCGATGAAGCTTGCTGCTCATGGCCGGCAGGGCCCGTGGCGGCGTTAGCCGCCGGAGACGGAGCGCGACGGGCACAGCCATCACCCACCAGAGCCGTCTGAGCAACGCGGGCGGCGGCTGCTGCCCGACGCTCGACGCGAGCTCGGCATGCGTCGGCCATGGAGGCGTCGAAGTGGCAGGAGACCGCTCGATGGAGGAGAGGATCCGACGCACCCTTACCTGGCGCGCCAAATGTTGGATTATGGGTTCCGCAAACCCTTGAGAGGTTCGAACATTAGGGTGTGTGCGGAGATCTCATTCTACCCAGCCTACCTACTCGCGATCCTCCTAAGCCTGGCGCGTCAAGCTCAAAGAGACAAAGAGACACAACATTTTATATTGGTTAGGGCAACCGTTGTGGTGTAACACCCTACTCCAGTGTGGTGTGGTGGATTGCCTTGTAGGCTGATGATGAACTAGTACAATGGATGAAGTGGCCTCAGGAGGTGAGGTGTTCTTGATCTCGAGGGAGATGGTGTGTGGTGAGCTAGTTCAATCTGTCCCCCTTTCTATGGTGGTGGCTAAGTCCTATTTATAGTGGCCTTGGTACTCTTCCCAAATGTTGGCGGCAAGGGATCCCGCAACGGCCGGATTTGAAAGGGCACAAGTAGTATAGCTTATCCTGACAAAAGTAGTCTTCTCCTGGGAAAAGCCTCTGGTCGTGACGCTACGGTGGGCTCGTAGATGACCTCCATCCTACCATCCTGGCGTTCTTGGTCTTGTTGCACCAGAATGGAAACCTTTACACTACAAAAAAAAGACACATCCGTGACATTTTGGGCCGAACGAAAAAAACTCTGTCATACTTATGACACTTCTATGACAATAATTGTGACAAAACCCGGTATCATCATAGATGTGGTGGGCTGCTACTTCTATGACAAAAAATCATGACAGAAAATGGGCTTTTCATCCTGGGCGGGCCGGAGACGCAGCTGCATGACATTCTTTGGGCCGTCCATGACGGAAAAAACCGTGGTAGAAGCGAGGGCAAGGAAAATTTCGGGGAGTTCCCGGCGGGTGGTCGGGGGCCGAGCGATGCGCGTTTCTCTCGTACACGTACGCGCGTGTGTGCGAGGCGTTGGGCTCTAACTGAACCCAAGCGAGGCGTCGCCTAACTGAACCCGAGCGATTGCACTACAGGCTACGCGTTACTGAACCCGAGCGATCGAGCGATTCCTTCGCTACTGCTGCTAACTGAAACCGATCGATGCTGCCTCTGGATGAACAGTGAGCGTTCCAGGGGGGTTGGATGAATAGTGAGCGTTGCGGGGGGTGGATGAATAGTGAGCGGTGGGAGTGGATGAATAGGACCCGTGGCGTTGCCTCTGGATGAACAGGAGCCCAATTGATCGAGCCGGTTGGGGCTGGATGAACAGGACCCCGTGGAGGACTGGATGAACAGGATGACCCTGTGGAGGGCTAGATGAACAGTAGACGGTGGAGGGGTGGATGAACAGTAGCATGTGGAGGGGTGGTTGAACAGGAGCCCGTGGAGACGGGTGGTTGAACAGTTGCCGGTGGAGTAGCGCACGATGGAGGCTGGATGAACAGGAGCCCGTGGATGAACAGTCATAGGTGGAGGCTGGAGGAGGTCGATGGTGGATGAACAGTAGCCCGTGGAGGCTGGAGGAGGTCGATGGTGGAGATGAACAGTACCCCGTGGAGTCCCGTTTTGCGGTATGCCACACCCCTCCCAATGAACAGGACCCCCGTTTCGACCGTAGCGCTCCGACACAAGTCCGTTTCATCCGTTTTGCGGCATGCCACACCCCTCCCGATCAACAGGACCCCCGTTTAGACCGTAGGAGGTTTGTTTCCTTTGTTTTGCGGTACGCCAGACCCCTCCTGATGAACAGGATCCCGTTTTGAATGTGGCCGGTCGAACACAAGGCCGTTTCCTCCGTTGTGCGGTACGCTGGGCCTCGTTTCCATCGCTTGTTCCGTCCAAGCCCTCCCGATGAACACGATGACGCATTCTGTTCTGACCCAGCCGGTTGGCCCCCATGAACACGACGACGACGCTGTTTCTCCGTTCGGACCCAGCCATGTACACGAGCCCTGGCCGTACGTATATAAGCGCGAGTAGGCGTTTGAGACCCCGCCCGTATGTACGTACTTGGCCGTATTTTCTTTCTTGCACACTGGCCGATGTACATACATGTACATGCTACGTGCGCGCCTCTACTGCGACACGTGCGCGTCTCTACATCGACCAGTATATATGTACGTACACGTTCGTGACCAGAATGACAATGCTACGTACGCTTCGACCAGGTGGGTCCCGACTGTCACGCACGTCCTTGCGTGCGAAGATGTAGCTGGTGGGTCCCAGCAGTCAGGAGGGCGAATCGTTTTTTTTTTGCCCGGACGGACTACCTTGCGTGCGAAGATGTAGCTGGTGGGTCCCAGCAGTCAGGGGGAAACTTTTTTTTTGCGGAATACGGTGGCCCGTCTGGTGGGTCCCTGCTGTCAGGTGGAGGAATAATTATGTTCGCGTAATAAGGAGGCACTTCATTGCGGCTGCCGTGGACCCAGCTGTCAGCCTCTCCACGTACAGTACTGTTCCAATGGAAGTCGGTCGTTGACAACATTGACCACGCCGCGCCAAGAGCACCACGACAGTGGATGACGGCGAGGCCTAGGGAGGGGGCAACGCGGAGCCGAGGAAGACGCGCCAGTGGAAGCCCGCGTGGAGAGGAGTACGAGGGTTCACTGGGTCGGCTGCGGTGTGAGGTTGCCATCGCCGCAGAATAACAGGGGGTGTGGGTGAGTACAGGGATGCCCTGGCCAGCGGTGGGAGTAGTAGGGGGCGGTGAGGCCTGTGCGGCAGCACAGCCAGCCACGGGAGGCGGGACCAGGCGGTCCTGCCGGCGCTGCTTTGGCGGCTGGAGCAAGAAGATCAAAGATTGAAGAAACACGACAGCTGTTGGATTGACATCCAACGGTTACGTCTGCTAGAATCGTTTGTTGACGTATATAATAACTTAAAAAATCTTGTCTACGCGTCAACTTAATAGGCCCACAAGTCAGACCACTCTATCTTTTTTTTAATAATTTATATATTGCTCATTGCAACTTCTTATGCAATTTATTGCAGTCGTTTTTTTTGGTTGGCGAGGGCCAATTTCGCATATTTCTGTGGGTTCCAAACTATTTTTAATACCGAAATATCGAGCCAGATTTAAAGTACTTTGAAGATATATTTAAATTAGGTTAATGCCCAGTGAAATAGGAATCGTAAAATGTGAAAAAATTCAGAAATTATAAAGTAATTGCCAATTTGTCATCTGTTTTTATATTTACAACCCATTTCATATTACTTTTAAGATTTGCAGGCGTCTTGAAAGAGTTGCAGCCCATCAGGGCATAGAAAAATAAGTAGGCCTAGATTGGGTATTCTTCAAAAAAAATAAACTGGGCTTAGTTTCACAAAGAAAAAATAGCTGGGCTGGTCACATGGTGAACATAAAATATAAGCCTGGGCTAGATGGGCCATAGCCCAGTTCAAACCCTGCTCCATCTCAACAATAACAAAAAAATACTGCTCGAGCAGCTACGTCTGAGGTGTTAGCCGATCTTGTGTTGTTCTCTTGTCTACTGACTATATACGGTCACAATGTCGTGGGTCCCAGATGTCAGGAAAACACTAGGAGGAAGCATTTTATTTTTCCATACGCTGACATGGTGGGCCCCTACTGTCATCCTCTCCACGTACTTCTGCCGATTCATATTGTTTATTGACCATGTTGACAACGCGAGAGGGCGGCGCCGCGGCGAGCGCACCAAAGCACGCGGAGAACGTCGGCGTCAATGATTTAGGAGACGGTGGGGCGGCGATGCATGCGCTGAGGCGCAGCCAGCCGTGGGAGGCGGAAGCAGGCGGCCCCGCCGGCGCTGGTTTGGTTTTGGCCAATGGAGGAAGACAGGACTGAAAAAAGATGATAGACTGTAAAGCAGCAGGAGTACTTAACAACATTAACCGAAACCAGTAGGGGCACTTAACAACCAAAGCTCAAAGTAGTATGAGTACTTATACATGTTCAATCGTACAAAGCATGCCTCGAACAGTGCTACTTTGCCTATAGTTAATCAAGGGTGAGGCTGCCAAGCCCCAGGACAAGGCCCAGGCGCCACCCCGCGCATCCACAACCTTCAGAAAGCGGCTTCATCTCGCAATGTGGTCAATAAACAGGATATTTACTTTAGAGCCATGGAAAAGCATGAACATAATCTTTTGTCCTATTCTCCAAGATGGACGTGCCTTCATTATTTGAGACCACCCATGAATAAGTATATTTTCACCTCCAAGGGGAATGGAGTAGGTTGACATAAACATCATGTTGTGACCAAGCGTAAGTCTGACCCGACCATGGTCAGGCATCTGTATAGGAACAATAGAACTGGGTAGTTTCTGTTTCAAGAAGATCACAGTTGTACAACTGTGTATAAGCAATAGTTTATGAACAACATATATAACAGAAAACAGCTCGTACCATAAGTTTCTTGACACAGTTGGACTTGTTCAATGAGTGCAGCAGTGGCACACATATCCCACGTGGCCTTCCACCATTGAAACGCCCCACAAGGACCTCAAGACGATCAATAAACTGTATGAACTTGTGGATATCGTCCCAGTCAACTTCAGTGCCATCACTAACAGCCGAGTTATTACAGAATAACAAACGAGCAGCCTGCTTAACTCTAAAAAAACCTACACGTGCCACCAATTATAAGAAAATATTAGTTAGAAGTAGCATCTTCGTGAGAGATTCGTTGCTACTTCTAAAGTTAAATTGTGATTAGTTAGACAGAATAGGTGGATTAAGAAGTAATCAAGGCAACAATCAAGAACCAGATACAAAACTAACATGGATGAACAATTGGAATGACGTCAGGGTGGAAGATCGCAGTGAAGATGAGACCAGGTTCTGCTATTTCCATCAACATTCGTGCGCCAACTTTCAGTCCGTAACACTTGAGAAAGTTTATCCAAGTTCGGCCATAAAAAAAGCAGTGATCTTCTTGGTTCATGAACCCAACTCGAAACTTATATCCATGGCTTGTCTTCACTGTGACCATTAAACTAGTGTATTCAGTTATGGCAAGGCCGAACATCCATAGTACATGTGTTCTGGTAGAGCAAATAATGCACTGCAGGAAAAATAATACGAGAACACAATGTATTCCCTATCCAAATCTAGAAATAACTTCCTCCTTCACGTCAGTGTTGACCATCGTACTAGTACTACCTTTTATCCAAATATAGCAATCCAAATTTCCAAATTAGTCGACGGCATGTTCAAAAAAAAACCACCCTCCCGGATAGAAAAGAGGATTCTAGGAACATAATGTGCGCATTTTAAAATCCTGTGTTAGGATAAGAAGGAACAAGTGTGGCGTCTCGCCGAGGGCGCAGAAACCTGTAGGGTCCTCGCACTTTGGGCACTGCAAATGAAACACACTAGATTCAGTAGGAAGAAAAATGCATCAACGGGGGTGGCTGCCATCCTAGGATTACATGCGACCAAGGGACTTGGATTTATCGGGGATGGATGAAGAATCCGTACCTGGTTCTCCATGAGAAAACCCTATGCAATCGCCGAGAGGGGTTTTTCTCTGAACAAGCAGATGAGGGAGAAGGGGATTTAGGCCCAGTGAAATATTGCCGCTTCGTCCGTCCAGCTTACTCCTAAAGCTAGAACCGGGGTGATTTGACGGCTCATCGGGCATTACTGCGGTGCTACGTCCGGGGTGTGTCTACCGTGCAGTTGTGCACTCTAATTTGTGCATATCGCACGTGGACCCCGTTGCCGGTTGCCCCACATATCAGCGGAAGGAAGTAGAAAGACAGGAGTAACTAGTTACACCTAAATATATTTTTGACAAAGAGATACTCCCTCTGTAAAGAAATATACAAATCTTTTATATCACAACTTTATACATAAGAACAATCAAGGGGAATATATATATTCTCTATTTTTTTCTTATAAAAAAGCAGAGTTGGTGATGATGGTGTGCCTGCCATCCTGCAATATAGGCCGTCCAATCTATATCTAATGGATAGGAATAAAACTATGACAATTTACCCGCACTCCTCTCCACATTTGCAGATAAGGCCTTCCCTCGTTCATTTTTTTCTCCCACGGGATAAACTACTCATACAAATGCATCTTGATGTTCCGTGCAACGCACGGGCATATTGCTAGTAATTATAAAAAACAGACTTGTTTTTATCACAGTATAGACGAGTTGGTGATGACGGTGTGCCTGCCATCCTCCAATATAGGTCGTCCGATTTATATCTGACGGATAGGAAGGAAACTATGGCAATTTTGCAAAAAGGTACCCACACACCTCTCCACATTTGCAAATAAGGCCTTCCCTAGTTCATCCTTTTCTCTCACAAGATAAAATACTCATACAAATGCATCTTGATGTTACGTGCAACGCACGGGCATTATGGGGGTTCAGCTGAGAATATAATACTCAGACAGGCTCACGGTTCTGGACTTTGGGCCGCAGACCCACCCTGCATGTTTGGGGGCCCATGTGTTCTACCTCGGCGCTTTTCATATTGCAAGTGATCGGTACGGCGCTGGTTTTAGATGATGTCGCAAGGAGAATACACAAAATTGAATAAAGCACGACAGCTGTTGGAATGAAATTGAACGACAGTTCCTAACTAGCAATGAGAGTTGCAATTCTATCAACGATATACCATGTGATAAATAATACTATCATACTACTTATACACACAGGACACTTGTTTCACCATGCCAGATTATTACATCAAAATCTCTCGGAGGATAGATCAGTTCGGCAGTTGCGTGCTGCTACTGAAGAATTTCAAAGTTGATTTGGACCAGCTCTCCTTGCCGAGAAAGTTCGATTTTTACATCATCCCCTACCGCAAGATATGATTTAGATTTGAACCTTGACCATCCTTTATCATCAATCATCATGCGACCATGTCAGGACCCCGACTCAATGTCACATCGATCTAGCCTGTAACACCCCCATATCACTTTGCGGCCTCACGCACAGTATTCCCACGGGTGTCGCCTTACCTTAGCCCGGGACCGTTTGCGCCTTTTGGCTCACGTATATGATGATGTTGCTAGCATCCATATGATAAAGAGCCCGGGCTGACATGACTAGTCGTAAACCCAAAGTGGCACAGACTTACAGGGACAGGCATCCATGACCCAGCATCGAACGTGTCGGTCATCAGCAAGCGGGTCCGGGCTGTAGCACTGGGCTAGCAGGACTCCGGTAAACCGGGCTGTAGCGGGCTAACAGGCCTCCGATACTCAATGCGTGACATTTCCCCGAAGGGACAGACACATGAACGAAGAAGGACACATGCCGGCCAGCCTAAGTGTTCCGGAGCAGTAGCAAGCTACCATGGCTCAGTGAAACACTAGGAGACATTTCCCGGTAAGAGAGGCTACTAAAGATAAACAACTAGATGGTCAGATCCCACACATACCAAGCATTTCAATAGCATACACACAATATGCTCGATATGTGCAAATACAACATGGCATCACAAAATGACTCTACGACTCAAGTAGTTTATTCAATAGGCTCCGAGGAGCGAGACATTACAAACGTGGGTCTCACGACCCAACAATCAGAGCATACAAGTCAAAGCACAAGCGGAAGCTATCATGTCTGAGTACAGACATCTATAAATGAAAAGGCTGAGAAGCCTGACTATCTATCAGATCCTGCCGAGGGCACAAGATCGTAGCTGAGGTATCAAGCTAAACGTCGAAGTCCACGCGGAACTACTAGTGAGACTGAAGTCTCTCTGCAAAAACATAAAATGGGCAAACGTGAGTACAAATGTACCCAGCAAGACTTACATCAGAACTAACTACATATGCATCATTATCAACAAAGGGGTGGTGGGGTTTAACTGCAGCAAGCCAGCTTTGACTCGTTGGCTATCCTAAACTACGACTGCAAGCGACTCTTCTGAGGTGGCGCACACGAGTCCACATATTCACCATATCAATACACCACTATGGATCCGCTCCCGTCTCCCTACGAGAACGCCATCCATAGCACTCACGCTTATCTTGCGTATTTTAGAGTATCCACTTTCACTTGTCTATGAACTGATACAAGCAACCCAGAAGTCCTTTTCCGCGGACACGGCTATTCGAATAGATGATGTTAACCCTGCAGGGGTGTACTTCTTCATACATGTTTCCACCACTTAGCGTCTGCACACGACATGTGCTCGGCAGACTTCAAGCGAAAGCCGACGTGGGTGTAGACCACGACCTACCTAAACACTCAAGTCTCTAGTCCAGGTTTATCGCCTATTCGGGTTCCATCCATGAGGAGATCCGGCCGGAGTTTCGCTCACAGCCCCAAACGATGTGAACAGGGTTCCGTGACACCAAACGGGCGCCCGGTTTACCCGGCCACGTGCCTACCGCATCACAGCCCACCCCTACGGTCAGCGCTGTCCATGGCCTCCAGCATACTACAAACACCAGAAACTACTTGCAACTCCTGGACAGAGGACAAGGGTGATTAAGAAGTCGAGCGGGGTCATATTTCAGGGCCCAATGTATGGTAGTAGCTGAGTCATGGATCACAAACACAGAACTCAGTTCCTAAGGACGGTTTCAATGAGACAACCCACCATGTACTCCTACATGGCCTCTCACCGCTACCTTTACCAAATCGTGTTCACTACTTAGCTCACACACAGTAGGACATGTTCACACACCTCTGATTCATCCCCGATGAACCAGACCT
>NC_041393.1:101522364-101542812 GCF_002162155.2 Triticum dicoccoides
TGGGTGCGGGCAGCGTTGCGGTGTGCGAGCAAGCGAGCTGAGGCACTAATGGTGGCCTACGTGATGCGGTGAACAAGATGGACGGGTCGACTGAGCCGTTGCGTGGCCGGAGTCACGCCGGCGGTGAGCACAGGCGGCGGCGGGTGCGGGTGAGCTCGGTGCAGCAGCTACGGCGTGCGAGAGAGGGAGCGGAGAAGGGGAACAGGGGCAGGAGCTCACTGCGGTGGCGACGAGGCGAACGGCGGGCTCGGGGAGGGGCTGGTGACGACGGGAGGTCGCCGGCGATCTCGGTGGCCCGAGGAGGAAAAAGACGTCGGGGACGGCGCTCCGAGGCTTCCGGCGTCACATGGGTTGGTGGAGACGAAGAAGAAGGCGCGGCGGTTCTTCTGGAGGCATCGGCGAGGCGAGGGGTGGCCGGTGGCTGCGGCGAACAGCGTCGGTGGCGACGGCTGCGCTCGGCACGAGAGGGAGAGAGAAACAGAGGAGGGGGAGAGCTCGGGAGAGAGTGAGGGGCGGTCGGGGAGGCCGCGTGTCGACGTCCAGGGCGTCCAGAGCGTCGGGGGAGAGCGGTAAGCAGGAGCTGGCGAGGCGCGTGGCCAGCGCGCGGCGGGCACGCGCTCGTCCTTCTGTCCAGGGAGGAAGACGATAGGGAGGCTGTGGTGGTGGGCTGGGCCGGCCACTTGGGCCGCCAGGTAAGCCCAGGTGAGATTCCTTCTCTCTCTCTGCTTTCTGTTTTATATTTCTGTTTTCTATTTTGTTCTGTTTTGTTTTGGTTTAGTAAAAATACTAAACCATTTTATAAAATCCTGAAAATAATTATGTGGCTAGAACTAAAATATACCAAACCACATAAAATGTTCCAGAATTATTGGACATATATTAATTATATATAAAATATAAATCCAATGCAAATAGTTATTGAATTAATTCAAATGGCCAAAACAAATATTTCTGTGACTCCAAAAATATTGGTTTGAATTTTATCTCTTACCAATATTTCTATAGAATAACAGGAACATTTTCTTGGATTCATTTGAGAAGAATTAAATGTTGGTTATTTTTAGAGGTTTTCTGAGGCTTTTGAAAATTCCTCAATTCAAGTTTCATTTGAATTTAAACATGATGCAACACATGACTATCTAGCTCAGTGCATACCAGAACTAGGGATGTGACAACTCACCCCCACTAAACAAGAATCTCGTCCTGAGATTCAAGACGTGAGGTAAGAAGACAAGGGAACACTAAGCTAGCTCAAACTTCACGATCCAATTGTCCTTCTCGAGGATGCTGATTCATTGCTTCAAATCGATCTTGACGTCTTGCTCTGAGAAATCCTGTCAACATGACACGGAGGGAAGGAGGAGACTCTAGAAGGGTCGATCTTCTCGAGGATCGAACAACTCACGGAATGAGACATAGGACCATCTCTCGGGTTGAGACACGAGATACACATCAAGAGGGGTGGAAAGAAACGGATGACGAAGGTTCACTAGGTAGACAACAATTTCACGCTTAAGAAGGTGGTAAACGATTGTCAACGTAGCGAGGAGTTGAGTTGTCATGATACCATAACGATACACCTTAGGGAAGGTGACTCGTAGAGATATTCCCTTAAGTGGAAAAAAGAATTACTTTTGATTCAGAGATCATTGAAACTCTTTAAACCAGCCTAAGACAATTCTCGAGCGATCGTTTGGAGGGGGTCGGTAGAATGGCATACTCAAACTTGGATGATGTGGATTACCTTGTTGAAGACAACGTAATGGATGAATTTGCTTATCACCGGAAATGGAAGAGACCCATGGTAGAATGACACATTGGCGGTGCAAGCTGGGAACAAAATGCAAATGATGGGAATGATTCTGGTAACTGGGGAAGAACCCAACAATAGAGAGTGATTTCACTGTTTGAGAAGGTCTCAGCATTGCCGAGGGAACTGAGAGCATCCCAATTAGTGTCGATGATAACACGTAGCGCTTGTGCGTGCTCTCAAGAACTTGAGCATTTCCACATTCATCAAGGTTTTACCAACATCCGTGTCAAGGGTCCGGTAAACACAACTTACTACCATGTTGAAGGGTGATGGAAGATGCAGATGCAAGGAAGATAACACCTTCTCAGATTTCACCTTAGCGAGGCCAAGGAAATAAAATCTGGATGATCGACCGAGAGACATTTAGCACTCCGCTTCTAATGTTCTCCTTGAGGTGCTAGTGTACCCATTCATAGATATGGTTTGATATCTAGAACATCAAGTAAAAAGGTCGGACTTCGGAACACAGAAATCCATAGGGCAACTAGGGAGTAAATCCTACGAAATCCCTATGGGGAGGTGGCCAACTTCATCAATCAAGATATTATAATAACAGGTCTTCCGGCTGGGTGTGTTGGCCACGACATCCACTTTACCGGTTATCGCGCGACCAATATTATAATTCTTGGGAAATATTCCAACCATCATATCTGCCTGAGATTCAGATCTGGTTGGGGTCAGGATATTCCAGACTCATCGAGTCTAGGAAGAAAAACGGAAGTTTGCAACACAAATCGACGAGATGACGTTGCGGGATTCTCGGGAGATGAACTACGATAGCAAGCTCCAAAACATGAGCTGGTTCTGCTACAAACATGTGAACACGTTGTCCAAGACAAGTATGACCACAAAGTAGTCTTATAATAAAACACTACCGAGTTCTGGTTGGGAACCATCAGCGAGGATATCGAAGTTCTTTCATAAGTCCGGATTAGCTCTTATGAAGATACTCCTTCTCCTTGAACAAATTAGTCAGTGGCTTAGTGTGCTAGGATACACATATGGAATGAAGGTTGCAAGTCTCCAGACCACAGAATACTTCGCACGTGTGCATGACTGACTTGCGATGATTCTAGAGGAAGCAACATTGACTTTCTCGAGTCCACGGCGGCAACTTGCATCAAATGCATATGAACTAGAGGAAGTCACTTCTTACATCCGAACATATGCTTCATGAACTAGCATGAACAAATGCTTTCAAAAGTTTCCAACACTAGCTTAATGTTCAACAAAATCATGGAGGAGATAAGGATGTTGTCAATGGGCTCAACAACAATTCATCCGGGTTTCCTTTTAAAAGGAATTCCATAGTTAAGTGAACATGGTGATAGCATTGGTCGGGCCAAAGATGTAATGGTGTATGCTCGAGGAAAAACCCACGAATAAAACAACATTACGAACATCGTTGGTTCTGATTTGATTTGACGATAGCCCACACTCAAATCAAGGATTGATAGGACAATAGGTCCAGCAACTGATCACAAGGACCAATCGATGAAGATATCATCTTTCTTCAACACACACTACACAAGAATATCCCTTTGGAACGAACTAAGTTAGGCAAGCTTTATCTCCCAACTCTCCAAGTTGTTGTCTAGCTTAACCAACTAGCTCAGGGGTATCCAACACGGATTCTTGGAGAAAGGGTGGTTTACAGGATAAACCAACTTGATCACGAACTCAACATAGCGGTCAGGTGACAACCTGGTAATACTTCTGAGAAGACATTCAGAAAATCACGAACCACCGGTATGTTACTAAGCTCGAGAACAATCTCGCTTTTGAGGGCAAGACGATATGATCAAATGAGTGAGGACTTGACAAGATCCTAACTCATCAATCGGGGAGTGCACCAGAAATAGGGACTAGGTAGCACAATCAATCTTAGGGTGACGATTCAAAAACCAACACGCTAAGAATGAGGTTATCATCCATTTAACTACCAAGCAACGAGGTTGCTGGGAGTATTGATTTCACACATCGCAATTCATTTGTCGGTATTCCGGTTGCATCAACACGAGGGCCGAGGAATGACTAATGATGGTGAGAAGTATCACTACGTCAAAATTCATGAGAGTTGGTGCAGTTCTCATGACAATTCTGACATAAAGGGGGTAATACTCCAAGGTAGAACAGAACAAAAGCTGGATTAGCAATTTGATCTGCGGAGCACAACTTCTTTGACCCAATCCTGGATATGGATGAGGTACTGGAGTTTGTTTCTCCTAGTCATTCCGCGATAGAATGGCTTGACGGACCACAAAAGTAATAGGCATCGATAAACGAACGCACGCATACTCTTGACTATCAATTGATAGACGAAGGTCAGTAGACAACTAAAGAGGGACAACTCAAAGGAACATATAACTTTCTGAGTTGTGGATACATGGGTTGGTATGCCGAACAAAGTTCAACATAATTCTTCCGGATAACCCATGCAGAAAGGTTGAGCTGGCAGAGTCACAATATAGCATGGAGAACTCATAGAGGGCCTGTTGTGATCTTTTGATCCAACAAACTTCTGCCATAATGGTTCATGGTATTTGGAAGAACGATATACCACGGACCTCGAGGACTATCGCAAAGGTTACTAATATACTAAAGGCACTAGCAATTACTATCAACATGAAGTAGGTAGAGTGAATCTCGGGTTCAAAACCCAGAAATAGAATACCTACTACTAAGTAGCATCTCGGGATGCTTTCGAGAATGATGGCCAGAATCATCACACTGGGAACACAAATCATGGCTAAATTACTAGATGATCCCCTAAGACACCTAGGGTCGTAATAGTAACTCCAACATAATGTCAAGGCAACGGAGTACCTCAACTCACTAATTAGTGTGGTTAATCTGGCCCATGGGAACATTGAGACGGGAAGAAAGGATTTGCAATTGCATCAGACTACTTAGAAACCTGGGATGACTCGGACAGCATAACGGCTGTAAATGCTCAGAAAAGATTTGAGACATTCACAAAAATGGTGGCATAACCACTCAGAAGCACAATATCAAGGTTTCGAGATCAACAGTTAACATACCGAAGATAGTAGAAACTGAACTCAAGCTTAAAACCAACAATCTTATAAATCTACGGATTAGGAACACGTGGTCCTAATAGCAAGAAGATATAGCCTAGTTCTTAATCCCCGTAGGAAAGATAAGATGACTCAGATCAGAAGGCCATGAGGTATAAGGAGTAAAAAGAGCCTTACGTTCCATCCCACAATCAATTCCCTTATATAGCTAAAGAATTTCTAGACTCAACTTCGACCAGTTTGGCTTGGTAATCCTACAGGCAGTCAAGCTCTGATACCAACGCTGTCAGGACCCCGACTCAATGTCACATCGATCTAGCCTGTAACACCCCCATATCACTTTGCGGCCTCACGCACGGTATTCCCACGGGTGTCGCCTTACCTTAGCCCGGGACCGTTTGCGCCTTTTGGCTCACGTATATGATGATGTTGCTAGCATCCATATGATAAAGAGCCCGGGCTGACATGACTAGTCGTAAACCCAAAGTGGCACAGACTTACAGGGACAGGCATCCATGACCCAGCATTGAACGTGTCGGTCATCAGCAAGCGGATCCGGGCTGTAGCACTGGGCTAGCAGGACTCCGGTAAACCGGGCTGTAGCAGGCTAACAGGCCTCCGATACTCAATGCGTGACATTTCCCCGAAGGGACAGACACATGAACGAAGAAGGACACATGCCGGCCAGCCTAAGTGTTCCGGAGCAGTAGCAAGCTACCATGGCTCAGTGAAACACTAGGAGACATTTCCCGGTAAGAGAGGCCACTAAAGATAAACAACTAGATGGTCAGATCCCACACATACCAAGCATTTCAATAGCATACACACAATATGCTCGATATGTGCAAATACAACATGGCATCACAAAATGACTCTACGACTCAAGTAGTTTATTCAATAGGCTCCGAGGAGCGAGACATTACAAACGTGGGTCTCACGACCCAACAATCAGAGCATACAAGTCAAAGCACAAGCAGAAGCTATCATGTCTGAGTACAGACATCTATAAATGAAAAGGCTGAGAAGCCTGACTATCTATCAGATCCTGCCGAGGGCACAAGATCGTAGCTGAGGTATCAAGCTAAACGTCGAAGTCCACGCGGAACTACTAGTGAGACTGAAGTCTCTCTGCAAAAACATAAAATGGGCAAACATGAGTACAAATGTACCCAACAAAACTTACATCAGAACTAACTACATATGCATCATTATCAACAAAGGGGTGGTGGGGTTTAACTGCAGCAAGCCAGCTTTGACTCGGTGGCTATCCTAAACTACGACTGCAAGCGACTCTTCTGAGGTGGCGCACACGAGTCCACATATTCACCATATCAATACACCACTATGGATCCGCTCCCGTCTCCCTACGAGAACGCCATCCATAGCACTCACGCTTATCTTGCGTATTTTAGAGTATCCACTTTCACTTGTCTATGAACTGATACAAGCAACCCAGAAGTCCTTTTCCGCGGACACGGCTATTCGAATAGATGATGTTAACCCTGCAGGGGTGTACTTCTTCATACATGTTTCCACCACTTAGCGTCTGCACACGACATGTGCTCGGCAGACTTCAAGCGAAAGCCGACGTGGGTGTAGACCACGACCTACCTAAACACTCAAGTCTCTAGTCCAGGTTTATCGCCTATTCGGGTTCCATCCATGAGGAGATCCGGCCGGAGTTTCGCTCACAGCCCCAAACGATGTGAACAGGGTTCCGTGACACCAAACGGGCGCCCGGTTTACCCGGCCACGTGCCTACCGCATCACAGCCCACCCCTACGGTCAGCGCTGTCCATGGCCTCCAGCATACTACAAACACCAGAAACTACTTGCAACTCCTGGACAGAGGACAAGGGTGATTAAGAAGTCGAGCGGGGTCATATTTCAGGGCCCAATGTATGGTAGTAGCTGAGTCATGGATCACAAACACAGAACTCAGTTCCTAAGGACGGTTTCAATGAGACAACCCACCATGTACTCCTACATGGCCTCTCACCGCTACCTTTACCAAATCGTGTTCACTACTTAGCTCACACACAGTAGGACATGTTCACACACCTCTGATTCATCCCCGATGAACCAGACCTAACTCAACTCTAAGCAATAGCAGGCATGACAAGCAAACATGAATGAGTAGGCACATCAGGGCTCAAACAACTCCTACTCATGCTAGTGGGTTTCATCTATTTACTGTGGCAATGACAGGTCATGCAAAGGATAAAGGGGGTTCAGCTACCGCAGCAAGTAACAGATGAATCGGTGTTGTCCTAATGCAGTAAAAGAGAGCAGGAGCGAGAGAGTAGGATTGTATCGGAATGAACAAGGGGGTTTTGCTTGCCTGGCACTTCTGAAGATAACATTGAGTCTTCATCAGTGACAACGATCACGTCATCGGTATCACGTCTATCGAGAGGGGACAAATACCGGCAACACAGAAAGGAACACAATCAATGCAATGCACAATATGATGCATGATCATGACATGGAAGAATGAATGTGTTTTGGGCTAATGCAATTAGCAACAGATTAAATGAAGTTGGTTTGAATATAAAATTCAAATTCAAACTCCATATGTGATTAAATAAATGCCCTTTAATTGATTTGTGCTAAACAGCAGCTATAAGTTGTTCTAACATGCATGAAAATGGTACAGATGGATTCCTTGAATTTTTCTGATAATTTTTCATATATAAATTATTTAATTTGGAGTTACGGTTGAATTTCTATGAATTTTAGAAGTTTATACAATTTTCTGGAATTTTCTGAATTATTTTAAATCCAGAAAATACTTATTGCGTCAGCATTGCGTCACTATGACGTCAGCGGGTCAACGGGCTGGTCCAGGTCAATCCTGACCTGTGGGTCCCATCCGTCAGTGACTAACCTAACTAATCTAATTTAGTTAGTGGCCTAGGGCCCATTGTCAGTGTCTATTAAACTAACTAATATTTAGTTAACACTAATCCTAGCCTAATTGACAGGCCGGCCCCACATGTCATGGACACAGGGGGGGTCCCGCCGTGGTCAAAGTGGGTCAAACCCACCGGCGTTTAGCCGCCGGCGGGGTCAAACGCGGCGGAGGAGCTGCGGGTTTCGCGCTCCGGCGTCCAAACGGACGGAGGAGACCACCTACGGGCAGCTGGTGATCCAGCGCGTCGAGTGGTGCAGTCAGTTATGCCGGGGGCGACCTACATCGACGGCGGCGAGCTCGGTTGCGGCCGCCGGAGTTCGGGCGTGGGTGCGGGCAGCGTTGCGGTGTGCGAGCAAGCGAGCTGAGGCACTAATGGTGGCCTACGTGATGCGGTGAACAAGATGGACGGGTCGACTTAGCCGTTGCGTGGCCGGAGTCACGCCGGCGGTGAGCACAGGCGGCGGCGGGTGCGGGTGAGCTCGGTGCAGCAGCTACGGCGTGCGAGAGAGGGAGCGGAGAAGGGGAACAGGGGCAGGAGCTCATTGCGGTGGCGACGAGGCGAACGGCGGGCTCGGGGAGGGGCTGGTGACGACGGGAGGTCGCCGGCGATCTCGGTGGCCCGAGGAGGAAAAAGACGTCGGGGACGGCGCTCCGAGGCTTCCGGCGTCACATGGGTTGGTGGAGACGAAGAAGAAGGCGCGGCGGTTCTTCTGGAGGCATCGGCGAGGCGAGGGGTGGCCGGTGGCCGCGGCGAACAGCGTCGGTGGCGACGGCTGCGCTCGGCACGAGAGGGAGAGAGAAACAGAGGAGGGGGAGAGCTCGGGAGAGAGTGAGGGGCGGTCGGGGAGGCCGCGTGTCGACGTCCAGGGCGTCCAGAGCGTCGGGGGAGAGCGGTAAGCAGGAGCTGGCGAGGCGCGTGGCCAGCGCGCGGCGGGCACGCGCTCGTCCTTCTGTCCAGGGAGGAAGACGACAGGGAGGCTGTGGTGGTGGGCTGGGCCGGCCACTTGGGCCGCCAGGTAAGCCCAGGTGAGATTCCTTCTCTCTCTCTGCTTTCTGTTTTATATTTCTGTTTTCTATTTTGTTCTGTTTTGTTTTGGTTTAGTAAAAATACTAAACCATTTTATAAAATCCTGAAAATAATTATGTGGCTAGAAGTAAAATATACCAAACCACATAAAATGTTCCAGAATTATTGGACATATATTAATTATATATAAAATATAAATCCAATGCAAATAGTTATTGAATTAATTCAAATGGCCAAAACAAATATTTCTGTGACTCCAAAAATATTGGTTTGAATTTTACCTCTTACCAATATTTCTATAGAATAACAGGAACATTTTCTTGGATTCATTTGAGAAGAATTAAATGTTGGTTATTTTTAGAGGTTTTCTGAGGCTTTTGAAAATTCCTCAATTCAAGTTTCATTTGAATTTAAACATGATGCAACACATGACTAGCTAGCTCAGTGCATACCAGAACTAGGGATGTGACAGACCATCCTTTGTACTTATGGTATATTGAGCAGGTTCATTCACACCAAGGCTGCGCATGGTAAGAGAAACTTGGCCATGGTCGCCCGGATTGTTGAACGACTCCCTCGTTGCTCTAGGAATTCTCGTTTTGCAAACAAGAAGACATACCCAAACAGTTAGATCAACATAGTGAATCATGTGAAACAACATGGAAAGAAAAAAAACGAAGCACTTGGGGCGGCCAATGCTTACCAAGAAGGTGGACTTGTTGGTTTTTGTAAGGACTTTGGTATATGAAGTGCGAACTACAGCCCAGTCTATTGCTGGTGCAACTGCTCATTCGGTTGCTACTGCATGGGCCGGAGCAGATGCAAGTGCAAGTGTTGGTGCAGGTGCTGAAGCCGCTGCTGCTGCCGGAGATGGTCCTCCTTGTAGAGCTGGTGCCGGTGTCGGAGCAGGTGCCAGTGTCGATGCCTGATCCTCCGGTAGATCAGACTGATCCGCTGACGCGGTCGGTGCCCAATCCTGAGCTGGATCAGACTTAGTTGTTGCCGCTGTCAGTGCTAGAGCAATTGCCGGTGTTCAATCCATTGCTGAAGGTTGTACCGATGTGTGAGACAGCGGCGATCGTGTCTGGTCTGCTATCATCACATTTCTAACTTGACTAGGATCCGTGACCGTGATCTAGTTTTTTTCTTCATTTCTTTTAAACGCGAGAAGGACTAATTGTGGCATTTTTGTTAAACCAAACTGCAGTTCATCATAGGGATTCAGCTTGTACTCAGACAACAGACTGATCCAATTTTTTCCAGTAATATAAGTGATGGACAGTGCCTTCGTTACTGACACGCCATAAGAAGTGGAACCTGCAAAAATAGCCATCGTAGAGCAAACCAAACGGTTTATTCTGTGATGAATCTCGCATGGCAAAACCTGCATCGTAAAATTGCGGGAAAAGAAAGAAAACATGACATTAAATCAATAAGATTTAGACAGTAAATCAATAAGATTTACTTGATGTGACACGAGTGAATCCTTACTAGGAAATCACTATGTTGAAGTACTAAACAGAAGATTGATCGTCCAACTACGGGTGGCATGCAGGGGCCCCGCCTACTCCCACAAGCAGGACAGTCCAAAGGTCGTGACAAATCATATGGACCGAACATCCATGGGACTGGAAATCCTGGTGGGTGCGATAAACCCTGCAATGCATACAGATATTGGAGTGTGACCATAATTGATAAACCGTCCTCACAAAAAAGATGATCTGGATACTTCGAAATATACAGGCTGAATTGAGTGGACAGACATTAACATAGACCGTTCTCACGACTGACCACACACCAAAAGCAGCAGTACTAATAAACAATACAGGGTTCACAAACACAAATCAAGTACTGAACAATAGTACTTACTACAGACAAGCAAAGTTGCAATAATTAAACTTTGCATACTATTTCTTGCCATTGACTACGGGATGAACCCCGCATAACTGACTAGGCCATGGACTTCGTGAGAGATGTCTACATGCACCATCACCATCTCGTCAACCTTGGAGAACCTAACAGACTAGTATTTCCACTCATAAACATGATGATGAATACAGGCCGCATCAGATTTGTTGGGAAGCTTTGCAAGAACCACACCCTTCGTAATCGAAGGCACAGCCAGGAAATTCTTGTGGTCAAGTACAGCCTCGAGAACACGCCTGAGAACAATGCTACAGGAAAACACTAGTTCAGGACACGTGGCGACAAGGACACAGCAGCTGGATAGTTTAGCAGTAGAACTCATGCCCAGGTCTTCTAGTTCACACGGCATGACTTTGAGAACTTCATCTTCACCGTGGACCTGGTTCTAATTCAAACAGAAACCATATTTTATTACTACCTCCGTTCAGAAATATAAGATGATTTTCGATATTATACTCCATATATGACTACATATATGCACAGAAATGAGTGAACAAAGACACTAGAACATGTCTTCAAAGGCATGAGAGCAGAGGTATTACTTGCAATATCCATAACACAAGTTACTGAGGCAAATATACCCTCTTCAAAGGTAGCATTGATGTTCATAAAGTACTCCCTCTGTCCCAAAATTCTTGTCTTAGATTTGTCTAGATGCGGATGTATCAAGTCACAGATACATCTGTATCTAGACAAATCTAAGACAAGAAATTTGGGACAGAGGGAGTAGTTGAAAGTAATCTATAAGAAATCAGTGTCAACCTCTCGCATGTTTTGGTCAAAAGAGGAATTTAGAACCGTCGTTTGGCACACTAAAATCACATGCAAGATCACCCAGAAAGTGTTACTACCAGTACTAGTACTGCGTGTTAGATAAAAAAACACGATCAAGATCGAGAAAAAGATCATCAACAAGAGACATTACCTTTTGTAATATTTGGACACAAAGGAATGGGAAAATTTTCAGGAATGAACAACCCTCTTTTAGAGCTTGGAGAAGAAACTTTATACATGACATCTCTCTGTTGTCTCACAGGATTAGATGTAAATATAAAGATAGTTTTGTTTCTTGGATAGCTAACCTCACATAGTTTGCTTTTGTAAGTATTTTCCTCCTTTCATGTATATTTGTAAAGTTGTAACTAATACTCTTTTATTTATTTAATAAAGGACTGTGAGGCTGTTGCCTTGCAGTAAATAGTCAAAAAACAAGAGACATTACCTGGACTTGCTTAATGAGGGATCCCAGAGACGGGGCTTGGATAGGGTAATGGCTTTGAGCTTGTCTGTGGTAGTCTCGGTGGGGTGCTTGCGCTTCTTCGTACCATGAGCCTCGACAGTTTTGGCCAGAGCCATAGACATCACGTCGGTTGGTGCTCCAGCGTCCATCCAAGAGAGGAAGCTGAGAGAGAAGAGTGAAAGATGGAACGAGATGAGGGATAAGCGAAGCTAGTGGGGGTTTTCTTCAAGAGAGGAAGCTGAGAGAGAAGAGTGAAATGATGGTTGCTTCATCCGTCCAACTTACTGCTGGAAAGGAGGGGGGTTTGTGATTTGACGGCTCATTGGGCATTACTGCGGCGCTCCGATCGGGGTAGTCTACCGTCACTCTACTACGGAGTAATTTAGTGCATGGCTGGTGGACCGAGGTGCTGGCTGTCCCACACGTCGGTGAAAGTGAGTAATTTAGTGCATGGCTGGAGGAGGATCCGCACGGTAGAGCGTGTCCACTGTTTTTCTGAAGAAAAAAATGATTACAACAAGCGTTTCCACTCTTACGACGGAGGAGTGCGAAACACGGCGGTCACTTGAACATACACGGTGCTCCTACTACTAGGCATGTGTAGTGGTTCATACGTCAATACTACATAATCTTGTTGCTAGTGTACTAAGATATGACGATAACAAATGATGTTGTGCGCATGTCAACTATATGTAACATAGTAGCGCTTTTTCGACTGTCCGGTCAAGAATGAATAGTGAGATCAATGTTAACAGAACTAGGTCTATAGTGCATGGAGAGTACGGTGCTACAGTACTCCATGAAACATGAACCATATGAAGCACGAATAGTGTTAGGCAGGGTGTATGAAGGGTGCACGGGATGGGAGCAAAAGTTCCCTTCTCGACCCACGTTTGGGTGTTTGGCAGAGTGCATGAAGGGTGCATGAGTACACACTAGTAGGTTAACACAAATACACGAAGAGGAAACAACTATATTGAGATGATAATGCAACCAAACACACCCACACGCTTTGTGCTACAGTGACTGATCTGCGCCGTCTAATTTTGATCCAACGGTCATGTTGCACCGAGACATGGACATGCCCATGCAGAGGGTGCCTAAACATCACCGAACTCCCTCTGCTTCTCGAGGTGCATGACGTTGGTGATGCAGGGTGCAACTGCCCATAGAGCCCGCTCCCGGTCGACGGGAGCCAGCTCGTCAAAGACGGTGTCCAATGGCACGAATGGATTCCGGTGACGAAGGCCTGAAAGGATTCGCCCCACAATGGCGACGGCACCCCGCAACCCCTCCTTGTCCAACTCAGCCCCCACCATCGTGCAGAGACGGCTCAGCTCCTCGGAGATATAGGTGAAGAAGGAGACCAGGTCAGGAAGCCGCAGCTCATTGAATTCGACCGGCTGGTCGAATGGGTTTAGCCCGACGGCCGGCATCGTCGTGCTGGCACGACGGTAGGCATCGTGCAGCCGCAACACGTGCATGGCAACTTGGTTCACCAAGTGGCTGAGGCGATCCTGGACCTCATCACGATCGGCCCACTCGTGCTCCAGCCGACTCCCCTGATGGCCTATCGTATCTCCCGCTTTCTGCAGCAACGCCGCCGACGCCTCGAGCATCTTTGTGGTGGATGCCTGCCACTTTTGAAGCTCCGTGAACTCCCGCACATAACAGAGGAGCATGGCACTCCTCTCCTCCTTGATCTCACGGAGCTCCACGTCCTTGGCCTTGAGCTCCACATCCTTGGCCTGGAGCTCCTGTGTCAGGCGCCTCACCTCGAACTCTGTGATCTGCTGCGCCGCCATGGCACCAGGTTGAAGCAATGGGGAGAGGAAGCAAAGGGGGCGAAATGGCTGAAAGGCAATGCAATCTATGGGAAGGCCAAGGGAGCCATCCGAGAAGCGGGGAATCTTTTGGTTTTCACCATGGTAAAACACCAGTCGACGACTTCTCACATCAAGGAGCAGTGGGTTTTACAGGTGGAGTCATCGTGACTAATTGCTGCCGCGCCTGCTCCCGTCAATCAAAAAAATAAAAATATTGCCGCGCCTGCTCCTGTCAATCAAAAAATTAAAACTCCTGCCGCACCCAAACACTAGAGGAATGCCGCAGTGGATATTTAAATTTACCTGCCGACAAGTAGATAAAAAAAGGGGTGAAAAAACAATTGTGGCGGCAGCCTAGCTAATCGATCGAACTAGCCCAACTAGCTAGCCACCGTGCATCACTGATGTACTCGGTGGGAAAGGTGGTCTTTCATGATTTGACGACTCATTTACTTGCTTCGGCGCTACGACCGAGGAGGACCCAAAAAACGCGCGGTAGGGCATCCCACGCCAGAAAGAATATATGCGTGCACCACCCGGGAGGACCCCAAAACCGCACGGTACGGTGTGCCATGTCTCGGCACAGAGGAAAAATGTGCGTGTAAAAATATATTGTATCAGACATAGTACCTATGGTTCGACCTGGGACCCAGCCAGTCTATCGAAAACACCCCACTAGCCACACAGCTTCATCATGCAAACGTGGCACGGAGGATAGATGTGGTTAGCTCCGTCTCGACCAGCCACAACATCTCTTGTTCTTGGCGATTCTTCTATTTTCCAAGCTTTTTTTAGTTGTAATAACACCACGGCAAGCTAGCGCCGCTCTTTGTTTGTGCCCGTGCAAAGGTTAGATGATGGAGAGAAGAGAGATTGAGATCGCAGACCTGGGACCCACCAGTAAGTGAGTTAATGGTCATGCACGTGTTAACGAGGCACTCCCTCTACTCTACTCAATGTAATAATGTATAAAATCAAGTTATGGGACAAAGCCAACAACCGTTGTTGTTTCAGGCTATCGACTTATGCTTTGTAGTCCAGGTTGCCAGTTTGAATCTCGTCTTTCAGACTTGTTAGTTTTAGATCCAAATTTGATTGATGACAAGTGGGACCCCCGTGTGTTGTTCCGATATTTCAGTGTAGGATCTTCTTTTTGAACAAACACTTTGCGCGGTTAGACAAGTAACGGCACGATTTACACGTATTTTGCAAATTTTACGAACAAAAATGACAGCGGCATAGAATATCACATTCACCCTGCAGCTTAGATGCTATGGTGATACAAGTTTTTACACCGTTGGAAGTGAGATCCAATGGCTTGGGAGTAGTCTTTGTAATTATGCACAATTTCCAAACTCTCCAAAGTTTTTTTTGCAAATAAAACATTCAGGCCTCATGTGTGCCGCTGCATCTTCGATCCAACGGCTCCCCGTTGCTCATATTAGGTGCTCCCTGTAGCTTAATTACCCTCTATGGTGATATGAGCATCTAGGTCGTATGATCAGTGATCAGATGGCACATGCGTAGTACTTGTACTTTCTGCGCATTTCCCAAACTCTCTCAGACGTATATTGCAAAAACATTCAAACCTCCTATTATGGGCCGTTAGATCTCAGTGAACTCATATCACCATAGAATGTACGGTGCCGGAGCACCACATATTCTCCCGACATAAGGTGTTATCGCAGCTTGGATGCTACGGTGATACGAGCTTCGAGGTTGTTTGATCTGAGATCCAATGGCATCTGAGCAGTCTTTGTGCTTGTAAGCAGTGGCCAAACTCTTTTGGGGCTTTTCTGCAAAAAAAAACATTTGAACCACCGAGGAGGTGTTGGGTCACAAATCTAACGGCTCCGAAGAGCTTGTATCACCAAAGCATCTAAGGTGTGGTGGCACATGATATTCTTACATACAGGAGAATATGATGTCCTCCTTCATCTTACATGCAACGGTGATACGAGCTTCGAGGTCATTGGATATGGGATCCAAGGGCATCTGAGTAGTTTTTGCACAAATTGTGTGCAATTCTCAAACTCATTAAGGTTTCCTGTAAAAATATTAAGACACATCATGTGAGCTGCTATATATATCTCAGATCTACAAGCTCCAAGTACCTCGTATCGGCATATAGCATCTAAGGTATGGGGCACATGATATTCTCCCAGGGAGGAGGGGTGGGGGTGCACAACCAATCGGTGGTTGGGAGGGTGGGGACAAATATAATCTAAACAACCCTAAACAAAGCTCCACAATTTTATCTAAGGTCGAGGGGTTGACCCCCGACAATCATAACTCTGCCTAAACACAACATTTGCATGTATTGTAGTACTAGACTTAATATTCATGTTTTAGTTTCATGTTCATTTTAAATATTGAACTGAGGACCATGCATGACTTACATTTTACTCCCTTTGTTCCTAAATATTAGTCTTTTTAGAGATTTCAAATGAACTGGCACATACGAATGTATATAGACATATTTTAGAGTCTAGATTCACTCATTTTGCTCCGTATGTAGTCACTTGTTGAACTCTCTAAAAGACTAATATTTAGGAATAGAAGGAGTATTTTTGAATTCGTGTCATACATGCATGGTTTTGAATACTAGATGCACTGTACTTATTGGATTGTTGTTGTGTTCGTGCGTGTGTGTCTCTCTGTGTGTGTGTGTGTGGTCATATGCTTGATACATACAAAGTTTTCTCACCTCCATATTGTTCATCTTTTAAATTTGAATTTGCATTGGAAAACTTACTAGGGATACCATGAAATGTGAAATCCACATTGAGATCACTATATCACAAACTCACTCTAATTCAACAACTCGTCATAAATCAATTACCACATTGAGAATGGTAGGACCCAACGGCGTACCAGCCAGACCTTGGCTCGTGTTGATCCTAAAAAAACAAAAAATAAAAAAACCGGGCTCGGTTCGTTCGGTGGCGTGCGTGGTACGCACATTAGGCAACCCCAACTAGTCGAGCCTCAGCATTTCGAGTTGAAATATCTGGCGGCCAGAATTCCAGCCCTAGGAAATTCCCCTCATGTCCCCGGTCCATAATGACTACCGATGAATGACAAAGGGATGCTTTAGTAACTAGACAACGTTACCTATCGTGCTGAGCACGGTTCAATTCCCTCGATCGCCGCTCGTCGAGGTCACCCGTCAACTGCATTGCCTTGTACTACTACTACTACTACTACTACACCAGGATGAGCACATAATTGAGCCCGTTTGTTCGTGCCTAGTACTTGAGTTAATATATCAGGCAATGCACTAGTACGGAGGGATTAACCTTTTACTCTGCATATATAACTTGTATGAAGTCTAACTAAGCAAAATGTTTGACCGATTCCTTTCTTAAGAAATACAACAGGACAGATGTACGGCTTGAAAATTTATTGCATGATGCAGGTTATGATATTGTTTCGAATCCTGGATCTTAAATTTCAGAAAATCCAAAAGTGAGCATAAATTCTTGAAAGTGAGCATGGTCACGTGATATGGCACAAATATTACTTCGTAAGTTTTTTCTTCAATTTGAGACAAGATGCTTATGACAAGTTGCACAAATGAAGAGCCAAGGTATTTTGGAACAAAGACCTGTACCGTTAAGGCGAACACTTTCACTATTGAAACCTTGGGCATTTACGTGCCGCCACGAGTCCCCGCTTCTCATCGGCAGGTGCCGTCCGAGCAAGTGTGTGAGTCGACGGGAGGTGTGCGAGCAGGTCGCTGTGCAGGCTCATCGGGAGGCGAGCCCTTTGACCAGGCTTCGCCGCCCACCTTCGTCCCAACTGCTCCCACTTTTAATGTTGCCGGCGCCGCAGTTTAAAATCAACCCCGCACTACCCGGTATCGCTACAATCTTCTCTCTTCCTCTCTGATTCTCCTATCGTCTACCTCCAACTAGCCTGACCTAAACGTATGCCATGCCGCATCACGATGGTCTGCCCTTAGTCTTCCAGTTTCCTGAGGAAGACACCCAACCGGAGTCTCAAGAACATAAGGCACTTTGGGACGAGCTTGAACTGGCCTTGCAGGAAGACGTCACGCCTGTCCCCGCTCCCGTTCCGGCTCCCATCGCCCCGACTGTGCCAGCGCCCATCCCCATGGCATTGATGGGCTGGGAGCCGCATATTGTCGCCGAGATGGATCCCACGGGGTTCCACGAGGTCCCCGCCGACTTTCACGCGCCCGTGCACCTGCCAGCGCATGCGCCTACGCATGCACTGATGCGCACGCCCGTGTCGGTGCCCGTGCACCTGCCAGCGCATGCGCCTGCGTGTGCACTGACGTGCGCGCCCGTGCTGGTGCTCATGCACACGAATGTCTCCGCCACGTCGTTGACAGCGCATGTCCCCGTGCGGGTGCCAGTGCCCCCCTCAGCGGCATGGATGGCCGTCGTCGACCGCTTCCTTGCACCAACGCCAGTCGCCTCCTCCCGCCAGTTGACTCGCTCCGAAGTCCAGAACATTTTGGCCTTCCTTGAAGCTAGGCCAACGTCTAGGAGTACGCCAACAACGGCGCAAGACGCCGCCGTCAACGTCGGTCAGTGGCCCGACAACACACAGAGCATGGCAGAGGAGCCGCTTCCCACCGCAAGACGCCCCCGCCGCCACCGCGTAATCTAAATTTGCCATGAAAAACGTTCGGATTGGCATGCTTAAAATCCTAACGTTTATCATTTCCGTTTATTTTATATCAATCGTCGTATAATTTAAAGTCGGAGTCATACTGAACGAAATCTATTGTTTGATCGATTGAATGTTCTGCTAGAGCCATATCAAAATAAATATAAAATGCCATCAAGCCACATGTATTCCTTGTCATTCAACGACCTAGACTGCTTCAATGTCAAGCGCTCAACGCGTTTACCGTGAATTTAATTTCATGCCAAAAATAGTGCTAATCACATAATAACATGCAAATAATATCCTACTTAATATCCGCATGCACTTAATATACTTCCAAATTAACGTGCATTGCACGTACACACTGACTAGTGATGCTAGTACGTGAAACTGGTGCCGTAACTTGTGAACGCGTCCAAATATGGTCACGGCAACATTGCCCGTGAGTTCTTCGTGTTTGCCCGTGCGTCTAAAGGCAGAAGGGGAGGAGAGAGAGAGCACACATGGAACCCGCCAGTAAGTTAAGGTGAATAGTACTAAAAATAATATTACATGTTATCCATTAAATAGACTGTGGTAATATAAAAACATTATGTGAACAAAGGGGGGTACAACAAACACTGTTGTTCTACGTATGTTGCCTATTGACGTGCGGCTTGAAGGCCCTGGTCGCATTATCGATCCTTGTCCTTTATTTTTTAATTTGTATATTGGTCCAAATTTGTTTCATGACATGTGGACCCCTCGGTGTGTAGTTTGTAGCACTTTAATTTGTGGATCGAAATTTGTTCCATTCCAAGTGGACTATTGGTGTGTAGTTTTGTAGCTTATTTATAATAATTAAAGAGAACAACAGAGTTTTTTGCAATAATACCATGGTGCAATGTTGAAGGCGAGAAAGGACGTGCAGAGAGCGATGACCGAGCTAGAGGGAAATCAACTAGGGGAGTTGCGGGGGTTGCAACGGTGTTTGGAGTAGTTGCGGGTCGAATGCTACGAAAATATAATCTAAACCGACCGGAATAAATGCCTACACAAATTAATCCAAGGTTGGAGTGCCCCTCGCAATGTAAATAGCTCCGGCTTTGCAAGGGATGGGGAGGTAGCTTCAATGCATGGAAGATACGGTGTGAGAAAGCGAGGTCAATCGAGAGACATATAGATAGAGAGACAAAGTGAGTGTGGTCCGACATTCATTGAACAAATATATATGCTCTGGAGAGATATTGTCTGATTGAGCTTTTCGCAAGGGTGAGGGCTGTAAGATAGAGCTTGAGAGATGATCCAGTCACAGACGTGTAGATATATTTTGTGCGTGGGAGGAAGCAAGGTCAATCGATCACATAGGCTCGTCGTGCGATCGAAAGAGTGAGATGGGTTGGAGAGAGTGACCTAGATAGACAATGTGCATGAGAGAGTATACAATGTGAATAGGTCGAATTGGGCTAAAACATGGTGATATATCATTTTTGTCCGAGAAAGAGCAAGGTCAATCGAGACATACAAACAGAGAGAGAGAGAGGGAGAGAGAAAGAGAGATTGACTGAGCGTGGCCCGCCATGAGGTCGAAGAGTGGGGGCGGCTTCGATGGACTGACCTAGATAGACAATCTGCGTGAAAGTGCATAGAGTGTGTCGATCAAGGCCCGAACAAGGAGATATATCATTCGTGTGTGTGAAAGAAAACGAGATTAAACGAGGCTCGGATAAAGAGAGTGAGATTGAGCGAGTGCGGCCCGCCGTGCGGAAGAAAGAGTGAGACAGTCTCGAGGGAGTGACCTAGATAGACAACGTGTGTGCCTACGCATGAGAGGTTGGGGGCTAGATAGGCAATGCATGTATTTAGCGCGAGAGGGTGATAGGGAGAGGGAGAGAGAGAGCTTGGCATGGGGTGCAATGGCGGGTGTGTGAGGTAAATACATTTGGTGACTTAGAGATCAAAACATGGAGAGAGAGAGAGAGAACGAACGTGTGTTGGAAACTGATAGCTTCCTAAGGTGGTTAGGAGAGGAAGATTGACCGATACA
>NC_041393.1:101543083-101629503 GCF_002162155.2 Triticum dicoccoides
AACATTTGAATGTACATATTATGAGACTTAATACCGATGTTTCAATTCGGTGTACATTGTAAGATTTGAACTGAGTACCATGCATACGGGTAATTATTTCGAATTCGTGCCGTACTAGGTTTCGAAAAGTTGACATTGACTCAATTTGTTGTGCTATTTTGTAGGTCATATGTTTGAAACCATCCAAAAGTTTTCTCACTACCATGGTGTTCATCATATACATATGAATTTGTATTAAAAAAGTAGCATGGATACAGTGAAATGCGAAATCCACGTTAGAATTGGAGATCGCTACGTGACACACACTCTAATTCAAATAACTAATTATGTGACACACACTCTAATCCACGTTAGCGTGGATACCGTGGATACCGTTTTGATTTTTTTCAAATAACTCCTCACTAATAAATTTATAGTACTCCCTTTGTTCACTTTTATAAGACCTTGAAGACATTTCAGACAATGTGCAAAATAGTTCATTTTAAGTTGTCTGAAATGACTTACAAAAGTGAACGGAGGGAGTATCTCGTTTCGAATGACTAATTATTGCAAGGAAAACACGGGCATGGTAATACATACAGATTCGTTTGCAAATGAAAGAAGGTTCGTTTGCATTCTCAAATGTAGGCGCACCAGGAAGACCAGGGTCGTGTCGGGGTGGTCGCGTGTGTCAGATGGACACGTAGCACCCAGCCACCCACCCCCTCCCTCCCTCCCCCACTCCCCCCCCCACCCAAAAAAGTACGACAACAAAATAAGTTCGCGCTTCCACGTTTCGGATTGAAATATCTGGCGGCCCCAATTCCAGCCCTGCAAAATCTCCCTTCTCCACCGTCCCCTTCTACGCCCAGATTGCTCAAATCCCTAATTCGCCGCCAACCCAAGCAAAGTTCAAATCGCCCCTCGTCTCGTCTCTTTCCCCACCTCTGTGCCGGATGACAATGATGAAGACAACGGTTGCGCTTCACCACCACACCGGAGCTACCTCATCTACGCCCTCGTCCACCGCACCGGGTGGTCCACCGACAACATCGGCCGCCGCAACCGACGCGCCTCACAGACACCTACTTCCACCGCATCAGGTGTGCTTCACCAACGCCGTCTCCCAGCTCACCGGGGCTACTTCACCGAGCACATCATCGCACCTCCGCCCCCCGAGGCCGTTGGGGCTTCACCAACGGTCTTGTCCACCGCATCGTAGTGCTCCGCTGCCACTCAAGATCTGCATCCGTGCACGGCCAGCCAACGCCAGCGCATCACCCTCAACGGCTCTCAAGTGACCCGCACTCTAGCTAGGCGAGCATGCCCAAACACCGGCTCGAACTAGGTATCCACACATCACTCCCTTGTGCACTGTTCCGATGATGTTTGGATATCCTTTCACTGCTCTCTTAGCTTACATGCCTATGCAACTCTGACTTTAACTCTTATTTCTTCTGGAGATATCATCTGAAACAAGAAAATCCATTTTTTAGCGAAACATGACGGCGCTACGGGATCTGGTACACATCCTGCACACTCGTATAACCTTGTAAGTATATGTCCTCCGGTACAACATCAAGGTCGATTCCTCTTATTTGATTAACCATTCGCCGTGTCAAAAATGCAGAGGGGGATGCAAGGAGCACAAGGCCTGCACATCCAAAAAAGTGGTAACATGGACTTGTACATGGAACATCTCAATTGCAAGCAGAGCTGTAGTGAGCCTGTACAACGAGCTAGCGTAAATCCGTGCATTTCATTTAATTCGTACTAGCATTTGTGTATGATTTGTGTGCAGTGGCAGATCCATGAATTCAAGTTACCAGGGGCGAACATTTAACTTAAAAAATACGAAAGCACTTGCACTCCAGAAATCAACATAACTTGAGAAATGTGAAGCTACATGCACTTTGAAAACCAGCTAATGATCCAAACTAGTTCAAATTATAAACACTAAATGATGCAAGCACCAAAAAACACAAAATGCAACATGGTGTACAAGGACTACAAATATGGTCTGTACCTGCTTGAATTATTCGTTCTCTGGCTGAAAATATCAAAGTGTAATTGCACCTATAACCAGTGCACAAACTGCATATCAATATATCTATCCTGCACAAGTATGCCAATAGTTTCAAACAATGGATTAGAAAAGTATTTATGCTATGTTGTCATGATACGGGGACTTTCTGGTAGATGGCCTCGACGTTTCCTCAAGCTATGAAAATGCACTATAATTTGCTTGTCATCAATGCCCGCAAGTCTCTGTCTCTCTCAACATAGCAAATCATCATTAGACACTAAAAACCCTTCAATGAGTTTGCAAAAAATGCTTGCATTAGATCCCTCATTAGACACTATATGTTCATCACCAGGAGCATGTAAAATGTTTGCATCAAATCCTTCATTGGCAGTCTGTTCATTAGACACTTCAGGCTCAAGAACAACATGAGCTTGTATGTTTGCACCGGAAACTTGATTAGATATATCAGATTCAGTCAGTTCAGTATTGATTGGGACAGTTATAAAATAAGTAGAAATTGGGTTCATTTTCTCATAGATTCCCTACATACAAGCAGTTTTACAACACCGTCAGGTTTAACTATTGGCCAGAAATTGAAGAGTTGAATTAGATATAATCAGGGATGTGATGTACCTGCTCGTTGCGCATGCTACTCTTGCAAGTTGCGATTGTCCGTTTGCGCAATCTCGATGCCATGCCCGTGCTACCGCGGCTGCCTCCCATGCAGGCTACACCCAGGGTTGGATCTTCATCTTCTTGTCCTTCCGTTCGCTTGAAGCCCGGCGACCGCCCTCCAACGAGGGTGCGAGGAAGTGTTGTGTCGGTCTGTCCAGCGGTGGCTAGGTTAGGAGCGAACCAGATTGGAGGCTAGAGCGAATGAATTGGGATTTTTCCTATTGTCGATTGATATAGGAGGCGCTCATTTGGGCCACGAGCCTGCTATAGGGCCTGCCTTGCACTTATGTTATTGACCCATCCAAATTGAAACATTTTTCTTCATTTTTATACATTGCCTGCTCGTGCGTTGGGACGAACAAAACTAGCCTGGGCCAACCTGGACGACTCAAACTAGGTGCACACTTTCCAACCACCAGAGGCGGCCACCCATACCAGCCCCTATGGTGGTGTCGCCCCTTTTTGCGTGTATGATTGGGTAGTGAAAAAATATTCCAGCGGCGCTTTTGATTTACCCATAGAATGGTTGAATTGCTTGTTTCTGTGAACTGAGTTTGCCAATAATGTGAAGGATGCCAGTCTTTTCATCCTATTGTAGATTGCGTAGATCTCGATATGCCAAAAGTAATCGCATGAAATATACAGTAAAAGCCAGTGTGATGTGTGTGGCTACAACTAGTCTGACTACACGTCCTCATATAACATATCAAGGACACACCATCTTACTAGATTAAACATTCGACTTACCAATGCAGTGTGGGAAGAAAGAAGTATTGGGACTGCGTATCCAAACAATTGATGCCATGGACTCCTTCGTACAACCTTGTAAGCGAAAAAGAAGTTGCAGTGTGCCTGTATAAAGAACTAGCGTAAGTTCAGTTACCTGCTTCTCGGAATTTTAGTTAGCCACTTATTGCAAAATTGTTCAATTATGTTGCTTGGCTTAATTTAGTTTGCTACTGATTACATAATGTCACAGCCTGTTAATCCTATTGTAGACTGCGCCTACTATGTGTTTGATACTTATTGTTAAGAATTACCTGTTTGCCTTAACTTAAATAGCTACTTGTTTGTTTAACTGCTTTGCTGCTGCAACAGCGGGTTACAATGATGTTAATAACTACTTTTCAGCATCCAATTGAAACTCTTTAATTCCTTGTTTGTTTAACTGGTTTGCTGTTATAACTCCCAGTTGAGATGATTTGCTAACTTCAACTTTTCTGAATCCAATCGGAACTTTAATGGCAAAACAGGTTAGCCCAAGATCAAAGAGCGAGGTCCCCATGGACACTGCATCATCCCACAGCAGTGGCACCGGCCCGATCGTGCATTATGAATTGCCAACTGTTGATGCTCTAGAGGCTAAACTAGTGGTAGAAAGAGATTCTGCTTCTGGACTTAGAGATGAAGTTGACATGTTGAGGAAGCAAACAGCACAATCGCAAGCAGTACTCAAGACAACCATTAAATATTTGGTGGATTTCAAAACGAAGCAAGCTGAGACTGACCACATTGTTAAGGTCCTGAAGGAAAAAAGGAAATTAAATTCCCACTTGGTAAATCATAGGTGAAATGTTCTTTCCATCGTTGAATAACCTTTGTGTTGTTTGTTCATGTAATCAATCAAACCATTTGTTTTAGAGATCATGTAATAATTGTTTTTTGTTTTTTGTTTTTTGGTTTGTAATTTTATTTGAGCACAAGTCTGTATCAATTGATAAGACTCGGAGACATTTCATTTGGATTGCTGTGCCAGACCTACAAATATGCCAATCGGGCTGAATGTGCATTCAGCAATAATAGTAGTACAGATGGACCATAAGTGGCACGCATCGGAAAGGGCCAAGATGCTGGTTAAAAAAGGATGTTGTTGTAGCAAAAAAAGTACAGCGGCTTGGCTTATGTATGTTAGTTGATATTATTGATCCATATACTCTATAAGTGTTTATATGTCTGTTAGTTCTGTACATTCTTGGTTGATTGACTCAGTATTTGAATCTTGATACATCACTTGTGTACATATCTAAATGGGAATACACATTATGCTGCGTGTGACATTTGAGTTGGACATGAAGTGTTCCAAATATTCGAATTCACCTTAAACTGGATTCTAGCTTCTGAATTTGAGTATCGACATTTGGAAACCATATTCATATATGACAGTGGAATACATCTTTGTTGTCCTTTTGAAGATATATATAAAAACACATAGAATGATTTATAAAGATTCATATAGGAATACAAAATGGATTCGAATTTAGTTGCCAGGGTAAACGTGGATGCTTATTGTCCCAAAATTTGAAAGAAGCGGCAAAATGTCCACTCCCACGTCGGCTGCCTGAAACCAAGTGTTTGGGAGATGGAAATTAATGTCTACCCATTACACGGACAATCCATCGGCCCGATTTCCATTGCTCTAAATAGGGGTAGGTTAGTAACTTCAATTAGACATGACGCGACCGCCTCTAAGCCCATTCCGACACGGTGGGCGTCAAACATAGGCGGCACAACACATTTGATTCAAGCTCGTCCGAAAGACCTCTGTTTCTCCCTCCATTCCCCATTCATACACGGTGGGCGGCAAAACAAACTCGACTCGGCCGAAATCGATGTAGGAAAATATTTTCAATAGGGGCAGGTTTGTAACTTCACTCAGACGTGACACAACCGCCCTACCTGTCAGCCCCGTTCATACACCGTGGGTGCCAACCATGGGCGCCAACCACCCTCTCCTCGCCCGAAATTTCTCTGGGAAAATATTGGTGAGATGCAAGATTACCGTCCTATCCCCAACCGACGAAACGTTCAAATTTTAAACAGGGGCTAAGTTCATAACTTTCCCATATTT
This sequence comes from Triticum dicoccoides, assembly GCF_002162155.2. Classification (NCBI taxonomy): domain Eukaryota; kingdom Viridiplantae; phylum Streptophyta; class Magnoliopsida; order Poales; family Poaceae; genus Triticum; species Triticum dicoccoides. The sequence continues at coordinate 101,548,612 of NC_041393.1, forward strand.
CAGATAGGCGTGTCCCAAAAACATGGTTTCCCGTACCTCTCCCTCCATTTTCCCATTCATACACCGTCCATGCTAGAACACCATCCCCACACTAGCCTCCGTCCGCCACCCCATCCATCGCCGCCGTCCTCCACCACATCCATCTCCACCGTCCTCCACCACATCCATCGCCACCGTCCTCCACCATGCCGGAGCACCTACCAAGACCGCATCGTCCACTGCTAGAGATGGACGTTTCTCATCCACGGCGATGGACCAATAGCCTTGCATCGCGTCCTCTCGCTTCATCGGCGCCATCGTCCTCTTTGCCGGGGCCGCTCACACGACCTTCTCTTCCACCGCAACGGGACTTATCCCCTGATGCACCCGTCTACCGTCGCAGATCTGCTTCAACACCACTGACAGCCATCGCACCCCCGATGCCTACACGGCGCCGCAAGAGAGGTGGTACTTCATATCTCCTCATCTTTTTGATCTCAACCAGAAAATAGATCTTAACTTGGTTACTCTACTTTCTTTTCAGCTCTTAGAATTTAGTTCTTAGTTCGAAGCAAACAATGGATGCTAAATATCATTTTTGTGGTTTGCAGCTTCAAATCTTCCATGGCACAGCATAATATGGTTAGCTTAGGGGTTAATTGATCATGTTGGTTCCGTGGTGGTTTCTTTAATAGAAATCATAGGGGAAACCCTCTTTTGCTAAAAAAATATGCTTAGAGTTTCCCCCTTTTATGATCACTATACGATCAGAATACGTGCTTCGTGTCATAATAACACTGCTCCACCCATCAAGCTAAACAAGCTTAGTTGTTCAAATACGAATCTGATATTATTAAAACAGAGTCGTTTAATTGGTCAGCTAAATGTTCCTGAATTAGTTTCAAAAATGCATGTTCGCCGCTCGGGTGTGTATCTCTACAGGGTGCCCACGGTGGGCCGGCCCACCCTGGGATTTTGGGTCGTCCCAGGCCTCGATTCCTCTCTGTTCTGCTGCACCCTTCCGATCTCTACTCGCTCCCAGCCGCCTGCCTCGCCGGTGACTTGCCGTCCCCGGACAGCATGACTCTAGGAGGAGACGCCGGACTAACAGGAGGTCAGGAGCCGCTTGCCCAACAGCATCACTGCTACCCGGGCGCGCCGCCGTGCCTACCTTCCCAGTCCGTTCAGGGCTCAGGCGTGCAGCACCCACCAAGCCAACCCGATTTATCCTGAGATACGTCCTCAACACTCAGCAGCCACTCCTCATCACCCATTTTCTAATTGATTCATTACTCATTAGGCAGGACTGTCATTAGGGTTTGTTGTGTGCTCAGTGCTACCTACACTTAATGGTTCAGATGTATTTCGGTAATCTTTAGTACCTCTAGAGTTCACAGGGTTTTCAAAATTCTGGCCCTCGGAACAAACACTAGTCATGTTGGATTGTTGGTCGTAGTGACATTAACCCAAATTACTACTGCAAGCCAGGTTTGTTGACAATTTTACTTGTCTTTCTTACTCATTCGATATAATATCCAATTATTCACGTCGATTAGTTGCAAACAATAAGTGCTAGACAAACTTCTTCATTCAGATTTTGGACGGTCTCTTACTGCAGTTACAATTCTGCATACTTGTCCTAGTAAGCTCACAAGTAAATGATTGATTCACTACATCTATGCTTGCCTTGTCATATTTGTTGTCAATATTCTTTTAGGGTGGACCACCCTGTTTCTAAATACTAGAACCGTAGAGATGAGTGAATAGTATTTCTCTATGTGATCTCTTCCATCATGTGTGGGCAACGAACACTGCATTGTATAGAAAGAAAGTGTCATTTCCAGCTTTTACATAGGCTTCGATCTTTTACATGGAATACAATCTGCCTACTTGCTTTGTGTCACACTACCAACACTCCACCCTGGAAGCTAAACATTATGCCACTCATAATTCCTTAGTTTATTTGTTCAAATACAAATTTCATATGATTCTAATGTTCCTACTTCAGTTTTTAAATGTGTGTCTGCCTGTTATAGAGACATAAGGGGTTTGTACTGTGTGTGGTCTGGTCAGCACGGTTGGGGGTGAACTTTGCATATGCAGGGGTTTATAGCGAGACACTCTTCGAGTTGAATACGCAATGCATTCCATAGATAATCTGACTACTTTTTATGTTTTCATGAATCTCACATTCTAAACAGCATCATAATGATTATGAGCTTCCGTGCATGAAAAGAATAAAGCAGAACAATGCCATGGCTGTCAAACTTGGCATTAAGGGACTGAAATCAAGTCTGGATGCAATGCAATGCAAACGCTCTCCACCTACAGATTCATGCTCAGAATATGATCCTAACAGTGATTCTGAGCTAGAGGGAAACCTATGTCAATGTAGCTCCCTAGTGGAGGAGTCAGAGGAAGATGCCCTATCTTATTCACCCATCAAGGTGCTTGCTCTAACTTTCCAAGGTTACATTGGTCGCACATATCTTGCAACTGATGCTTTGCATTGCTTCTACTTTGTTGAACTTCCATTAGCTTAGTTTACACATCGTGTATGTGAATACGCCCTGCCTATCCATTTTCAGTACATATTACATCTGTCATCATACCATATTTATCCATTCAAATGTTGTTCTTGTGTATCAGACGTTCAAAAGGAAGAGGGCGATTGTTGATCATGGAGGAGCACAAGCAAAGTATTTGGAAAAGGTAGTGGCACCTGATAAATCAAATAGCCCATTAGGTGTAGTTGCAATATCACCTGACCCACAAAACACCCCAACTCTAGCAGACTCTAGCCCTACTACACTGGTCATTTCTGATGCCCCAACTCAGCAGACCCCAACTGCAGCAAACAGTATGATTATGCCAGTTGACATAGCACCAGCTCTACGACGCAAAACCCCCATTCCAGCAAAGAGTACACCAAATCCAGTTACCAAATACCTTTTCGAACCAGAGAGATCCCCAATTGCAGCAAATAGGACCGTTATTCCATTTCTTCCCAGTTTAGAAGACGAAGCTTATGTTGTTGTGAGGAACTTTATGCGCATCTTTCCTTCATGGAAAGATTATACCGCAGACACAGAACAATTTCCAGTCTTCCTCCGCAACTTACCCATAAGTAATGTACTAACGTTATTCATGGTCATCACTGCATATGTTTCTGCTGACAGAAGACACAAGATTTCATTCTTTTAAATAGGCAAGGAGCAAACTGGACTGTGAAGACGAGCAAGGATCGGTTGTGCTTTTCAAGCACTCGTTGATGAAGTATCGTTCCTACCTGAGGCAAGCGCACTTCGATGGCAAGCCTCTGAACGAAATTTCTGTAAAGTCTCCGGTGCTACATTTATCCGATGGTGACTGGAATAATCTTGTTACACATTGGTCTTGGCTGCAGCGTAAGGTACTATCTATGATATGACATCACAATTTGAACTACATTTCTGCATTTGCCTTAATGTCTCATTTGTACAAAAACTGTTAGCAGAAGAACATTCGTTCTCAATGGACCATAGAATCTCGCTACTATACTGCACACTGCATTGCTCTTGTGAGTACCTCTTGCCCTGTATGACCATACTTACTTTCATAGTTGTTTGATTATGTAGCATCACTGCACATGTTAGCCTCGTAATCGTCCATTTGGTGGACATTATAAGATCCGTATGGACTCTTACATAAATTTAGAATCAACCCAATGCTTTTGAAGAGGTTTAGCTCTGTAGTCCTCTTGTAAGGACTGAACGTGGTCTATCACTGTACTTACATTAACAGCTACTCCCTCCGTCCCATAATATAAGAACGTTTTGTACAGTACACCAGTGTTCAAAACACTCTTGTATTATGGGAAGAGGGATTGGTTCATTGTGTAGCATTCTGCATCTTATCTCCCTCTCCCACCATTTACTAAAAAAGATCAGATCTATATTTAATCTTACCAACAAGTAGAATACACAGACAATGCCAGTGCAGAAGTGTAGCCCATTGCTCTTGTCAGTACATTTTGTCCTGTAACGCTTGTACTTCCAGGGATTGGTAGTTGATTATGTAGCATCAATCTGCATTTTATCTTCATTATCCTCTATCCTTCCAGTATTATCATATCTATAATTACTCTCTACAAAATGCAGAGTACAGGCAATGCTTATGAAGAAGATTATGTGCTGAAATTCTTGAGTTATCCTTCCCTTGACATGGAGAAGGGCATTATAAAGCCGGTGTTAACTGTTAATGTAAGTCAGTCCTTCTAAAGCCTTTATCCTCAATTGTTGTTTAATTTGCTCATACTCCCTATCGTTTACTACTGTTTAGTTTGCTGTTTCTACCAAAATGCATGTTCGCAAGAACCATAAGTTCTAAGTTTTACTTGTAAAACCAAATTCCTTATTCATACCATGCACATTACTAAATACTCCCTATACGTATGCTTGTTTTTGTGGATCTATAATCCAGTGTGTGGTGAAGCAGCCCATGTTTGCACCTTCTCATCTCCTGTTTTATCTTACTGATGTGGCTGATGATATGAACAACATGCCATGCACATTAACCAAAATAGATACAATGATTTTCTTTGACCTTCATCTATGCTTGTTATGTTGACATGGTAATCCAGTAGTGTGGTGAAGCTCCCCGCATTATGAACAATGCCAAATTTATGCTATTGATATTTTGAACTTACTCTTTATTTTCTAATTTGAAATTGGATGGAATTGACAGCACAGTTATCATCTTTGTTTATACACGTGCAAAACCTGTCATCTCTTTGCTTTGTTTCAGGGTGATATGCCTGATGGCATGCACAAGTCTGCTGAAGGTTGTGAGACAAACCCAACATATATTGCAGCAAAGGCAAAACATCTTGAAGATAGCAAGACAACCCCAAAGTCTTGTCTTGATGCAGTGTTCAAGTTACTTGAGACTAGCAGTCAGACAAGCTCACAGAATTCGTTGTCTGGATCAGTTCGACTTCTTCAGTCCCAAGTTCTAGCAGAAAGGCATTCTGCAACTCAACTTCGACTTGAAGTCCTATCTCTAAGAAAGATTGCGGAGAACACCAATGAGAACCTCATCGCTAAACAACTACACCTGGAAGCTATGACCGACATGCTAGTCCGGTCTCACAGCCTTGCTCAGCAGCTTGCACAGCAGTTCCCCCACAAGGCTAACCTTTCTTGAACTGTCTTGGAAGTGGTCTCGGTTCAGTATTATTTTGTTACGCTGCAATCGTGCCCAGTTTTTGTAATCTGCTTCTTCGTTGCGCTTTATGATCACTGGTGGCGAACTTCGATGCCCAGTGGCTGTAATATACCTTAAATCCTCTATTGTATAGTGTAGGTTTATTCTTAGTTACTATGCCATAATTTCTTTATTGTATAGATTAGGTTTGTTCTTAATTCCTACTAGTTACTGCTATCATTCGCTATCTGCAAAAAAAATCAGATGTAGTCGACCGGGCCGAAACATTTGACTCTAACAGGCCAGGTTTTAAGCGGGCCACAATTGGGCTGGCCTGTGTCTCTCTTGGGCCTGAAGTATTGGGGCCTTCACACATTGCGCTAGGCCCACAACTTACACCGGCCTATATTTTAGTTGGGCCTTTTGTCGACCCAGCACTTAGTTTGGCCCAGGTAGCGTTGGGCCATTCATAGGCTAAATATTATACTGGCATGTTATGGCCCAGATGAAACCACGAGCCTTTAGCAGGCCGAAATGCATGTTGGGCCTCAATTTTCACTAGTCGTCGACGGGCCTTCAGCAAGCTGAAATGTAGACCTGGCCTTTTTGGGCCCAGTTAGCTCATGGGCTGTTACCGGCCGAAACATATCTCGGGCCTTAGTTGGCCCACTGATATCATGGGCCTTTAAGAGGCCAAAAGCTTAGTACAGGCATCAACAGGCCGAATTACACGACAGGCCTTTAACAGGCCCAAAGTCACGTTGGGCTTAACTGTTGCCACCTTTAGCACGGGTCGTTAGTGGGCCTGATGTCCCATCAAACCATATATGGCCCATGGGCAGCACGGGCCATTCCTAGGCCGAAAGTCAAACTGGGCTGAAATGGGCCCATGTCTACATCGGGCCTCTAACAGGCCGAAAGTCACTCGGTTGTAGTTGGGCCCAAATATTCGGCGAACAATTAACGGGCCAAATTTGGCTTCGGGCCTAAATGGGCCCAAATATTGGGCAAATAATTAACGGGCCAGATGTGGCTTCGGGCTGTAAATGGGCCCAAATATTGGGCGAACAATTAACGGGCCAGATGTGGCTTCGGGCCGTAAATGGGCCTTTATTAAGCAGGCCGTTATTGGGCTGGCCCACTAGTACCTGATTAAGTACTGCGGGCCTTTGACTGGGCTGGCCTTTTTAACCTATATGGGCCTCTGTTGGGCCCAGCCATGTGTCGACGTATCATAGGCATGTCTCCTCCAATGGACGGGCGACATCTGGCCCACTGACGAGCTGAAAGGTGTTCCCTCCGGCCAATCAGAATTTTACATGTGGAAATTTCCCATTGGTCTGGGCTGTTAATGAGTTATCGGATCCAAAACCCGACCTGATAGCTTAACGGCGTTCTGTTATGGTGGATGCCACGTGTCGGTCACCCTTGATGAAAGCACTTTTGTAACGCGCGATTTATCATCATGGAAGTGGACACTTCCGTGATGATAATTTTGGTAATGTCATGGAACACTTCTACGACAGCACAGGTATGACTATCTTGATTCTGTCATAAAATCGTCATGGATGTACATGCATGACAAAAAACGTGACCTACTATGACAAACACGTATCATCACGAAGTGTATTTTTTTGTAGTGTTAGCTGATTCCTCGGGACTCCGCGCATGCGGCTTGCCTCCTTTGCCCCAAAGAGGAAACCTCTGCTCTGCACCCGCATGGCGCCCGCTTGGCCTTGGTCATCATGGCTTACGTCAGCTGAGCCTCATCAGGTAAACCTTGCATAGAACTCTCCACCCCTCGGGAGCCAGCCTGAGGAGGCCGATCCCTTGGGGGTCTTGGCGTCATCTGCCTCGCAAGGCTTGGCCCCACGCGAGGGTCTTGAATTGTTGATGTTGAAGCTGGGCCATACCAGGCCGTCGATGGAGCCACGTGGTGGTCCGCAGGCAAGCAGGGCTAGATACCCCCATATCTAGGACGCCGAGAAAGATGTTTTCCGACAAGTTCAAGGAGTTGACTACGATGAGAATTTCTCACTCGTAGTGATGCTAAGAGTCTGTTGGAATTATATTAGCAATTACTGCATTATTGATGAAATCTTGCAAATAGGATGTCAAAACATTGTTTCCTTCACGAATTTCTTGAAGAAAGGTTGTATGCGATACAACCAGAAGGTTTTGTCAATCCTAAAAGATGCTAACGAGTATGCAAAGCTCCAGTAATCCTTCTAAGGACTGGAGTAAGCATCTCGGAGTTGGAATATACGCTTTGATGAGATGATCAAAGATTTTGGGTTTATACAAAGTTTATGAGAAACTTGTAATTCCAAAGAAGTGAGTGGGAGCACTATAGAATTTCTGATGAGTATATGTTGTTGACATATTGTTGATCAGAAATGATGTAGAATTTCTAGAAAGCATATAGGGTTGTTTGAAAAGTGTGTTTCAATGAAAAACCTGGATTAAGCTACCTGAACATTGAGCATCATGATCTAGAAGGATAGATCAAAACCGCTTAATATTACTTTCAAATGAATACATACCGTGACAAGATTATGAAGGAGTTCAAAATAGATCGCGAAGGAGTTCTTGGCTGTGTTATAAGGTGTGAGTATTGAGTAAGACTCAAGACCTGACCACGACAGAAGAGAGAGAAAGGACGAAGGTCGTCCCCTATGCTTAAGACGTAGGCTCTACAATATGTTGTGTTGTGTACCACACCTAAAGTATGCTTTGCCATGAGTCAGTCAAGGGGTACAAGAGTGATCTAGGAACGGATAATAGGACAACGGTCAAAGTTATCCTTAGTAACTAGTGGACTAAGGATTTTTTCTCGATTATGGAGGTGGTAAAAGAGTTCGTCATAAAGGGTTACGTCGATGCAAACTTTGACACTAATCCGGATGACTCTCAGTAGTAAACTGGATTCGTATAGTAGAGCAGTTATTAGGAATGGTTCCAAATGGTGCATGGTAGCTGCATCTACAAGATGACATAGAGATTTGTAAAGCACACACGGATCTGAAAGGTTCAGACCCGTTGACTATAACCTCTCTCACAAGCAAGATATGATCAAACCTCATGGGTGTTCGATTCGTTACAATCACATAGTGATGTGAACTAGATTATTGACTCTAGTGCAAGTGGGAGACTGTTGGAAATATGCCCTAGAGGCAATAATAAATTGGTTATTATTATATTTCCATTTCATGATAATTGTCTATTATTCATGCTATAATTGTTCAAGCTTGGGGATGCCCAAGGCGCCCCAAGATAATATTTCAATAAGTCTCAAGCATCTAAGCTTGGGGATGCCCCGTTAAGCATCCCACCTTTCTTCTTCAACAACTATCGGTTAGTATCGGTTGAGCCTAGGTTTTTGCTTCTTCACATGAGTTGTGATATCCTTGCAATGTCATTTTATTTTGCTTTGCTTGCTGTTTGAATACAATACCAAGATCTGAAATTCTTAAATGTTAGAGAGTCTTCACATAGTTGCACAATTATTTGACTACTCATTGATCTTCACTTATATCTTTCGGAGTAGTTTGTCATTTGCTCTAGTGCTTCACTTATATCTTCTAGAGCACGGCGGTGGTTATATTTTGTAGAAATTGTAGATATCTCATGCTTCACTTATATTACTTTGAGAGTCTCTTAGAACAGCATGGTATTTGCTATGATTATGAATTTGGTCCTAGAATGATGAGCATCCAAGTTGGGTATAATAAAAACTATCATAGAAAGTGCATTAAACACTAGGATCAATTTGATGCTTGATAATTGTTTTGAGATATAAAGGTAGTAATGTTAGAGTCATGCTAGTGGGTAATTATGAAATTGAGAAATACTTGTGTTGAAGTTGGCAAGTCCCGTAGCATGCATGTATGGTAAAAGTTGTGTGACAAATTTGTTGCATGAGGTGCTCTTTTGATTGTCTTGCTTATGAGTGGCAGTCAGGGACGAGCGATGATCTTTTCCTACCAATCTATCCCTCTAGGGGCATGTGTAGTAGTACTTTGCTTTGAGGGCTATGTACACTTTTATAATAAGTATATGAGTTCTTTATGACTAATGTGAGTCCATGGATATACGCACACTCATCCTTCCATTTAGCTAGCCTCTATTATACCGCGCAACTTTCGCCGGTAGCATGCACCCATTATTTACCTTCCTCAAAACAGCCACCATACCTACCTATTATGGCATCTCCATAGCCATTCCGAGATATATTGCCATGCAACTTCCCACCATTTCGTTTATTATGACACGCTCCATCATTGTCATATTGCTCTTTGCATGATCATGTAGTTGACATCGTATTTGTGGCAAAGCCACCTTCATAATTTTCATACATGTCGCTCTTGATTCATTGCATATCCCGGTACACTGTCGGAGGCATTCATATAGAGTCATATCTTGTTCTAGCTTTGAGTTGTAATTCTTGAGTTGTAAATCAATAAAAGTGTGATGATCTTCATAATTAGAGCATTGTCCTAGTGAGGAAAGGATGATGAAGACTATGATTCCCCCACAAGTCGGGATGAGACTTCGGACTTTATAAAAATAAAAGAGGCCAAAGAATCCCACCAAAAAGAAAAAAAAGAAAGAAAAGAAAAAAGGGGGGAAAGAGAAAAAAAATGAGAGAAAAAGAGAGAAGGGACAATTGATACTATCTCTTTTTCCACACTTGTGCTTCAAAAATAGCACCATGATCTTCATGATAGAGAGTCTCCTATGTTGTCACTTTCATATGCTAGTGGGAATTTTTCATTATAGAACTTGGCTTGTATATTCCAATGATGGGCTTCCTCAAAATGCCCTAGGTCTTCGTGAGCAAGCAAGTTGGATGCACACCCACTTAGTTTCTTTTGTTGAGCTTTCATACATTTATAGCTCTAGTGCATCCGTTGCATGGCAATCCCTACTCACTCACATTGATATCTATTGATGGGCATCTCCATAGCCTATTGATATGCCTAGTTGATGAGAGACCATCTTCTCATTTTTTGTCCTTACAACCACCACCATATACCACCATAGTGCTATGTCCATGGCTTGCGCTCATGTATTGCGTAAGAGTTGGAAAAGCTAAAGCGTGTTAAAAAGTATGAACCAATTGCTCGGCTCGTCATCGGGGTTGTACATGATGGGAGTATTTTGTGTAATGAAAATGAAGCATGGCCTAACTATATGATTTTGTAGGGATAAGCTTTCTTTGGCTACGATATTTTGATAGGAGATGATTATTTGTTAGTATGCTTCGAAGTATCATTATTTTTATGTTTTATAAGCTTTTATCTTGAATCATTTGGATCTGAACAATAAAGAAAATTACATTGAGAATTATGCTAGGTAGCATTCCACATCAAAAATTCTGCTTTTATCATTCACCTACTCAAGGACGAGCAGGAATTAAGCTTGGGGATGCTTGACAAGTCTCCAACGTATCTATAATTTTTTATTGTTCCATGCTATTATATTACCTTTTTTGGATGTTTAGGGGGTTTACTTTACACTTTTATATTATTTTTTGGACTAACCTACTAACCGGAGGCCCAGCCCATATTGTTGTTTTCTTGCCTGTTTTAGTATTTCGAAGAAAAGGAATACCAAACAGAGTCCAAACGGAATGAAACCTTCGGAAAAGTTATTTTTGGAACAGAACCAATCCCAGGAACTTGGAGTGCAAGCCAGGCGATCATCGAGGAGGCCACGAGACAGGGGCGCGCCCTACCCTCTCGTGGGCCCCTCGAGGCTCCCCCGACCAACTTCTTTCGCCTATATAGTCCCATATACCCTAAAAACATCATGGAAGAAGATAGATCGGGAGTTCCGCCGCCGCAAGCCTCTGTAGCCACCAAAAACCTCTTGGGAGCCTGTTCCGGCACCCTGTCGGAGGGGGGGGAACCCATCACCGGTGGCCATCTTCATCATCCCGGCGCTCTCCATGACGAGGAGGGAATAGTTCACCCTCGAGGCTGAGGGTATGTACTAGTAGCTATGTGTTTGATCTCTCTCTCTCGTGTTCTCTCTATGGCATGATCTTGATGTATCCCGAGCTTTGCTATTATAGTTGGATCTTATGATGTTTCTTCCCCCTCTACTCTCTTGTGATGAATTGAGATTTCCCTTTGAAGTTATCTTATCGGATTGAGTCTTTAATGATTTGAGAACACTTGGTGTATGTCTTGCCGTGCTTATCTGTGGTGAAAATGGGATATCATGTGCCACTTGATGTATGTTTCGGTGACCAACTTGCGGGTTCCGCCCATGAACCTATGCATAAGGGTTGGCACATGTTTTCGTCTTGACTCTCCGGTAGAAACTTTAGGGCACTCTTTGAAGTACTTTGTGTTGGTTGAACAGATGAATCTGAGACTATGTGATGCATATCATATAATCATGCCCACGGATACTTGAGGTGACAATGGAGTATCTAGGTGACATTAGGGTTTTGGTTGATTTGTGTCTTAAGGTGTTATTTTAGTATGAACTCTATGATAGATTGAGCGGAAAGAATAGCTTCATGTTATTTTACTATGAACTCTTGAATAGATAGAACAGAAAGGATAACTTTGAGGTGGTTTCGTACCCTACCATAATCTCTTCGTTTGTTCTCTGCTAATAGTGGCTTTAGAGTGACTCTTTGTTGCATGTTGAGGGATTGTTATATGATCTATCTATGTTTTTATTGTTGAGAGAACTTGCACTAGTGAAAGTATGAACCCTAGGCCTTGTTTCCTACCATTGCAATACCTTTTACGCTCACTTTTATCATTAGTTACCTTGCTGTTTTTATAATTTCAGATTACAAAAACCTTTATCTACCATCCGTATTGCACTTGTATCACCATCTCTTCTCCGAACTAGTGCACCTATACAATCTACCATTGTATTGGGTGTGTTGGGGACACAAGAGACTCTTTGTTATTTGGTTGCAGGGCTGTTTGAGAGAGACCATCTTCATCCTACACCTCCCACGGATTGATAGACCTTAGGTCATCCACTTGAGGGAAATTTGCTACTGTCCTACAAACCTATGCACTTGCAGGCCCAACAACGTCTACAAGAAGAAGGTTGTGTAGTAGACATCATAAAGGTGCACTACAGGTATCTACAAAAGTGTCTGTTGGGTTGGCACGAATCGAGACTGGGATTTTTCACTCTGTATGACGGAGAGGTATCTGTGGGCCCACTCGGTAATGCATCATCATAATGAGCTCAATGTGACTAAGGAGTTAGCCACGGGATCATGCATTACGGAACGAGTAAAGAGACTTGCCGGAGATTGTACGAGGTACGGGGATACCGACGATCAAATCTCGGGCAAGTAACATACCCATGGACAAAGGGAATTGTATACGGAGTTGATTGAATCCCCGACATCGTGGTTCATCCGATGAAGTCATCGTGGAACATGTGGGAGCCAATATGGGTATCCAGATCCCGCTATTGGTCATTGGCCGGAGAGGTATCTCGGTCATGTCTGCATGGTTCCCGAACCCGTAGGGTCTACACACTTTAGGTTTGGTGACGCTAGAGTTGTAATGGGAATAGTATGTGGTTACCAAAGGTTGTTCGAAGTCCTGGATGAGATCCCAGATGTGATGAGGAACTCCGGAATGGTCCGGAGGTGAAGATCGATATATTGGACGAAGGGTATTGGAGTCCGAAATTGTTCCGGGGGTACCGGGTGACGACCACTGTGACCGAAAGGAGTTTCAAAGACCCCGGCAAGTGTTGGGGGGCCTTATGGGCCAAGGGGAGCGGGCACACCAGCCCACTAAGGGGTTGTGCGCCCCTCCCACCCCATCTCACGTAAGTTGGAGAGGTGGGGCGCCTCCCCTAGGGCAGCTGCCCCCTCCCGGCTTGGGGGGCAAGTCTCCTAGGGGTGGGGGCGCCCAAACCCATCTAGGGTTTCTCCTGTGGCCTCCTCCCCTCCCCTAGGGAAACCCTAGGATGCCTCCTACTCCCCCTTCCCCTATATATAGTAAGGGAGAGAGAGGGCTGAACCAACCCTTCCCCTAGTGCATCCCCTCCCCCCTTATACACCTCCTCCTCCTCCTCCGTAGTGCTTGGCGAAGCCCTGCCAGAGAACCACGAGCTCCACCACCACCACGCCGTCGTTTTGTCGGAGTTCTCCCTCGACTTCTCCTCTCCCCTTGCTGGATCAAGAAGGAGGAGAAGTCCCCGGGCTGTATGTGTGTTGAACACAGAGGTGTCGTCCGTTCGGCGCTTGGATCGGATCTTCCGCGATTTGAATCGCCGCGAGTAGGACTCCATCAACCGCGTTCTTGTAACGCTTCCGCTTAGCGATCTTCAAGGGTATGAAGATGCACTCCCCCTCTCTCTCATTACTAGCATCTCCTAGATTGATCTTGGTGACATGTAGGAATTTTTTTTGAATTATTACTACGTTCCCCAACAGTGAGGAGAGCCACAACCACCACCACTTGAGTGATTTGAGTGACTCCACCATATGTGACATTGAGTGCACCTACCTTGAGGGAGTGACTGAGCCACCACCACATAGAGAGAGTGAGGTAGTTGATAGGGCATGTGAGGCCATTTCGATTTCTAACAACTTAACCTCTACCTCTATTGTGTCTTCTCATTTGGTGTTAGGTCCCATTTACGATGACGCGCTGATCCTCGACGACTTCATCCTCCCTTTGGACAAGATGATGGCCGTGGTGGAATATGATGCAGGCCCCAGATGGTTCCATCAAGACGAAGATGATGACCACCATTTGGTCTTTGCCACCTCACCTACACCGCATGAGCGGATTGAGAAAGGTAACATAGGTGAAGGTGATGCTCTAGTCCCACTAGTGGACATTCTTGACATTGATTGCTTGCATGATGTTGATCCACCTATTGTCATGCTTCATGCTAGTTCGACTTCCCCATGCGATGATTTACCCATTCATGATGAGTTTGATGATTGCCATGTGAAGTCTATTAGTTGTGATGCCATGTTACATAGGATTTCGTGTGATAATTCTCTCGGTCACATCATGTTTGACAATCCGCTTGACTTGTCATATGCTATGCATGAGATCAACCATATGCCATATTTGCAATATCTCCATAGTGACTATGCATATGCCATTAAAATAAACCCAATTTGCACATAGCATAGATGACAAGCCCATGGTTATTGGCATTTGTTTTTTATTGTGATGATACTGATATGCATCATTTATCTCATATGCCATGCCATGACCACCTAGCTTCTGATATGCATTATTTTGGATGTTGTCCATTTTCTCCATATGATGTTGCCGGTATTGCTAATGAGGAGACCCCCATAGTTTCCTCATCCATTTTAGGAAATTTTGCTACATCCTATAAATTGCATGATTCCCATGATGGTGTGCACCTTATGCATCCCATGAATAAAAATTGCTATTGTTGTGCCGCACACTTGCTATAATTTGCGTCCCAATCATGTTGAACACAATAACTATCATTGCATGATGGATGACATATTTCTCTACCATGCCTCAAATTTCTTTGAGCGATGCTTATCTTGTTCTAACACTCACATACACGTATGCATCATAATGGATGATGTGTACATCTATCACGCACACACAATTTTTCCTTTGTATTTGTTTTGTGTAGGTACTCATGAATACTTGTCAACTTCACAATCACATGTGTTGACAAAACGAGCTCTAGAGAGCAATGATGACTCGGGATCCCATGGATGGTATTTCCCACCACTCTCTTCACACAAAGACTTCACGCATTTCTTCTACATGGCCCTCACTTGGCTATGGGTTATTTTCCATTACATATTATATGCCCATCTTGCCATGTTCACTTTGCATGACATGCTTATTCCTATGCCTTTGCCATTCATTTGTGACCCATGCTTTGCATTACACATGGTGATTGATTCTAGTACTTGTATGTGTATTTGCAAGCTTGGTGGAGATATTGCTTGTTATTGCCATGTTCTACCTATGACCCATTCATATGATGATACTACGATCTTGCTTTGTGTTCGTGCATGTGATATGTCATGTGCATTTCCTATCTCTATTATTTTCTCACACGACATGATTGCCATGATTTCTTCTAGTGTGTTGCATCTTCGCTCCACTAGTTTGCACGACTTGATTTCTATGCCTTCTCATATGCCATGTCCCATTGCTTATCACATAATTCATTTGATTGCCTCACACATGATGAACAATTGCTCTTTCTGTTGTGTTGAGTGCCACACAATTTTCACTACATCCTATGCACCAGTGGCGGAGACAAGGGGGGCGAGCAGGGGCCTGGCCCCCCCCTAATGATCGATCGAACGTCTCGTATTCCTCCTTAATTAGCAATGAGGTTGCAGTACATAAGTACCGTGGCCCCCCTATATTAACGTCAATTCTGTAGAAATTTAGAAGGCCCATGTGAAAGCCCACTAGCGAGTTCTTTTCAAGTCCATAGAAAGGCCAAGTTGGGCGATTGGTGTCCGCTATAGTCCCCTGGGCGCTGGGAATGCCTCCCGTGATTAGCGCTTGCATGGGTTAAATGTTGTTATCGTGCGCCCTTTGCCGCTGCGCGCCTCCGCTCTCCATGCTCAAGATCTGAATCCGACCGCGATCCAAGATGCTTCAATCATCAACTCTACAGGCTACCAATGAATAAGACAGGGTCAACACATCAAATTGTCTACTAGTCTCTGTATTCTCGTCTGTATCATGTCGAACTTATGCATCAAATTTTCATTATTATTATTTTGCAGAAGATTTTCATTATTTTGATTGTGTGATTTGTGATGCGTCGCCATGCTAGGGCAACGACGATTCCTCGAAAGCTGGAAGTAGTCGATGCCTTGGCATTCGCAAGCATGGATGGTTGTTGTGTCCATGCCAACAATGACGAATTGATCAGGGATTTGATTCTCTAGGTTTGTATTCTGGCAACATTTATTCTATTTTCCTACTGCAACAACTAAACTTCGTATCAGTGATGAGATTTTTGAATGGTCTGATGAATTGTCATTTAAACATGTATAGATGCAAGTTGAAAGCCACTAAGCCAAACATTTGGTTATAGAATGATTGTTATTGTTCGTATAACTAAATTTTTCATATGATATTGTTTTATAGCAAGGCATTTAATGCATGTTGTATTTTAGAGTAGTTTGATTATCAACTTCTACTGGACATGTATGTGGAATTATTGACCAATATTAGCGATATCTAGACATGCTCTAGCCGCAAGAAAAAAATTATGTATGTCTACTGTCTTGGCAAGGCTTAGAAATTATTCGGAAGTTTGTGTGGCACATAATTTTTTTGCTTTTGCTTCATCAAGAGCTCGCCCCCCCCCCATATGTCCAAATCCTGGCTCCGCCCCTGCTATGCACATTATGCTTGGATTGTCTTGCACTTGCCACATGTGTTTAGACAATCCATTTCATTTGGTGTTGTGAATGACTCTTATGCCTACCATAGACCGTTCATTGAGAGTCTTATGCATGATTGCTATGAGCTTGAGGTAGATGCTTATTCTTTTGAAACACATATTTGCATCGCTACCTCACATTTACATGCTTGTTTCCATGATGTCCTTGATTTGACATGTCACAATCCCTTATCACACCATATGCTATGCTTGATGACAACACTTGTTTGGTGAATCGCCTCTTGAATGCTTCGTTTTGCACTAACGCTAACCACATTTGTTTTTCCAAGTGTTTGTTATTCTTGCTCCTTTTGAAGGAATCACAAGTCGATGCGACATTGGAGAGTGCCCATTTCAAGCTTGAAGATGATGAGTACTTGGTGGTTGTCCACTTCTACACGGAGACCCCCTCTCTTTCCCATGATGATGAAGATCACGATCCGTGGACGGATCTCTCCCAAGGGGGGAGATGATGCGGAGCATCCCTCGACCACCTCCGTGGATGTCACACCGCCACCACAACCACCGAGCGGACCTACGACGAGAGCTCGCGCACGCGCCATCGAAACCGAGGTGAACTCTTTCCTCTTTGTGTTTAATTCGAATTCACACGAGAGTTGGATTCTACCTCAAATGGAAACTCTATGCACTCGTAGGTACCAAGAAGGAGAACGTGAAGAGACGAGGACGGAGACACAAGCACCTATGGTGGAGGAGAAGGAAGAAGGACGCGCGAGAAGCACGAAGCAAAGGAGGTTCTGGACCACCCCGGCCCTCCCCTACAGCCGGCGGAGCCCCTGGCTACCCCGGGTGCCCGGCCACTCTGGCCCTGGGTGCCCGTCCCTAACCTGGGTGCAGTCCCTACCCGCTCTGTGTGCCCGGCCATGGAGGGCCCGGGTGCCCGCACCCCCCTGGGCGTTGCCCCAGCTGGCTCGGGTGCCCGGCCTTGGAGCCCCGGGTGCCCGGGCCACTACCCCCGGGTGCCCGGCCTCTACAGCGCCAAGGGCGCAGCCCCCTGACAGATCCAGATTCCCGGCCCCTGCTAGCCTGGGTGCCCGGCCACCCATGAGCGGCAGCCCCTATCTGGTTCAGGTGCCCAGGCCCCTTTACCCCGAGTGCCCGGACCCCTCCGTGTGCCTGCGTGCACTTTTGGGTTTTGGACCCTTGTATCCCCCTCTCCCTCACAATTCACCCCTAGACTATATAAACACCTCCCCTAGCTCATTAGAGGGATAGCAAAGTATATGACATGATTTAGTGAGCTTTGCTCCTTGTATCCACTCCTCTAGGAGATCAAGACCTCCTAGGAGAAGATCCCTAGTGGATATCAAGCCCCCATCTAGGGAAGGACCCCCATCTTTGGATCATCAAGACCTCTTTCCTCATAGGATTGGGACCTCTTGTGTGTTCTTGGATCTAGCATATGTGTGATTGGATCTAGTTAATTTGAGTGTTTTCCCTCTCTTGTGTTCTTCGTGTTCTTTGTGCTCTTGGGGATTTCCCCTCCAATTCGTGAAAGATCTCCATCTAGGGTTCCACCCTACAACATCCTGCCTCCATAGACACCGACGGATAAGCCGGAGATTGTTGTTGTGCCGCCAATTGAGCCGCTAGCTCGGCCTCACGTCGAGCTCTGCCCTGGTCCACCAAAGCCTGATCATCATTACCAGCATGCGGCGGGTCAAGCTGATGGGGCTGATTACGGTGATGCTCACTGCTTGATACAGCCTCATCAATGTGCCTGCTATAGCTCTGGCTCGGACGCGGGGTTGAGTGAATTCGATCACGACTGTATGAATAAGCCGCCTGATGGGCCACAGTCGTCTGTAGGAGTTCTTCAACTCGCAGTATCTCCATTGCTGCTGGGGACTCATCCTGAACCGAAACTGTCGCTAGTCTAGTAGCCGCAGCTATCATGTTATTCAAAGGATTAGAAAAATGACTCGGGGGTGTCGAAACATGCTGGGGAGGTGTAAAATTCAAATGTGGGGGGTCTGTAGCATGTGGCTGAACCGGTTCTCCAGCCGCCAGCGCCTCAACTACTCGATCCACACCAGGCGGGTTTACTGGTTCCTGCTCCAGGCGTGTTGAATAGGTTCCTCGCATCGTAAATCGGGGGTAACCGACTCACATGCCTTCTATTAAAGACACTGTTTGATGCATCCCGGTCCAAGCTCAAATGAAAGCTCTCTACCTGAAGTTGTTCTGCCTCCCTCTATAAGGCGGCTCGTTCTGTTGTCATCCGGGTGTTCTCCGCGTTTAGATCCTCCTTGGCTTGGGTTATGTCATCTCATAATTTTGCGACATCCGCGTTATGCTGAGTTTGATTCGCTGGGTTGACCTCCGCCATCAACAATGTCGCCAGGGCATCCAACAGACCAGACAAAACTTGAGCCGGCGGGCGCACAGGGCTTCCTGCCCTGGCTGCCGTCACCGTTGCTGACCCGGAGATCATCGCTGCTGTAGTGGAAGAATCCTGCCCTGGCTGTGTGTCGTCCATGAAGATTGCAACCCCGTGTGGCGGCTCATAGGGGTCCGGAATATTGTCACCATCGGAACAGCCCCCAAGCCCACCATCCTGAACCTGATAGATGGAGTTGGTCTCACCAGTTGAGGACTCATCGCCTGAGTAGACAACCGTCTCACCGCCAGATTCTGATCCTTCTTCCAGCTCTGCTCCTTGAACAAAGCCAACAGAGACATGCTTCAGGGCGGCTTGAACCTTGGCGGTTCGCGCGTGCCGAGCCGTTTCGACGATGTCGGTGCAGATGTCCGGCTCAGCTTCCGACTCACGAATCTTGCCAAAGAAGACATGGATTCCGCTAAAGGGGACCCGGTACCCGTACTCGATTGAGCCGGCCTTGGGGCCCCAGCCCTCATCGTCGATGTAGAGCTTGCCGTGACGACCCTTGGTCATCCGGCCCACAGCGTATCCCTTGAGCCATGTGAAGCTTCCCTTCAAGAACTCGAAACAACCGTGCGCTGGCCCCACGGTGGGCTCCAATTGTCGTGGAATTGTCACGACCGATGCCCTAGCATGAGGACTTAGGCGTGGAGCCATCACTATGAGGTTAGCTTGAAGGGGTTAAACGGGACAAGGGACACAGAGAGTTTACCCAGGTTCGACCCCTCGTAACGAGGTAAAGGCCTACTCCTTCTTTAGGTTGTATTGCTTGGGTTTCGATTACCAGGGAGCGAATACGCTTGACCTACTTCTCAACTTGTTGTTTCTTGCCCTAAACCGCCGCCGGGTCACCCCTTTATATACACAGGCTGATGCCCGGCGGCTTATAGAGTTCCGGCCGGCTCATACACAACGTGTCCGGCTCGATGACAGAACTACACTTTCCTTAACATACAAGTTAACATATGGCGGTTTACACCCGTGGGTCTTAAGTCACCTTTTGGGTCTTGGGCCTTCAGTAAGCTTGCTTTGTGAACCACCATCTTCAACATGTTCATGGGCCTTCTCATTATGAACCGCCAGTGGTATGACCCGGCCCCTCCTGGCGGGTCATACCCAATAGTTATATCCCCAACACATAGTATCTGCCAATTCTATACCTCCTATGATGCAGATACGAACAGGCGCCGACTATCTCGGATGCTCATGTAAGATACACCTATAGACAGTGTATGGTAGTTTTACACTACTAGAAAGAACGAAACCAGAGGGGAGGGACCTTTCGCATGTATTTTACAGAAGAAACAAGAAATACGGTTCTACTTGCATCAAGACTATTTTCATAATATCACAAATTTCAATTGAAACTCAATACGGTAGGTGATCAACTTGCAAGCATACAAGACCCAGGGAACACATAAAATGAAAAATATATCTAACGTGCCCGGATAGCTGGGCCGGCCCGGTAGCACGACTGCCCAGCTATCCCGGCCGGCACGGCACGGGCCTGGCACGACATGGCACATGCTAAACGGGCCAGACCCGGCAAGCGGCACGCCAGGGGCCGTGCCTGGGCTTGAAGGCCGAGCACGCGAGCCGGCAGTAAAAAAAATGTATCCTAATATGACCCAACAAGTAAAAATATGCTAAAAACGCCCCGTGCGCAAAATAAGAGGCAGATTAGTGAGCCTGGCGAAACCAGTGGGCCAGCCCGATTAGCATATGAGTCATGCCTGGGCTGCAGCATGCGGGCCGCCACGGCACGGCCCGTATAATAATCGTGCCTCGAAGGGCCGGGCTGGCCTATTTGACCAGCTCTGACAGCAACCACACAACACACGAGACGCGGCGACGGGAGTTCCTATACGACGCGCGTTGCGTCCAATTTCCACGCGCCGCACAGGGGACAGCCCGATTAAAATATGAGTCATGCCTGGGCTGCAGCATGCGGGCCGCCATGGCACGGCCCGTATAATAATCGTGCCTCGAAGGGCCGGGCTGGCCTGTTTGACCAGCTCTGACAGCAACCACACAACACACGAGACGCGGCGACGGGAGTTCCTATACGACGCGCGTTGCGCCCAATTTCCACGCGCCGCATAGGGGACAGCCCCCGACTGGGCCGGCCCATTGGCAGGCTAGCTGGCGCAATTACTGTAGCGCGACAGTGCAGCATAAAACATTACCACGCACAGGCGCGTCTCCAACTGGGCCGGCCCATTCGCGCAACGCAGTGAAAAAATCACAAAAAACTCTGCTCGACAGGGGGATCGAACCAAGGACCTCCAACTTTCAACGAACGAGCATAGCCATCGCGATAGACAACCGTCCTTGGTTTGATATGGCGTGCGGAGCTAAATGTAAAGGAGACCCGAACATTTTCTCAAATTCCTAACGCGAAAATTATTTTGAAAAGGTGTTTCTTAAAAAGCGAACACTTTCCAAATTTTAGATGAAAAACTAAAAGGCTTGAACAAATTTTTGATAAACTGAACACATTTTAAAATCCCGAACATTTTTTGAATTTAGAGAACAAAATTTGAACATGAACATTTTTTAAAGCACGAACATTTTTTTAATCTTGAGAACAAATTTTGAAACAGAGAACAAATTTGTAAGCGAGGAAATTTGAGAACAAAATTTGAACATGAACATTTTTTATAGAACGAACATTATTTTAATCTTGAGAACAAAATTTGAAACAGAGAACAAACTTGGAAGCATGGATTTTTTTTTCAAAGCATGAACATTTTTTTTTGAATCTTGAGAACAATTTTTGACACGGGAACAAATTTGGAAGCGCGAACAATTTCTTAAAGCACGAACATTTTTTGGATATTGAGAACAAAATTTGAAATGGAGAACAAATTTGGAAGCTCGAACACTTTTTGAAAGCACGAACAATTTTTGAATGTTGAGAACAAGTTTTAAAATGAAGAACAAATTTGGAACCGTGAACAATTTTTGAAAGCACGAACAATTTTTGAATGTTGAAAACAAATTTTGAAATGGAGAACAAATTTAGAAGCGCAAACAATTTTTTAAAGCACGAACAAATTTTGAAATGGAGAACAAATTTGGAAGCATGAACAATTTTTTAAAGCACGAACAATTTTTGAATGTTGAGAATAAATTTTGAAATGGGGAACAAATTTGGAAGTGCGAATTTGAAATTGGAAGATTTTTTGAAACTCCCAAACATAATTTGAAATGTGAACAAAAAAAAGAGAAGAAAAAGGAATTGAAAGATGAAATAAAAAACAGAAAAACGAAGAAAGAAAAAGAAAAAAACAGGAAAAACAACAAAGAAAAAGAAAAAAGAAAAAACCAGTGAAAACCCGGTTCAAGAACCTTCTAGAAGGTTCCCAAAACCGTTCAGGAACCCTCTAGAAGTTTCCCAAAACCGGAAGCTGCAGCGCAGCGCTATCTCCTAACTGGGCTGGCCCATCTTGATCGCTGTAGCTAACTTCTCTGTGCGAAGCCTCGACAAGTCGACGCAGCGAGCGTCCAATAGGATTTTCCCGCGGCGACTGCCCCATCGACTCAGACCGGCGAGAGCAAGAGGAGATGGAGTGCACCTAGATGAAGATGACGGGCTCCGCTTGCGGCACGGCCGTAGTGACATCCGTGGCGCAGAATGCATTGATGGCATCGTGCGTGCGTTCCAACCAAAATGGGAGAGTACGGTTTTGTTTTGTTCAGTACACGTGGTGGATCGTGATACGTCCTGGCGTGACACGGTATAGCACGAACGCGATGTTTACACCGGGAGGAGTCCATTACCAACCAGTACCGAGTGTGGTGTAGCCGTTGGTATCACTGTCAGGGCACGGAAAAGCTCGGTCCAAAAGACTAACCAAGGACCCGTGGTTTGGTCGTGAAGACGTGATGAAATAATACATGCCGGCAACAAAAGGCCGGTTTTAGTGCTAGGACAAACGGACCCCGGGAATCTTTGAAGAGAGTTGCTACCACAGCTTTCTACATCTAGGGCTGCAAGAAAAGCTCGAGGCTCGTGAGCCGCTCGAGATCGACTCGTATTTTAGCTCGACTCAAGATCGACTCGAAAAGAAATGAGCTGAGTATGAGCATTTTATGTAGCTCGATCGAGAAACAAGCTGATCTTCAGTCAACATTGGCTCGCTCGATTTTAACTTGATAGCTCGATATCATATAAGTATATTAAATAATCTTCATGTCCGTTACGAAGAATTAGGCTCAACCATTGCCATATGTTTTGCACGATTTCTTTTCTTCATTTTACCTACTAGAAAACATAGGAATTAAGCATGAAGAAAGTTTAGCCTCAATCTGACACGTGGCCAACTGCGTGTTCAATATCTTGTTATTTCGACCGAAGTTTTAAAACAGCCACACCTTTGTTGTCTTCTATCCATGATCTCTTGTTATTAGATATTGGTCTTCAGTTGAGAAAGAATAAGTCGAATTTTATAATAACTTTTTTTATTGTCTCATATCTTACTTTAAAATTTGCTTTAAAATAATTTTCAAAATCATCTTATTTAACTCAAAACTAGCTCGAGATCGACTCGAGATCGTTATAATTCGAGCATGAGCTATATTCTACAGCTCGACCTTGAGCTTCGCATATTTTGAGCTCGCTCGAATTTTAGTATGAGTTGAGTTAAGCCCAGGCTAGGCCAACTCGCTCGACTCGTTTGCAGCCCTATCTACATCTGGGCACGCATGACGACGACGATGGTGGCAAACTGGCTAACACCCCGTGGCCAAACCAAACCCGAGACCCGAACAAAGGTTGGCCGCGCCGCGCCACGGCCAGCGTCACGGCAGGGCGCGACGATTTTCGGAAAGCCACGGACGGCCAAACCGGACGCAGATTTGGCTCGTACCATACCACCCGGCGTCATGCATAGATGCCAAAAGCCATCCTATTGGTCATGCCCTAGGCTTCTAGCGCCATTGAAGAGCTCGTGAGAAAAGACCGGACCTCATCAGATTCGAAAGCCCGGATCCTACGCGCGTCTGGCCGCCCACTGTTCCTCTCCCCTCTCATCCCATCACCTTTCGAGGAGACGGCGATGTTGACGTGCCAGCAAGTAGCACGCACACGCCGCGACGTACTACTCCTACTACGACAACGTCTAGCCGCCCGCGTACGTAGCCTATAGGTAGGCGCGCTATTCCGATCGCCCATCCCTCGCCACGCCAGAAAAGCGCTCGCTTGGCGCTCCCGTTTGGCCATGGCCAGGCCGTTTTGGCCGGCCCTTCCTCCTACCCCGCGCTGGGCACCTGATTCTGACTGATTCGTTCGGTTCCATCAGAATCAGATCGATCGCAAGCGAACAAGGGCAGGCCAGCTGGGCGGGCCGGCCTTAATGGCGAAACATGGGTTGCGGCATAAACAATATGAAAAGATGATGAGAACAAAAACAAATAAAATTAGCGTGGCCGATCCAGATCCAAGTTGGAAGTGGTGGCCAGGCCACCGATTCAAAGGCGCATAATATATGGCAAATCCGCAAGTAAACAACAAGTGATGCGAGATGCATTGAGCGGCCCCAGGGAGCAGCGGCACATGCCGCCAACCGCCGGGCAGGTGAGGTTGCCATCTTAAACTATTCGCGCGTCCATGACGACGGAGGGACAGGGCAGGTTCCGGGAGAAAACAATGGCCGGGTGACAGGGAGATGACAGAAAAAAAATGAGGGGAGCAGATGGCAAGTTGGGCGCCACAGGGCATGTGAAGCTAATTAACATGGGATTGTATGTAAAAGATCAAATCATTGGTAGGGCCTGGCCTCATGATGCCAATGGCAACTGACAAGGGCCTGGGCACTCATTGCAACAAAGGAACAGCAGTGCATGCTGTTGTTGTAGGAGTACTCACAAGAAGCATGTTAGTGGCAACAATGGGGGCGGCCATGACAGTTGGCAAGCAACATAGCAGTTGTGGTAGTAGGATGAAAGAACAAAATTGCTGATAAAGTTTCAAGTCCTTGGGCAGTTCTCAGCATGATAAAGGTGAGACCAGAAATGTAACAAGGGATAATAGTAATGGCCTACAAGGGTCTACAAAAACAACAACATCTGGAGGGAGGCTACAAAAGTAGTACAAACAAAAGGGGAGGCTTTACCATAGTCAGATATTGACACCTTCTACAGCACTAGTAGTAGTAGATGACAGGAGATGGCAAATTCACACTGGCATAGGAATTCCTCTGTCTGGGGCTCTGGGCAGATGAACAAAACACAACCTCCCCAAGGAAACCCATGGTTCGAAGTCTTGACAGGAAAGAACCATCTAAAACATGCTAACTGGACTGGGAGTGCGACCAGCACCTACTCGTCGATGCTCGGATCAGCAGAGGTGCGAGCCCGAATTCTGATTCTCTTGTCTCCAACTGTTCCCCACATAGCAGATGCTGATCAAGGGGATACATATAGTAAGGTGCCAAACTGCTTCAACACCAAATGCCGCCTCATCATCAGCGCAATCAGTGAATTTGTTTCCAGAGATACGCATAACCGGTGGGTGCTCCTTCAGTACAATGAATGACACATACTTGTTTCGTGTGAAATCATGAAAACCCTCCACAGGAAACTTCCGTCCGCTGGCCCCAGTTAACTTGATCAAGAACACCACAAATCGACCAGCTCTTGCTCAGGAATAACAGAACAAGAATGACCAGGTCCAGTAGGACAAGAAAAGTTCTGCTCCGGATCACCACCAAACTCCAACAAAATAAGCAATGATTACAAAATTTTCACCAATAGCGGCGCATCACCCCTTGGCCCTGCTAGTGATCGGTACAGGTACAACTTATCAACGGTCTCTGTTTCCACCTTATCCTCATTTTGCTCCTCCATTACTTCAACAACCAAGTTAGGCATCCGCTGAGCTACCTCTCTACAACCCCTCATGGTTAGCCTGCATGAATTCATCCACAGGAACCTCATATTGTAGAAATAATCCAGACCACAAAGCAATCCCCTGTCACTGAAAGGGCTATCTCTGACCTCAAGCTTCTGTAACCGAGTGCATCCCTCGAACAAAAACTGAAGCGACAGGTCACTGTTCCCCGAGAAGGCAAGAGACAAAGTCTTTATTAGTTTGCCATATTGCCCGATGTATGCAAATGCCTTATCAGTGAGCAGGCCAGAGACAGAGAGCCTAGTAAGTTTCTTGCAGTTCTTCACTATCGCGCCAAAGCCGTCATCCATGGGCTCCCCAGTAATACGGTCAGGGCGGTGGCGACCCATGATGCAAAGACGGAATACCACAAGGTCAGGGCAGTTATTGGACATAGCTACGACCGCAGCATTTGTCATCCGCTGGCAAAAGTAAAGTATGGATTCAAGCTTTCGGCAACCTTCGGATATAGCCTGAAGCCCAACATCTGACACAGACCCATCAGAGTCTTCGGTGGCATCCAGCGGAAATACTCGCAGCTCACGAAGATCAGAGCATGTCTCAGCCACAGCCCTGAGGCCTTCATCACCCACAGTATCAAGAACCTAAACCAGATGCAGTTTAGTACAAATGAAAATAAAGTAACATGGATTAGATTACCATGGCAAAACAAATAAGAGTATGGACCTACCCAGAATGTCTGAAGTTTGTGGCATTGGCGAATGACTGGTGTCAGATCCTCAGCAGTTAGGCTTGCGAAGCTAACGTTAAGGGAGGTGAGATTACCACAGACTGGGTAGATTGCTGGAAGGTATTCAGGGTTGACCTCCTGGAACCCAGAGAGGCAGACTATTGACGTCGAGGCTGCAAAAGAGGGTGCAAGTTCAGACACCGACATGCCTCCACCTTGTGGAGCCTCAGGACGAAAGGCCCCAGTGCCAAGGTGTGTGAGCTGCGGAGCCCGCGCCATGAGACGCCGTAGCTGCTCCAGTGAAACATGGTGGTTCACACGCAGCCGACGAAGAGAGGGCGAGCGTGCCACAAGGGCCTCCAGGGCCTCAAAGTTGAATGGGACAGCAACGCAGTCAAACATGAGGGATTCTAGGGATGTGTTTGACACTGGGAACTTGGAGATCCAGTCCACTGCTTCTTCCTCCTGATCCACATAGTCCTCGATCAGATCCAGAACCCTCAGGTGCCTACACAAGTATTAAGTACATCAGTCGATGAGATGCCACACCCGACTCCACCCCTTTATAAACTGAAGCGAAGCAAGAGAAACAAGCACATCTGGAGTCTGGAGACGTCCAAGTCTGGGAGTTACCAAAGTAGATAAGCATTAAGCTGCCCCCTCTTTCCAAATATGTAAGGCACCCATCAAACTTTGAGGCTAACTTTGACCATGAATTTGAGTAAGAAAATATAAGTTGTATGCCCCGAATATTATACCACTAAACTTTCGGATACAAATCAAATGGCATACTTTCTGTGACATATAACTCATATTATGTTGGTCAAATAAGTGGACAAAAGTTAGACTAAAATTTTGATGGGCTTTACATATTTGGAAGGAGGGAGTACAATTGGATTGCCACAAATGCAACGGAATACCAAATTGTCTATTACAGAGAGTGGGAGTTCGTTAACCAGGACCCATTAAAAGTTTCAGTTAGTACTAAATATATGAACTGCAATATTCCCTACCCAGGATTTAATTTTCACTCGTCAACGGGCACTAACGAAATAAAGCCATTATTATGTTTTAACGCCTCGAGCCAGTGAAATAAACCACAAATGTAAGCATCATTAGTACGAACACGTATCAAAGTACTTCGCACGTCAAGATATACTTTGAGTTCATGGGTTCGTCAACGGAAAAATATGCTAGTAAATCTAGCAGCAAAACATAGCAAGTGCGACAACAAGCTAAAGAATGACACACGTGCATAGGTTGAGAACTAGAGGACCCCGCGCGAGAGAGAAGGCTGCAAAGATTTAACCTCCGGCTGCTTTCAATTCCGGTCGAAGTTTTCAACCCGAAGTCAACGGGAATGCGTCGACAGCAAGCTATGCAAGACAAAAAGGGAGTTTGGCTGGGACATAATACCGGCAACGCTCGGCGATGACGGCGAGGCCGAGGGTGCTGAAGCCATCGCAGCAGACGAGCGAGAGCTCCTTGAACTGCGGGAAGGAGCGCGCGACGAGGCCGAGGTCGTCGTCGGTGACGGTCATGCGCTTGAGGCAGATGCGCTCGAGGCACGGGTAGGCGGGGCCGAGCGCCTCCAACCAGGGCTTGACGTTGGCGCCCCAGCCGTCGGGGAGGAGGCTGAAGTCGGCGAAGCGCGGCTTGCCCTTGAGCACGACGGCGGCGACGGCGCGGAAGCGGCGGACGGCGCGGCGCGGGTCGACGGCGTAGCAGTTGCCGATGAAGAGCTCGCGGCGCGTCTGCGCCTCGGCGCGGTACCAGGAGCGGCAGACGAGCGAGGCGGCGTTGCGGTCGCGCGCGGCGGTGAGGAACTCGAGCACGCTCTCCAGCACGTTGTCGAGGACCTGGTCGGGCGGCGCGGAGGAGGAGGCGCGCGGGCCGCCGCCGTTGTTGCCGCCCCTCAGATCCGGCGTCCGCCTGCCGCCGCTGCCGCCGGAGGAGGAGCCCGGGGAGGAGTCCTCGGACATGTGCGTCGGCGGGGAGTCCGCCTCCTCCGCCGCCCCGCTCATGCCGGAGGCGGGGGAGGAGGAGGAGGAGGATGGGATCGGAGGCGGTGGTGGCGGTGGTTGGGGGATCGGAGAAGGGTGGAGGTGGGGGTTGGGGCTGGGCTGGGGGGAAGTGCTCATGTGAGACTGGAAAAGGATTAAATAATGATTAGATCGGAGAAGGGAGGTGGACGGGGGACGGAGGAACGGAACCATTTTATTTTATTTTATTTTTCTCTTCCAGCAGAGTAGAGTATTTCCGCAGAGGGTAGCGCTACGGTTACCAAGTGGAGGCGTACCTTTGTGTACTTTCTATGTACCTCTGTGGCTTTTTTACAGTGCTGTACAGAAGAGTTTACTGTACGACTGGTTTATCCCGAAAATTAACGTTGGACAGACAGGGAGAGTGGCATATATTCTCACTGCCAAAACCTCACACAGCGACATTCAGCGAGTGAAGTAGAATTGGCTACAGTCAATTAGATTCCACATTTTTCCTTTCCCCTTGAGAAATACAGTATTCCGCAGCTGATCTACGGAGGGGGTGCTTGCCTTTCCTTTTCCCGGCCTGCGTGTCTGGGTTCGAAAATCCGCTGGACGGCGAGGGGGGGAAAGCGGGGCACCTGCCGCGCCTTTTCTCGGCCGCGCCCTTTTGGCTCCGCACGAGACGAACCAGCGCGGGACCACGGCGCATCCCCACGGCCGCGAGCGACCCCGCGGGACAGCGGCGCGGCGCTGGCTGTACGGGACGGATGCTGGACCTGGACAGCCGGGGGGCGTCGCGTACGTCGCCCTGTACGTGCGTGGGTGCATGCGTGGTACTGCTCGTGCCTGACTGTGCCGGGCGGTGACCACCGCGCGTTGGTGACGTGGTTTCCCGTTGCAAAGGCCCCGACCTTTCCTTCCATGGGCTGCGCCGCGATCATGGCTGCGTCCACGCCCGCGCCGCGAGCTATGTGACTATGTCGTGGCACCTACGCGACGGTGGCCGGTGCGGTGCGAGATCGGGGACGGCGCTGATTCCAGACCTCGCTTCCTCAGGATAGCGGATGGCGGATAGCCTGCCTGCCTGCCCCGCACCACCGTGCTGGCGCCGGTGTGGCACGCCGTCTAGAAAATCAGAGCGGATTGCGGAATACGAAAGAGTAAGGCCCCGTTCGGTATACAGGAATTTTGAAGGAACTTTTGGAGGAAGGGTTACCATAGGAATTTTAATTTAAATTGGGCAGTCCATCATTTTCTGGTTTGCTTGGAAGAAAGATAGTCACACAAACCTGTACTTTTCACAGGAAATCTAAAATCCACTAAAACCTCATGTTCTCATGGAGGCCCGAGGCTAAGAGCTGGCTCTAGGGTGGTGCAGCCGAATAAACAATGCAGTTGCATGAGAGGTGTGAGAGGTCATCCTTTTCAAGACAATAAACAACTATAATCAGTACTCACATCCATCTCTCCATCGTACTACTTCTTAATAGTGCCTCTTCCTGCAAAGCGAACATGCCATAGGTTTGCTCTTCCCACTCAACTCTATACCTATGCAGTTATTTATTCCTTCGTTTTTTCTCCCTCCGAACCGAACGGAGTCTAAAATTCATCAGCGGTGCTTTAACTTGGGTTGTGCGGTCACTTTGGTCACTGTACACAGGAACTTGCGCAATACGGTCACGGTGTATGATGTGACGTAAAAATACGGTCACTGTGCGCCATAGACCGCTCGTACGCCGCATATTTGACCAGTCGACGAGCTCCATGTAGGCGAGTAGAGGATTTATGTTGAACTGTCCTTGTGCGGGAGGGAGTATTTGCACAAAAAGCTGGTCAGGTAGAAATCCCTAATTCTCCCCCTCCAAATCCCTAGTTCGCCGCGCGCCCATCCTGTCCTAGCCACCGCGCGCCCATCCTCCTCGCGGTCGATGACGACTTCGTGTAAGGGCATATTTATCCCCAAGGTGTTTTGGTGATTGATGACAATGCTTTTGCGGACTAATCGTGTGCGTTAAGTTTTTCAGAGATTCATCCTTTGGCACGAGACGATTCTCTCCCCTCAGTGTTTTATTCAAGACGGTGTAGCTCTTTCGTTTCTATGTTGGTGGACTAGTTTCGTAGGAGTCTCCGTATTATCAAGAGGGGATCCGCTTTGGTAAGGCTAGGGTGGAATCAACACGTACACATCTTTATCGCACCTGCTGTTCCTTTCCGCTTCAATGGAGTTCCCTTTCCTCTCCTAGCTTGCTCTGACTGGTCCCAGCGATAGTACCGCGGTCCTCAGCGGTAGTAGCGTTGAAGCACATCAAGCGGTAGTACCGCTCCTCAAGCGGTAGTACCGCTTGCTGTCTTCGGCCGTAGTACCGCTGAGGCTCCGTGCTACTACCGCCTCGACTCGAGGCCTCTGTTTCTCGTGTCGGGTTGTGCGGTACTAGTTGTGGCAGTAGTGGCGGTAGTACCGCCCCAAGCGGTAGTACCGCCCTTACCTCCGCGGCAGTACCGCTCTGGGCCCAGGTCCCTGCTCCCCTTTTATGCGCGGCAGTACCGCTGGGTGGGGACGGTAGTACCACTTGCTCAGCGGTAGTACCGCCCGTCCAAGTGGTAGTACCGCTCTGTGCGGGGCTGCTTGGGGGAGTAACGGTTGGATTGTTCCCCCCACCATATAAAGGGATCTTCTTCCCCAAAGTTGACTCACCTCTTCCCCCAAAAGCTCCATTGTTGCTCCAAACTCCATTTTCGCCCGATCTCTCTCCCTAGCCAATCAAATTTGTTGATTTGCTCGGGATAGGTTGAGAAGGCCCCGATCTACACTTCCACCAAGAGAGATTCGATTCCCCCCACTAATCCCTAGCGGAGCTTGTTACTCTTGGGTGTTTGAGCACCCTAGACGGTTGAGGTCACCTCGGAGCCATAGTCCATTGTGGTGAAGCTTCGTGGTGTCGTTGGGAGCCTCCAATTAAGTTGTGGAGATAGCCCCAACCTTGTTTGTAAAGGTTCGGTCGCCGCCTTCAGAGGCACCAATAGTGGAATCACGGCATCTCGCATTGTGTGAGGGCGTGAGGAGAATACGGTGGCCCTAGTGGCTTCTTGGGGAGCATTGTGCCTCCACACCGCTCTAACGTAGACGTACTTCCCCTCAAAAGGAAGGAATTACGGTAACACATCCTCGTCTCCATCGGCTCCACTCTTGGTTATCTCGTGCCTTTACTTGTGCAAGCTTTTTGTGTTGTATCCCTTGCTTGCTTGTGCACTTATTGTTGTTGCATCATATAGGTTGTTCACCTAGTTGCATATTTAGACAACCTACTTTGATGCAAAGTTTAATTTGGTAAAGAAAAGCTAAAAATTGTTAGTTTCCTATTCAACCCCCCCCCCCTCTAGTCAACTATATTGATCGTTTCAATTGGTATCAGAGCCTCGTCTCTTTATTAAGGACTTTGTCGTCCGAAGAGTATGGTTGACACCGTAGACGATGGGGAGGAGGAGCACTCCGGTGTGAATCCGATCTCGTCTACGGGTAATGGGGAAACTGCGGTGTCCCATGAGGAATTCAATGTGGCTTTGGACACATTGAAAACCTCCATGACAACCACGGTTGAAAGCACGTTTAATAAATTCTTAGAAGGACTTAAACTACCTACCTCGCCGTTGAAAGTGGGTGATCCCACTAACAAGGTGACGGATGCTAGCTCCGACAAGGGGGAAGCTAATAGTGAGAAGGGTCCTTCTACTAGTGGTAGAAATGGCACCGGCATCTTTGCCCATGTGGAACCTCCAACTTATGGAGGACGGATTCCCTCTACTCATTTAAATCATGCCGGCCCTCCTTCTAAGATTGTGAAAAATGAGGATTTTGATTCTTGGGTGTATCGCTTCAAGCGTCATTTAAATCACGTGAATACTAATCTTTGGAGAATCATTGAAGAAGGTTTATATCCACATGACCGAAGCAACTTCACCCCTAGAGAAGCGGTTGATAATCAATTCAATGAGAATGCTCTCTTCATCATCCAAGATGCTATCCTCCCCAAAGATCTCCCTCATCTCTGACCCCATGCCATGGCCAAAGATGCATGGCAATGTGTTGCATCTCTTTATCGGGGAAGCGCAAGCATTCAACGCTCCAACTATGAAGTGGTGCAAGATGAACCCGATGAGTTTGCAATGAAAGAAGACGAAGAACCTCGTGAGCTCTTTCGGAGAGTAACCAAACTCGCGGTCTCACTGCGAGATCATGGGAGCAAGGACACGGATGACAATTGGATCAAGCGCAAGTTCTTCAAGGCCATGATGCCCTACAACAAGGCCATGTCCTCCGTCATTCGTCAAAGACCGGACTTCCATTCCATGACCTCAAGTGAAGTGTTGGATGAGTTCGTTGCAATGAGCATCTTGGACAAGACCGCCGATAATGCGGTGCTCCGCTCTCAAAGGGCAAAGAAGCCCAACCTTGCATTGAAGGCCAAGGTTATTGTGGAAGAAGAGGAAGAAGAAGAAGATGAGGAGAGCAACCCCAAAGATACAAAATATGATTATCATGAGCATATGGCTCTTGCTTCAAGGCAATTTTGGAGCAAGAAGAACTCAAGGCCAAATTTCAACAAGAACAACTCAAGTGGCTTCAAGGGCAAGCAACGAGTGAGAACTTGTTACAACTGTGGTAATGTGAGCCATTTTGTTGCGGATTGTCCTTACGAGAAGCGGGAGACAATGGTGGCAAGCTCATCCGAAAAGACAAAGCTAAGTCCTTCCCCAACAAGAACAACTTCACCAAGAAGACTCCAACTCGAGGGTTGGTGGTTCAAGAAGAATACCGTGAGGATGACGATGATGATGAAGATAGTGAAGCAATGGCCATGGCATCCGTTGCCATTGCCACATCTCCCCGGATGTCTCTCTTCGATTCACCCAACGAGAACATCACCGCCAAGTGCCTCATGGCTAAAGCCACCAACAAGGTAACCCCCAACATCGAAACCACCATCATTACTAATCCCTCTTTGACGGATGGCATTGATGAAAGTGAGGGGTCTAATGAGGAAGTTAATGAATTTGAGTCTTTTATGAGTAAGCTCAGGGGCAAATCCAAGAAGCACTTTGTTGCTCCCTTGGAAGAACTTGGTGAAGCCAATGACATGATCGAGGCTCACGAAGAAACCATCTCTAAGATGGAAGGTCATAGTTGTGACTATGCCGATGAGATATCGGATCTCTCCAATGCTCTAGAGGAAGAGCATGGGCATCGTTTGGCTCTTGAGGAGTCACACAACGATGACCATGCCAAGTTAAAGAAAGATCTTGATCATGCTCTTCTTGTGTCTTGTGTGCTAACTTCTGAGAAGGCTAAACTTGGGGTTGATCATGCTAGACTCAATGAGGAGTTTGATGTACTTGACAAGGCCCACAAGGTCTTGAAAGGTGCTCATGCAAACCTCAAGGAGTCTCATGCTCAACTCCAAGTTGAGCTAACCAAGGAAAAGGCCACCTTTCCTCATATGGTATTAATTGATAATGCATATGCCACTAACCCGTGTTGTGAGCATGTGCACCTTGTGGAGGAGAATGCCAAATTGAAGGATCAACTTGAGAAAGGCCTTGTGACATGCATTCAAGGTGAGAAGAACCTCAACGACCTTTTGAGCAATCAAAAGGAAGTTGTGGCCAAGGAAGGAATTGGGTTCGCACCCAAGTCCAAGAACAAGAAGAAGAACGCCAAGACCAAACGACCTCCTCCTCTCAAGCAAACCTTTGTGAAAGAGGGAGAGGGTGCTCCTAAGGAGAAGAAGAACAATGTGAAGGGTGTTGATGTCAAACAGGGCAAAACCACCTCCTCCTCCTTCAACAAAGCCGGCAATTTTAACCCTTCTTATGTGTTGTGCCGTGCTAGTGATGGACATGTTTATGCTAAATTTGTTGGTTCTCCTTATGAGTACATTGAATGGTCTATTTGGGTTCCTAAGACCCTTGTTACTAACATCAAAGGACCCATTACTAAATGGGTACCTAAAACCAAGCATTGATCTCTTGTAGGTGTTTGCTTCCGGTGGGGGATCATGGTTGCTCGATAGTGGAGCAACAAATCATATGATCGGGAGCAAGGACTTGGTGGTGGACGTGCAAAAGATTCCATCTATGCCCACCAATGTCGAGTGGGGTGATGCCTCACATTCTAAGGTATTGGGTCTTGGCAAGGTTGTCATTTCTCATGATCTAACGATCGAGAAAGTCATGCTTGTTGAGTCCCTTGCATACAATTTACTTTCCGTTCGTCAACTTGCACTCATGGGTTTTGCCACTTTCTTTGACATTGATACCGTGGCCCTCTTGTGGAGCAAGACTCTTAAAGTAGCCTTTCTTGGGCATGTCGAGAACGGTCTCTATGTGATTAACTTTTCGGAGCGACCCACTAAGACCGTGACATGCCTAATGGCTAAAGTTGACGTGGGATGGCTTTGGCATCGCCGTTTAGCCCACGTCAATATGAGATCTTTGCAAAGTCTTCTCAAGGGGGACCATCTTCCGTGGACTAACAAATGTTAGTTTTGCCAAAGATCGTGCTTGCAGTGCTTGTATCGAAGGAAAGCTTCATGAGAAGTCTCACCCTCCCTCGACCATCATCTACTCGAAGAGACCCTTGGAGCTCCTTCACATGGATCTCTTTGGGCCCCCATCTTTTGATAGTCTTGGAGGTAGAAAGTATTGCTTGGTGATTGTGGATGATTATTCAAGATACACTTGGGGTATACTTCTTCAAGAGGAAGAGTGAGACTCAACAAACCGTCATCGACTTTGCAAATGAAGCTCAACGTCAACATGATGCAAAGATCTTGACAATAAGAAGTGACAACGGCACCGAGTTCAAGAACTACACCTTGGATGAGTTTCTTAGTGATGAGGGGATCAAGCATCAATATGCTGCACCATATACCCCTCAACAAAATGGTGTTGCTAAGAGGAAGAACCGGATGTTGATGGATGCGGCAAGGACCATGATGGCGGAGTTCAAGTCTCCATACAACTTTTGGGCTGAAGCCATCAACATAGCATGTCATGCATCCAATCGGCTCTATCTCCGCAAAGGCTTGAACAAGACTCCTTATGAAATATTCACCGGTAACAAGCCCAATCTCAAGTACTTCCAGGTGTTCGGGTGTAAGTGTTTCATTCTCAAGAAAGGTGTTCGTTTGTCTAAATTTGAGGCTAGAGCTTATGAGGGCATATTTGTTGGTTATGCTACAAACTCTCATGCTTACCGTGTCCTCAACAAGTCCACAGGACTCATTGAGGAGATGTGTAACATGGAGTTTGACGAAAATAACGGCTCCCAAGTGGAGAAAAGTGGTACTTGTGATGTAGGTGATGAAATTCCTCCCCAAGCCATAAGAAGACTGGGTATTGGTCATATTCTACCCATTAAGGAACCCCTTGTGGCCGAAGGAGAAGGACAATGCACCACTCAAGTGGAGCCATCACCTCCCCAAGACCCACACGCTTCCGAAGAACAAAGTGAAGGCCCTCAACCTCGTGAACAAGACCAAGGGCAAGATCAACCTCAAGATGGTGGTGAACCACCAAATGATGCCCAAGGTCAAGTTCTCCCCCTCGAGCAAGTTCAAGATCAAGAGCAAACTCAAGATCTTGAACAAGCTCAGGACGGCGCTCAAGATAATCAAGTTAACCCTCCTCCTTCCACATCCGAGGAGGAATTAGAGCGTCGTGCTGCGAAGATTGCTTCCAAGCTCACCACCAAAGGTCATCTCATGGAGAATGTGGTTGGAAGCCTAAGAAAGGGGGTAAGCACTCGTAGACAATTAGCAAACTATTGTGAGCATCACGCGTTTGCCTCTTGTGTTGAACCCCAAAAGGTCTGTGAGGCGCTCGAAGATCCGGATTGGCTCAATGCCATGCATGAAGAACTCAACAACTTCGAGTATAACAAGGTGTGGAGATTGGTGCCAAGGCCGTCGGGGAACCACAACGTCATTGGAACCAAGTGGATATTCAAGAACAAGTAAGATGCTCATGGGAACATCATTCGCAACAAGGCAAGATTGGTAGCACAAGGCTAGTCCCAAGTCGAGGGCATCGACTACGGTGAAACCTTTTCTCCCGTTGCTCGCCTTGAATCCATTCGTTTGTTGATTGCTCATGCTTCCCATCACAACTTTAAGTTACAACAAATGGATGTGAAAAGTGCTTTTTTTAATGGTCCTATTAATGAGTTGGTGTCAAGCAACCCCCCAGGTTCGAGGATCCCTACTTCTCGGATCATGTGTATCAACTCGATAAGGCACTCTATGGCCTTAAACAAGCCCCATGTGCGTGGTATGACCACCTTACCGAGTTGTTACAAGATCGTGGATTTGAGGTGGGGCAAATCGATCCCACTCTTTTTACTAAGAAGGTCAAAG
The DNA here is from genome assembly GCF_002162155.2 of Triticum dicoccoides. NCBI lineage: Eukaryota > Viridiplantae > Streptophyta > Magnoliopsida > Poales > Poaceae > Triticum > Triticum dicoccoides. Next base: position 101,585,576 of record NC_041393.1, read on the forward strand.
GGGAGTTGTTTGTATGCCAACTATATGTTGATGATATTATCTTTGGTTCCCCTAACAAAGCTTCCAATGAGGAATTTGCCGCTCTCATGACCTCTAAGTTCAAGATGTCGTCGATGGGAGAGTTGAAGTTCTTCCTCGGTTTCGACATCAAGCAAAGAAGAGAAGGTACTTTCATACATCAAGCCAAATACACTCAAGACATGCTAAAAAGATTCAAGCTAAGCGATGTAAAGCCGGCTTCCACTCCAATGCCTACCAAGTGCCAACTTGACATTGATCCCAATGGTAAAGCGGTGGATCAAAAGGTATATCGCTCCATGACTGGCTCCTTGCTTTACCTTTGTGCATCTAGACCGGATATCATGTTGAGTGTGGGAATGTGTGCACGGTTTCAAGCCGCACCGAAGGAAAGCCACTATGTGGCGGTCAAGCGAATCTTTCGATATTTGGCTCATACCCCAAACTTTGGCTTATGGTACCCAAGAGGAGCAAACTTCAAGCTTGAAGGATATACGTATTCTTATTGGGCGGGAGACAAAGTGGATAGGAAGTCCACTTCCGGAGGGTGCCAATTTCTTGGTTGCTCTTTGGTGAGTTGGTCTTCCAAGAAGCAAAGTTGTGTGTCTCTCTCGTCCACCGAAGCGGAATATGTGGCGACCGGTAGTTGTTGTGCACAACTCTTATGGATGAGGCAAACTTTAAAGGAGTACCGTGTCATTTGTGACAAAGTACCTCTTTGGTGTGATAATGAAAGTGCCATCAAGATTTCTCTCAACCCGGTGCAACATTTCAAGACGAAGCATATTGAGATTCGGTATCACTTCATCCGGGATCATATTAGGCGAGGGGAGATCGAGCTCAAGTATGTCAACACTCATGATAACCTTGCAGATATTTTCACGAAGCCCTTGGATGAAGCAAGATTTCACGAGTTAAGGCATGATCTAAATATCATTGATTCGAGCAATGTGACTTGAACCCTTGCACACCCTCCTCATTCAACATGTTGTCTAGTTTAGGTTTAGGCATGGACATAGGGGGAGTGTTGTTCTCTCATTGAACTCTTCCTCCCCCCATTATGCATAAATTGATTATGTCCTTCTTTTTAACCATCTTCGATGGTTTTTGTGCTTCACGGATGAGTTTTGGTCATGGGCCCAAGGTTAAAATCTTCGTGGCGCCATACCTCTTGACTCAAACATAGGTGGCCTCGGCCACCGCCCTCTCTTGAAGAGGTGTGTCTTGGCCTCTTGCTAGTGTGTTCACTGCCGAGTTAGCCTTTCCTCCATTTCTTGCCGTTGGTTTTCCGTTTCTTTTTGAGCTTAGCCTTGCTGTCTAGTGGCCTTGAGTTGCTGGGCGGTACTACCACTGGTGGTGCGCGGTACTACCGCTTATAAGCGGTACTACCGCCCATCAGCGCGGTACTACCGCTACGGGGCAGGGTCAGGGGGTTATATCAGGGCAGGGGGAGGTTTCTTCTTCCCCATACCCATTCGCTTCGCCCACTCGCTCCTCTTCGTCTCTCCAGCAACTGTTCGCCGTGGGAGGGCTCTAGCGGATCTCCTTCTCCGGGGCGACCCTCTCCATTCCTTTCGATGGAGTCGATCCCCACCTCGTCCTCTTGCCATGGATGCCGGTATTGCCCCCGTTCCCTCTCTCTTCTTGTCTAGATGTCAAATCTAGCGTCTTAGGGGCAATACTGGTTGCATCTCTAGATTTTTGGCTAAATCTAGGCTTGAGTAGGATGGAGAAGGCAACTAGACGGTTTGGATCAGTGATTTGTAGGATTATTTTTGAGTTTGGTAGGACGGTAGTGCCGGATCTGACCGCGGCAGTAGGAAACCATTGTTTCCCCGCCTCAAGCGGTATTACCGCTCTCACTTGAGCGGTGCTACCGCTTGGAGCGGTACTGCCGCCTCCAGGTCGCGGTACTACCGCTGCCTACCAAATTCCATCATGCTCCTGCCATTTAGTGATCCTTTTTGTTGAGTTTGGTGGCTTATGCTCGTTCTTTCTGGTTGTTTTGCGTGTTCTTGTGTTTGGTTCTAGGTGATGAACATCCTAAGCATCAAGCTCACCGTGTCAACCCCGGTCGTGCCACGTCAAAGCGTTACCGCACATCTGAGTCAGTGGGAGGTTCCTCAAGTGCTCCACCTCCACCTCAACTCAAGAAGAAGTCTGCTGTCAAGCCAAAGCCAACGGGCAAAACCATGCCTTAAATGAATGCCAAGGAGTTCTGGGCAAGACGTCGCTGCAACCCTTATGAGGCAGACCAAGAACCCACTTTGGTCAACCGTCCGTTCTGGAACAGGTTTCAGTTTGCCATATTCTTCGATGTGCTCAAGGCCAAGAAGAATCTCTATGTTGTTGTGCGCTCCATCGACACGGACTATATGGAGCAGGATCCTGAGTACTTTGGTGAAGCTCTTCAGATGTGCACTCAGCTGAACATTCTCAGAATCATGCAATTCAACAAGGACTATGATGCAGATATTGTGGCTCAATTCTATACCACTGGTTATCTAGGGACTGACGAGGACAGGACTCTAACTTGGATGACCAATGGCAAGTTGCTTTCTGCCAAGTGGAAGGCATTCATGGAGTTACTTGGGGTGGAAGATCACGGGCTTGCGTCTCCTGTCGGCTTTCGCCCTCACCGCAACACAACCTCCACTCACAAGCAAGCTCTCTGGCCCTATTGCACACTAAAGATCAACCCTGAGACTAAGAAGGAAACTTATGAGTTGCCTGCCTTTCTGGACATTCTTCATCGTGTCTTGCGTGAGACTCTTTTCCCTTGCATCGGGAATCTGGATATGGTTCATTCTTATCTTGTGGACATGCTTCTCTTCTGCCAGTGTGAGAAGGAAGAAAACACTGGCGAGTCCCTGGACATCTCTCATGTTATGTGGTCTGAGCTCTTATCTGCTATCTCTGAGCACAAGTGCCTGATTTATGGTCTGTTTATCATGCTGCTTATTGAGAAGGCCTGGGATCATGTCTATCCCAAGGTTATGCTAGATACTGGAGAATTGGTGTCTCATGAGATCAAGCGTCTGAGGATGAAGGACAACTGGGGCACTCAGGTCCCTAAATCTGGGGGTACATCGTCTGCTACTGCCATGGAGACTGAGGAGGAGGCTGAGGCTGAGGATGATGATGACTATGAGCCTTCTGGGGCAGAGCCCTCTTGGGCAAAGAAGCTTAAGCTCAAGATGAAGTAGCTGTTCTGCATGGAGTCTCACGGTCAGTACATGACTCATGTGGCCGAGAAGAAGGCCAGAGGACGTCACAAGGAGCTCATGCGTCAGTTGGGTGCCACCGTTACCAGTGGTTCTGAGGACCAGCTTATTGAGGAGGAGGAGTGGATTCAGCAGCACTGCCTGTGGATAGATTCTGATGCCGAGCAGTTCCCGACAGACGACAGCGGTGAAGACGATCTCGCTGGGATCTAATGTTCGCGACCCTTGCTATCACCTAGAGCCGTAGCAACAATCCCTCTCTTTTTGGTGTCTCGATGCCAAAGGGGGAGAGAGTTTAGGGATTTGTGTCATTGTCTTTGTCTGTTTCGCGAGTGTGTCTTCTTTGTGGTGTGTTTTCTCACCATTTGCTTTGTTTGGTTTTGTGTCAGTGAGACCTAAGTTCCAGACATATGGTGTGAGACGTATGCTACCTTATCTTTAGATTATCATTATCTATGTCTATCTAGTCCTTCGGTATCTTATGAGTTCCTTGCGTATCCTGTTATATACTTTGCTCTCATATTTCCTGCTTAGGTTGTTAGTCTCTAAAATGTAGGGGGAGCGTTGATCCTAGTATATGTGTCGTGCAGTCCAAAGCACTTATCTAGATAGCACACATCTAGGGGGAGCCCATCTACATTTTAGGGTTGTGGGGTTTGCGCATGTCATATGTCTTTTTCCCGTTATGCAAATCCCGTATTGTCATCAATCCACCAAAAGGGGGAGATTGTAAAGGGCATATTTATCCCCAAGATGTTTTGGTGATTGATGACAATGCTTTTGTGGACTAATCGTGTGCGTTAAGTTTTTCAGAGATTCATCCTTTGGCACGAGACGATTCTCTCCCCTCAGTGTTTTGTTCAAGACGGTGTAGCTCTTTCGTTTCTATGTTGGTGGACTAGTTTTGTAGGAGTCTCCGTACTATCAAGAGGGGATCCGCTTTGGTAAGGCTAGGGTGGAATCAACACGTACACATCTTTATCGCACCTGTTGTTCCTTTCCGCTTCAATGGAGTTCCCTTTCCTCTCCTAGCTTGCTCTGACTGGTCCCATCAGTAGTACCGCGGTCCTCAACGATAGTACCGCCGAAGCACATCAAGCGGTAGTACCGCTCCTCAAGTGGTAGTACCGCTTGCTGTCTTCGGCCGTAGTACCGCTGAGGCTCCGGGCTACTACCGCCTCGACTCGAGGCCTCTATTTCTCGTGTCGGGTTGTGCGGTACTAGTTGCGGCAGTAGTGGCGGTAGTACTACCCCAAGCGGTAGTACCGCCCTTACCTCCGCGGCAATACCACTCTGGGCCCAGGTCCTTGCTCCCCTTTTATGCACGGTAGTACCGCTAGGTGGGGACGGTAGTACAGCTTGCTCAGCGGTAGTACCGCCCGTCCAAGCGGTAGTACCGCTCTGTGCGGGGCTGCTTGGGGGAGTAACGGTTGGATTGTTCCCCCCACCATATAAAGGGGTCTTCTTCCCCAAAGTTGACTCACCTCTTCCCCCAAAAGCTCCATTGTTGCTCCAAGCTCCATTTTCGCCCGATCTCTCTCCCTAGCCAATCAAACTTGTTGATTTGCTCGGGATAGATTGAGAAGGCCCCAATCTACACTTCCACCAAGAGAAATTTGATTCCCCCACTAATCCCTAGCGGATCTTGTTACTCTTGGGTGTTTGAGCACCCTAGACGGTTGAGGTCACCTCGGAGCCATAGTCCATTGTGGTGAAGCTTCGTGGTGTCGTTGGGAGCCTCCAATTAAGTTGTGGAGATAGCCCCAACCTTGTTTGTAAAGGTTTGGTCACCGCCTTCAAGGGCACCAATAGTGGAATCACGACATCTCGCATTGTGTGAGGGCGTGAGGAGAATACGGTGGCCCTAGTGGCTTCTTGGGGAGCATTGTGCCTCCACACCGCTCTAACGGAGATGTACTTCCCCTCAAAAGGAAGGAACTTCGGTAACACATCCTCGTCTCCATCGGCTCCACTCTTGGTTATCTCGTGCCTTTACTTGTGCAAGTTTTTTGTGTTGTATCCCTTGCTTGCTTGTGTACTTATTGTTGTTGCATCATATAGGTTGTTCACCTAGTTGCATATTTAGACAACCTACTTTGATGCAAAGTTTAATTTGGTAAAGAAAAGCTAAAAATTGTTAGTTGCCTATTCACCCCCCCTCTAGTCAACTATATCAATCCTTTCACTTCGCCATGTCTTCTGCTAGTTCTGTCCGGTCAGGTCTACGCGGCTGGACAATGGTGGTGTCGCTCATCCCATGTCCTCACTGCCAGTCGACGATGAGGTACCACATTCCGAGCATAGAGGATCACGAGGGCTGGGTGTTCTACAAATGTCCCAATCACTGAGTTGATTTCATTCTTGGCAGCAGTTTTCCCTCTCGGTGTTCAAAGTTACATTTTCACATTTTGCTCTTGTTTGCAGCCTACTGGGTGTGATTTCTGGTTTTGGGAGATGGAATATGTTGCATATCTAGTGGATGCTCATTACTTGGTTGGGAACCAAGTTGTTGATGCCGCTGGAGCAATAGAGGAGAGGAGTTCAATTTGGTTGTATCAAATGTTATGGTTGTCAAGTACAGAAATGTATGAAATGATCTATATTTAATGGAAACATTGTATTTCTATTGTGTTATCTTTTTGAAACGATAATTGTGAAATGAGAAGAATGGCAATAAATGTTGTTTATCATATATTCTATCTGAAAAGGAATAATGTTTCTGAAATGGAAAGAATGGGTAATGCAGTATTGACATTAACAATAAAATGTGTAAGCAATATTGATATCAACAATAAAATGACAAGCATGGGAAGACACGCAAGACAGTTTTCATTACCAAAATATAGATTCTGAAGTGCATCAGCAGTAGCACTACTCAAAATACAATACCATAAGATCTTGAGATGACAAGAAAGAGAAACATAGTGATATTTTACATCGCTAAAACAACACAAACAATCTAATAGCTCATCTAAAGATGTTAAACATGCTTGATATTTGTGGCACATGCCCAGCATCTTCCATGTTTGGAAATGGGCTTTTATGTGCTTGTTTCCTCAGTTGTTCCTTTTTTGCTGCAAGGGCTTATTTCTCTACTTCTTTCTTTGCAGCAAGGGCATGTTTCTCTTCCTGCTACTTTGCTAGAAGTGCTTGTCTGTGTTCTTCCTTATGCGCAGCACTGGCTTTCTTCTCTTCTAGTTTCTTTGCAGTAGCAGCCTCCTTTTGAGCCTTCTTCTCAACAGCTAGTTTCTCCTTCCTCTTAGCAGAAATCTCTCTTTGTCTCTCCAGTACTATCTCTCTTGTTTCTACTATCGCCTGCCTCAGGATTGCCATTGCTTCCTCTTCTGTGTAGCTGCCTCTCTCTTCTTCTCAGCTTCTCTAGCCTTCTTTTCTGCTTTGTCATGCCTTCTTCTAGCAGCCTCTTCTGCTTTCTTCAACTCTTCTTCTATCCTTGCCCCTGTTGGAAATATGCCCTAGAGGCAATAATAAAATGGTTGTTATTATATTTCCTTGTTCATGATAATTGTCTATTGTTCATGCTATAATTGAATTGATCGGAAACCATAATACATGTGTGAATACATAGACCACACCATGTCCCTAGTGGGCCTCTATTTGACTAGCTCGTTGATCAACAGATGGTCATGGTTTCCTGATTATGGACATTGGATGTCATTGATAATGGGATCACATCATTAGGAGAATGATGTGATGGACAAGACCCAATCCTAAGCATATCACAAGATCGTGTAGTTCGTTTGCTAGAGCTTTTCTAATGTCAAGTATCATTTCCTTAGACCATGAGATTGTGCAACTCCCGGATACCATAGGAATGCTTTGGGTGCACCAAACGTCACAACATAACTGGGTGGCTATAAAGGTGCACTACAGGTATCTCTGGAAGTGTCTGTTGGGTTGGCACGAATCGAGACTGGGATTTGTCACTCTGTATGACTGAGAGGTATCTCTAGGCCCACTCGGTAATGCATCATCATAATGAGCTCAATGTGACTAAGTATTTGGTCATGGGATCATGCATTACGGAACGAGTAAAGTGACTTGACGGTAACGAGATTGAACGAGGTATTGGGATATCGACGATCGAATCTTGGGCAAGTAACATACCGATTGACAAAGGGAATTGTATACGGGATTGCTTGAATCCTTGACATCGTGGTTTATCGAATGAGATCATTGTGGAACATGTGGGAGCCAACATGGGTATCCAGATCCCGTTGTTGGTTATTGGCCGAAGAGCTGTCTCGGTCATGTCTGCATAATTTCCGAACCCGTAGGGTCTACACACTTAAGGTTCGATGACGCTAGGGTTATAAGGAAGATTTGTATGTGATTACTGAATGTTGTTCGGAGTCCCGGATGAGATCCCGGACGTCACGAGGAGTTTCGGTATGGTCCGGAGGTTAAGATTTATATATGGGAAGTCATCATACGGTCACCAGAAATATTCGGGGGTATATCGGTATTGTACTGGGACCACCGGAGGGGTTCCGCGGGTCCACCGGGAGGGTCCACCTGCCCCGGAGGGCCTTATAGGCTGTAGGTGGAAGAGAACCAGCCCCAAGTGGGCTGGGGCGCCACCCCCTAGGGCCCATGCACCTAGGGTTGGGGGGAACCCTAAAGGGGGCGCCCCCCTTGGCTTGGGGGGCAAGCCCCCTCCCCCCCTTGGCCGTCGCCCCCCTCTAGATCCCATCTAGAGGGGCCTACTCCCTTCCCCCTTCTCCCTATAAATAGAGGGGTGGAGGGAGGGGTGCAGCACCACATCCAAGGCGCAGCCCCTCCCCTCCCCAACACCTCTCCTCCTCCGCAAGAGCTTGGTGAAGCCCTGCCGGAGAACTGCCACTCCATCACCACCACGCCATCGTGCTGCTACTGGAGCCCTTCTTCCTCAACCTCTCCCTCCTCCTTTCTGGATCAAGGTGTGGGAGACTTCACCGGGCTGCACGTGTGTTGAACATGGAGGTGTCGTTGTTCGGCGCTTAGATCGAAGTCCACCGCGATCTGAATCGCTTTGACTACGACTCCTTCATCCACGTTCTTGCAACGCTTCCGTCTCGCGATCTTCAAGGGTATGAAGATGCACTCCCCTCTCTCTCATTGCTAGTTACTCCATAGATTGATCTTGGTGATGCGTAATTTTTTTTAATTTCTGCAACGATCCCCAACAGTGGCATCATGAGCTAGGTCTATGTGTAGTTCCTATGCACGAGTAGAACACAAGTTTGTTGTGGGCGTCGGTTTTGTCAATTTACTTGCGACTACTAGTCTTATCTTGTTTCGGCGGCATCGTGGGATGAAGCGGCCCGGACCGACCTTACACGTACGCTTACGTGAGACAGGTTCCACCGACTGACGTGCACTAGTTGCATAAGGTGGCTAGCGGGTGTCTGTCTCTCCCACTTTAGTCGGATCGGATTCGATGAAAAGGGTCCTTATGAAGGGTAAATAGCAATTGGCATATCACGTTGTGGTTTTGGCGTAGGTAAGAAACGTTCTTGCTAGAAACCTATAGCAGCCACGTAAAAAGTTGCAACAACAATTAGAGGACGTCTAACTTGTTTTTGCAGCATATGATGTGTGATGTGATATGGCCAAAAGGATGTGATGAATAATATATATGTGATGTATGAGATTGATCATGTTCTTGTAATAGGAATCACAACTTACATGTCGATGAGTATGACAACCGATAGGAGCCATAGGAGTTGTCTTAATTATTGTATGACATGCGTGTCATTGAATAATGCCATGTAATTACTTTACTTTGTTGCTAAACCGTTAGTCATAGTAGTAGAAGTAATCATTGGCGTGACAACTTCATGAAGACACGATGATGGAGATCATGGTGTCATGCCGGTGACGATGATGATCATGGCGCCCCGAAGATGGAGATCAAAATGAGCAAAATGATATTGGCCATATCATGTCACTATTTGATTGCATGTGATGTTTATCATGTTTTACATCTTATTTGCTTAGAACGACGGTAGCATAAATAAGATTATCCCTCATAAAATTTCAAGAAAGTGTTCCCCCTAACTGTGCACCATTGCGAAGGTTCGTTGTTTCGAAGCACCACGTGATGATGGGGTGTGATAGATTCTAACATGCGAATACAACGGGTGTAAGCCAGATTTACACATGCAAAACACTTAGGTTGACTTGACGAGCCTAGCATGTACAGACATGGCCTCGGAACACAAGAGAGCGAAAGGTCGAACATGAGTCGTATAGAAGATACGATCAACATGAAGATGTTCACCGATGATGACTAGTCCGTCTCACGTGATGATCGGACACGGCCTAGTTGACTCGGATCATGTATCACTTAGATGACTAGAGGGATGTCTATCTGAGTGGGAGTTCATTATATAATTTGATTAGATGAACTTAATTATCATGAACTTAGTCTAAAATCTTTGCAATATGTCTTGTAGATCAAATGGCCCATGCTAATGTTGCCCTCTACTTCAATGCGTTCCTAGAGAAAACCAAGCTGAAAGACGATGGTAGCAACTATACGGACTGGGTCCGGAACTTGAGGACCATCCTCATAGCTGCCAAGAAAGCATATGTCCTAGATGCACCACTAGGTGAAGCACCCGTTTTCCCAGCAACTCAAGACATTATGAACGTCTGGCAGTCGCGTAGTGATGATTACTCCCTGGTCCATTGCGGCATGCTCTACAGCTTAGAACCAGGGCTCCAAAAGCGTTTTGAGCAGTGCGGAGCATATGAGATATTCCAAGAGCTGAAAATGGTTTTCCAAGCTCATGCCCGGGTCGAGAGATATGAAGTCTCCGACAAGTTCTACAATTGTAAGATGGAGGAGAATGGTTCTGTCAGTGAGCACATACTTAAAATGTCTGGGTTGCACAACCGCTTATCTCAGCTAGGAGTTAATCTTCCGGATGACTCGGTCATTGACAGAATCCTCCAGTCGCTCCCACCTAGCTACAAGAGCTTTGTGATGAACTACAATATGCAGGGGATGGTGAAAACCATTCCTGAGGTATTTTCAATGCTGAAATCAGTGGAGGTGGAGATCAAAAAGGAACATCAAGTGTTGATGGTCAATAAAACCACTAGTTTCAAGAAAGGCAAGGGTAAGAAGAACTTCAAGAAGGACGGCAAGGGAGTTGCCACGCCTGGTAAGCCAGTTGCCGGGAAGAAGCCAAAACATGGACCCAAACCTGAGACTAAGTGCTTTTATTACAAGGGAAGCGGACACTGGAAGTGGAATTGCCCCAAGTACTTAGTGGACAAGAAGGCCGGCAACACCAAAGGTATATGTGATATACATGTAATTGATGTGTACCTTACCAGCACTCGTAGTAGCTCCTGGGTATTTGATACCGATGCGGTTGCTCATATTTGAGACTCAAAACAGGAGCTGCGGAATAAGCGGAGACTGGCGAAGGATGAGGCGACGATGGGCGTCAGGAATGGTTCCAAGGTCGATGTGATCCCCGTCGGCACGCTACCTGTACATTTACCTACGAGATTAGTTTTAAACCTCAATAACTGTTATTTAGTGCCAGCTTTGAGCATGAACATTGTATCTGGATCTCGTTTAATACGAGATGGCTACTCATTTAAATCCGAGAATAATGGTTGGTCTATTTATATGAGAGATATGTTTTATGGTCATGCCCCGCTGGTCAATGGTTTATTCTTAATGAATCTCGAACGTGATGTTACACATATTCATAGTGTGAATACCAAAAGATGTAAGGTTGATAACAATAGTCCCACATACTTGTGGCACTGCCGCCTTGGCCACATTGGTGTCAAATGCATGAAAAAGCTCCATGCGGATGGACTTTTGGAGTCTCTTGATTACGAATCATTTGACACATGCGAACCATGCCTCATGGGCAAAATGACCAAGACTCCATTCTACGGAACAATGGAGCGAGCAACCAACTTGTTGGAAATCATACATACTGATGTGTGCGGTCCAATGAGCGTTGAGGCTCGCAGAGGATATCGTTATGTTCTTACCCTCACTGATGACTTAAGTAGATATGGGTATGTCTACATGATGAAACACAAGTCTGAGACCTTTGAAAAGTTCAAGGAATTTCAGAATGAGGTAGAGAATCAACGTGACAGAAAAATAAAGTTCTTACGATCAGATTGTGGGGGAGAATATTTGAGTCACGAATTTGGTACGCACTTAAGGAAATGTGGAATTGTTTCACAACTCACGCCGCCTGGAACACCTCAGCGTAGCGGTGTGTCCGAACGTCGTAATCGCACTCTATTGGATATGGTGCGATCTATGATGTCTCTTACCGATTTACCGCTATCATTTTGGGGATACGCTCTAGAGACAGCTACATTCACTTTAAATAGGGCAGCGTCTAAATCCATTGAGACGACACCGTATGAATTATGGTTTGGGAAGAAACCTAAGCTGTCGTTTCTAAAAGTTTGGGGATGCGATGCTTATGTCAAGAAACTTCAACCTGAAAATCTCGAACCCAAGTTGGAAAAATGCGTCTTCATAGGATACCCTAAGGAAACCATTGGGTATACCTTCTACCTCAGATCCGAAGGCAAGATCTTTGTTGCCAAGAATGGGTCCTTTCTGGAGAAAGAGTTTCTCTCGAAAGAAGTAAGTGGGAGGAAAATAGAACTTGATGAAGTACTGCCTCTTGAAGCGGAAAGTAGCGCAGCTCAGGAAGATGTTTCTGTGGTGCCTGCACCGACTAGAGAGGAAGTTAATGATGATGATCAAGATACTTTGGATCAAGTTGCTACTGAACTTCGTAGGTCCACAAGGACACGTTCCACACTAGAATGGTGTGGCAACCCTGTCCCGGAAATCATGTTGTTAGACAACGGTGAACCTTCAAACTATGAAGAAGCGATGGCGGGCCCAGATTCCAACAAATGGCTTGAAGCCATGCAATCCGAGATAGGATCCATGTATGAAAACAAAGTATGGACTTTGACAGACTTGCCCGATGATCGGCGAGCAATAGAAAATAAATGGATCTTTAAGAAGAAGACGGACACGGATGGTAATGTTACCATCTATAAAGCTCAACTTGTTGCTAAGGGTTATCAACAAGTTCAAGGGGTTGGCTACGATGAGACCTTCTCACCCGTAGCGAAGCTGAAGTCCGTCCGAATCATGTTAGCAATTACCGCATTCTACGATTATGAGATATGGCAAATGGACGTCAAAACGACATTCCTTAATGGCTTTCTTAAGGAAGAATTGTATATGATGTAGCCGGAAGGTTTTTTCGATCCTAAGAATGCTAACAAGGTATGCAAGCTCCAGCACTCCATCTATGGGCTGGTGCAAGCATCTCGGAGTTGGAACATTCACTTTGAAATGATCAAAGCGTTTGGGTTTATGCAGACTTATGGAGAAGCCTATGTTTACAAGAAATTGAGTGGGAGCTCTGTAGCATTTCTCATATTATATGTGGATGACGTACTATTGATGGGAAATGATATAGAACTTTTGGAAAGCATAAATGCCTACTTGAATAAGTGTTTTTCAATGAAGGACCTTGGAGAAGCTGCTTACATATTAGGCATCAAGATCTATAGAGATAGATCGAGACGCCTCATAGGTCTTTCACAAAGCACATACCTTGATAAGATATTGAAGAAGTTCAATATGGATCAGTCCAAGAAGGGGTTCTTGCCTGTGTTGCAAGGTGTGAAATTGAGCTCAGCTCAATCCCCGACCACGGCAGAAGATAAAGAAAAGATGAGTGTCATCCCCTATGCCTCGGCCATAGGGTCTATTATGTATGCCATGCTGTGTACTAGACCTGATGTAAACCTTGCCGTAAGTTTGGTAGGAAGGTACCAAAGTAATCCTGGCATGAAACACTGGACAGCGGTCAAGAATATCCTGAAGTACCTGAAAAGGACCAAGAATATGTTTCTCATTTATGGAGGTGACGAAGAGCTCGTCGTAAAGAGTTACATCGATGCTAGCTTCAACATAAATCTGGATGACTCCAAGTCACAAACCGGAAACATGTATATTTTGAATGGTGGGGCAGTAAGCTGGTGCAGTTGCAAGCAAAGCATCGTGGTGGGATCTACATGTGAAGCGGAGTACATGGCAGCCTCGGAGGTAGCGCATGAAGCAATCTGGATGAAGGAGTTCATTACCGACCTAGGAGTTATTCCCAATGCGTCAGGCCCGATGACTCTCTTCTGTGAAAACACTGGAGCTATTGCCCTTGCCAAGTGTTGGAAATATGCCCTAGAGGCAATAATAAATTAGTTATTATTATTATATTTCCTTGTTCATGATAATCGTTTCTTATCCATGCTATAATTGTATTGATAGGAAACTCAGATACATGTGTGGGTACATAGACAACACCATGTCCCTAGTAAGCCTCTAGTTGACTAGCTCGTTGATCAATAGATGGTTACGGTTTCCTGACCATGAACATTGGATGTCGTTGATAACGGGATCACATCATTAGGAGAATGATGTGATGGACAAGACCCAATCCTAAGCCTAGCACAAAGATCGTGTAGTTCGTATGCTAAAGCTTTTCTAATGTCAAGTATCATTTCCTTAGACCATGAGATTGTGCAACTCCCGGATACTGTAGGCATTCTTTGGGTGTACCAAACGTCACAACGTAACTGGGTGGCTATAAAGGTACACTATGGGTATCTCCGAAAGTGTCTGTTGGGTTGGCACGAATCGAGACTGGGATTTGTCACTCTGTGTGATGGAGAGGTATCTCTGGGCCCACTCGGTAGGACATCATCATAATGTGCACAATGTGACCAAGGGGTTGATCACGGGATGATGTGTTACGGAAGGAGTAAAGAGACTTTATGGTAACGAGATTGAACAAGGTATCGGGATACCGACGATCGAATCTCGGGCAAATACAATACCGCTAGACAAAGGGAATTGAATACGGGATTGATTGAATCCTCGACATCGTGGTTCATCCGATGAGATCATCGTGGAACATGTGGGAGCCAACATGGGTATCCAGATCCCGCTGTTGGTTATTGGCCGGAGAGTTGTCTCGGTCATGTCTACGTGTCTCCCGAACCCGTAGGGTCTACACACTTAAGGTTCGATGACGCTAGGGTTATAGGGAATAGATGTACGTGGTTACCGAATGTTGTTCGGAGTCCCAGATGAGATCCCGGACGTCACGAGGAGTTCCGGAATGGTCCGGAGATAAAGATTTATATATGGGAAGTCCTGTTTTGGTCACCGAAAAAGTTTCGGGTGCTATCGGTAATGTACCGGGACCACCGGGAGGGTCCCGGGGGTCCACCAAGTGGGTCCACCGGCCCCAGAGGGCTGCATGGGCAAATTGTAGGAGGAGACCAGCCCCAGGTGGGCTGGTGCACCCCCTCACCAGGGCCCAAGGTGCCTAGGGTTTGGGGGGACCCTAAAAGGGGCGCCCTCCCCTTGCCTTGGGGGGCAAGGCAACCCCCCTGGCCGCCGCCCCCTCCTCAGATTGGATCTGAGGGGGCCGCTCCCCTCTCCCTTGCCCCTATATATATGTGGGGGGTGGAAGGGCAGCCGCACCCAAGTTCTGGCGCAACCCTTCCCCTCTCCCAAGTCCTCCTCCTCTCCTGTGGTGCTTGGCGAAGCCCTGCAGGAGTGCCACGCTCCTCCACCACCACCATGCCGTCGTGCTACTGCTGGACGGAGTCTTCCCCAACCTCTCCCTCTCTCCTTGCTGGATCAAGGCATGGGAGACATCACCGGGCTGCATGTGTGTTGAACACGGAGGTGCCGTCCGTTCGGCACTAGGATCTCCGGTGATTTGGATCACGACGAGTACGACTCCTTCAACCCCATTCACTTGAACGCTTCCGCTTAGCGATCTACAAGGGTATGTAGAAGCACTCTCCTTCCCCTCGTTTCTAGATTACTCCATAGATTGATCTTGGTGACGCGTAGAAAATTTTGAATTTCTGCTATGTTCCCCAATAGTGGCATCATGAGCTAGGTCTATGCGTAGTTTCTATGCACGAGTAGAACACAAGTTGTTGTGGGCGTTGATTTTGTTCAATATGCTTACCGTTACTAGTCCAATCTTGTTTCGACGGTATTGCGGGATGAAGCGGCCCAGACCGACCTTACTCGTACACTTACGTGAGACAGGTTCCACCGACTAACATGCACTTGTTGCATAAGGTGGCTAGCGGGTGCCAGTCTCTCCCACTTTAGTCGGATCGGATTCGATGAAAAGGGTCCTTATGAAGGGTAAATAGCAATTGGCATATCACGTTGTGGTTTTGCGTAGGTAAGAAATGTTCTTGCTAGAAACCCATAGCAGCCATGTAAAACATGCAAACAACAATTAGAGGACGTCTAACTTGTTTTTGCAGGGTATGCTATGTGATGTGATATGGCCAAAAAGTGTGTGATGAATGATATGTGATGTATGAGATTGATCATGTTCTTGTAATTGGAATCATGACTTGCATGTCGATGAGTATGACAACCGGCAGGAGCCATAGGAGTTGTCTTAATTTATTGTATGACCTGCGTGTCATTGAACAACACCATGTAATTACTTTACTTTATTGCTAAACTGTTAGCCATAGTAGTAGAAGTAATAGTTGGCGAGACAACTTCATGGAGACACGATGATGGAGATCATGATGATGGAGATCATGGTGTCATGCCGGTGGCGATGATGATCATGGAGCCCCGAAGATGGAGATCAAAAGGAGCAAAAATGACATTGGCCATATCATGTCACTTTTTGATTGCATGTGATGTTTATCATGTTTATGCATCTTATTTGCTTAGAACGACGGTAGTAATAAGATGATCCCTCATTAAAATTTCAAGAAAGTGTTCCCCCTAACTGTGCACTGTTGCGAAAGTTCGTTGTTTCGAAGCACCACGTGATGATCGGGTGTGATAGATTCTAACGTTCACATACAACGGGTGTAAGCCAGATTTACACACGCGAAACACTTAGGTTGACTTGATGAGCCTAGCATGTACAGACATGGCCTCAGAACACAAGAGACTGAAAGGTCGAGCATGAGTCGTATGGTAGATACGATCAACATAAAGATGTTCACCGATGATGACTAGTTCGTCTCACGTGATGATCGGACACGGCCTAGTTGACTCGGATCATGTAATCACTTAGTTGACTAGAGGGATGTCTATCTGAGTGGGAGTTCATAAGATGAACTTAATTATCCTAAACATAGTCAAAAGATCTTTGCAAATTATGTCGTAAGCTCGTGCTTTAGTTCTACTGTTTAGATATGTTCCTAGAGAAAATATAGTTGAAAGTTGATAGTAGCAATTATGCGGACTAGGTCCGTAAACTGAGGATTGTCCTCGTTGCTACGCAGAAGGCTTATGTCCTCAATGCACCACTCGGTGTGCTGAACCTCGAATGTCGTCTGTGGATGTTGCGAACATCTGACACACACGTTTTGATAACTACGTGATAGTTCGGTAATATTAAACGGTTTAGAGTTGAGGCACCGAAGACGATTTCGAAACGTCACGGAACATATGAGATGTTTCGAGGGCTGAAATTGGGATTTCAGGCTCATGCCCACGTCAAGAGGTATGGGACCTCCGACGAGTTTCTTAGCCTACAAACTAAGGGAGAAAAGCTCAATCGTTGAGCTTGTACTCAGATTGTCTGGGTACAACAATCACTTGAATTGAGTGGGAGTTAATCTTCCAGATGAGATAGTGATGTTTCTCCAAAGTCATTGCACCAAGCTACTAGAGCTTCGTGATGAACTATAAAATATCAGGGATAGATATGATGATCCTTGAAACATTCGCGATGTTTGACACCACGAAAGTAGAAATCAAGAAGGAGCATCAATTATTGATGGTTAGTGAAACCACTGGAACAAGAAGGGCAAGGGCAAGAAGGGATACTTCATGAAACGGAAAATCAGCTACTGCTCTAGTGAAGAAACCCAAGGTTGAACCCAAACCCGAGACTCAGTGCTTCTGTAATAAAGGGAACAACCACTGGAGCAGAATTACCCTAGATACTTGGTAGATGAGAAGGCTGGCAAGGTCGATAGAAGTATATTGGATATACATTATGTTAATGTGTACTTTACTAGTACTCTTAGTAGCACCAGGGTATTAGATACCGGTTCGGTTGCTAAGTGTTAGTAACTCGAAATAAAAGCTACGGAGTAAACGGAGACTAGCTAAAGGTGAGCTGGCGATATGTGTTGGAAGTTTTTCCAAGCTTGATGTGATCAAGCATCGCACGCTCCCTCTACCATCGAGATTGGTGTTAAACCTAAATAATTGTTATTTGGTGTTTGCATTGAGCATAGACATGATTGGATTATGTCTATCGCAATACGGTTATTCATTTAAGGAGAATAATGGTTACTTTGTTTATTTGAATAATACCTTCAATGGTCATGCACCTAAAATGAATGGTTTATTGAATCTCGATCGTAGTGATACACATGTTCATGCCAAAAGATATAAGATAGTAATGATACTACCACCTACTTGTGGCACTACCATGTAAGTCATATTGGTATAAAACGCATGAAGAAGCTCCATGTTGATGGATCTTTGGACTCACTCGTTTTTGAAAATTTTGAGACATGCGAACCATGTCTATTGGTATGTACACATGAAGAAACTCCATGCAGATGGATCGTTTGGACTCACTTGATTTTGAATCACTTGAGACATGCGAATCATACCACATGGGCAAGATGACTTAAAAGCCTCGTTTTCAGTAAGATGGAACAAGAAAGCAACTTGTTGGAAGTAACACATTTTGATGTGTGCAGTCCAATGAGTGCTGAGGCACGCAGTGGATATCATTATGTTCTCACTTCACGGATGATTTGAGTAGATACTGAGTATATTTACTTGATGAAACACAAGTCTGAATTATTGAATGGTTCAAGTAATTTCAGAGTGAAGTTGAAGATCATCGTAACAAGAGGATAAAATGTCTATGATATGATCATAGAGATGAGTATCTGAGTTACGAGCTTTGGCACGCAATTAAGACATTGTGGAAATTGTTTCACAATTAATACCGCCTAGAACACCATAGTGTGATGGTGTGTCCGAACATCATAGTTGCACCCTATTGGATATGGTGCATACCATGATGTCTATTATCCAATTACCACTATCGTTCATGGGTTAGGCATTAGAGACAACCGCATTCACTTTAAATAGGGCACCACATAATTCAGTTGAGATGACATGTATGAACTATGGTTTAGAGAAACCTAAGTTGTCGTTTCTTGAAAGTTTGGGGCTGCGATGCTTATGTGAAAAAGTTTCAGGCTGATAAGCTCGAACCCAAAGTGGATAAATGCATCTTCATCGGACACCCAAAACAGTTGGGTATACCTCCAGTCTCAGTTCCGGAAGCAAAAGGGATTGTTTCTAGAATTAGGTCCTTTCCCGAGGAAAAGTTTCTCTCGAAAGAATTGAGTGGGAGGATGGTGGAGACTTGATGAGGTTATTGAACCGTCACTTCAACTAGTGTGTAGCAGGGCACAGGAAGTTGTTCCTGTGGCGTCTACACCAATTGAAGTAGAAGCTTATGATAGTGATCATGAAGTTTCGGATCAAGTCACTACCGTACCTCATAGGGTGACAAGGATGTGCACTACTTCAGAATGGTACAGTAATCTTGTCTTGAAGGTCATGTTGCTGGACAACAATGAACCTACGAGCTATGGAGAAGCGATGGTGGGCCCATATTCCGACAAATGGTTAGAAGCCATGAAATCTGAGATAGGATCCATGTATCAGAACAAAGCATGGACTTTGATGGACTTTCCCGATGATCGGCAAGCCATTGAGATAAATGGATCTTTAAGAAGAAGACGGACGTGGACGGCAATGTCACAGTCTATGAAGCTTGACTTGTGGCAAAGAGTTCTTCACAAGTTCAAGGAGTTGACTACGATGAGATTTTCTCATCCGTAGCGATGCTTAAGTCCGTTGGAATCATGTTAGCATTAGCTACATTTATGAAATCTGGCAGATGGATGTCAAAACGAGTTTCCTTACCAGTTTTCGTAAGGAAAGGTTGTATGTGATACAATCAGAAAGGTTTTGTCGATCCTAAGGATGCTAAAAGGTATGCTAGCTCCAGCGATCCTTCCATGGACTAGAGCAAGCATCTCGGAGTCAGAATATACAGTTTGATGAGATGATCAAAGATTTTGGGTTTGTACAAAGTTTATGAGAAACTTGTATTTCCAAAGAAGTGAGTGGGAGCACTATAGAATTTCCGATGAGTATATGTTGTTGATATATTGTTGATCAGAAATGATGTAGAGTTTCTGGAAAGCATATAGGGTTATTTGAAAAGTGTTTTTCAAGGGAAAACCTGGATTAAGCTACTTGAACATTGAGCATCAAGATCTATAAGGATAGATCAAAAATGCTTAATGGTACTTTCAAATGAGCATATACCTTGACATGATCTTGAAGGTGTTCAAGATGGATCAGTCAAAGAAGGAGTTCTTTCCTGAGTTGTAAGGTACGAAGTTAAGACTTAAAGCTCGACCACGGCAGAAAAGAGAGAAAGGATGAAGCTCGTCCCCTATGCTTTAGACGTGGGCTCTATAGTATGCTATGATGTGTACCGCACCTGATGTGTGCCTTGCTACATACCTGGCAAGAGGGTACAAAGGTGATCAGGGAGTGGATCACCAGATAGCGGTCAAAATTATCCTTAGAGGATATGTTTCTCGGTTATGGAGGTGATAAAGAGTTCGACGTAAAGAGTTGCATCGATGCAAGCTTTAACACCTATCCGAATGACTCTGAGTAGCAAACCGGATACGTATAGTGGAGCAACCATTTGGAATAGCTCCAAGTGGAGCGTGGAAGCAGCATTTACAATATGACCTAGAGATTTGCGAAGTACATACGGATCTGAATGTTGCAGACCCGTTGACTAAAACCTCTCTCACAAGCAAAACATGATCAAACCCCAGAACTCATTGAGTCTTATCACATGATGATGTGAACTAGTTTAGTGACACTAGTAAACTCTTTGGATGTTGGTCACATGGCGATGTGACCTGTCAGTGTTAATCACATGGCCATGTGAACTAGATTATTGACTCTAGTGCAAGTGGGAGACTGTTGGAAATATGCCCTAGAGGCAATAATAAATTAGTTATTATTATTATATTTCCTTGTTCATGGTAATCGTTTATTATCCATGCTATAATTGTATTGATAGGAAACTCAGATACATGTGTGGGTACATAGACAACACCATGTCCCTAGTAAGCCTCTAGTTGACTAGCTCGTTGATCAATAGATGGTTACGGTTTCCTGACCATGGACATTGGATGTCGTTGATAATGGGATCACATCATTAGGAGAATGATGTGATGGACAAGACCCAATCCTAAGCCTAGCACAAAGATCGTGTAGTTCGTATGCTAAAGCTTTTCTAATGTCAAGTATCATTTCCTTAGACCATGAGATTGTGAAACTCCCGGATACCGTAGGAATGCTTTGGGCGTACCAAACATCACAACGTAACTGGGTGGCTATAAAGGTACACTACGGGTATCTCCGAAAGTGTCTGTTAGGTTGGCACGAATTGAGACTGGGATTTGTCACTCCGTGTGACGGAGAGGCATCTCTGTGCCCACTCGGTAGGACATCATCATAATGTGCACAATGTGACCAAGGGGTTGATCACGGGATGATGTGTTACGGAACGAGTAAAGAGACTTGCCGGTAACGAGATTGAACAAGGTATCGGGATACCGACGATCGAATATCGGGCAAATACAATACCGCTAGACAAAGGGAATTGAATACGGGATTGATTGAATCCTCGACAACATGGTTCATCCGATGAGATCATCATGGAACATGTGGGAGCCAACATGGGTATCCAGATCCCGCTGTTGGTTATTGGCCGGAGAGTTGTCTCGGTCATGTCTACGTGTCTCCCGAACCCGTAGGGTCTACACACTTAAGGTTCGATGACGCTAGGGTTATGGGGAATAGATGTACGTGGTTACCAAATGTTTTTCGGAGTCCCGGATGAGATCCCGGACGTCACGAGGAGTTCCGGAATGGTTCGGAGGTAAAGATTTATATATCGGAAGTCCTGCTTTGGTTACCAGAAAAGTTTCGGGTGCTACCGGTAATGTACCGGGACCACCGGGAGGGTCCCGGGGGTCCACCAAGTGGGGCCACCAGCCCCAGAGGGCTGCATGGGCCAAGTGTAGGCGGGGACCAGCCCCAGGTGGGTTGGTGCGCCCCCACCAGGGCCCAAGGCGCCTAGGGTTTGGGGGAACCCTAAAAGGCCCCCCCCCCATGCCTTGGGGGGCAAGGCAACCCCCCTGGCCGCCGCCCCCTCCTCAGATTGGATCTGAGGGGCCGGCTCCCCTCTCCCTTGCCCCTATATATATGTGGGGGGTGGAAGGGCAGCCGCACCCAAGTTCTGGCGCAGCCCTTCCCCTCTCCCAAGTCCTCCTCCTCTCCCGCGGTGCTTGGCGAAGCCCTGCAGGAGTGCCACGCTCCTCCACCACCACCACGCCGTCGTGCTGCTGCCGGACGGAGTCTTCCCCAACCTCTCCCTCTCTCCTTGCTGGAGCAAGGCACGGGAGACGTCACCGGTCTGCATGTGTGTTGAACGCGGAGGTGCCGTCCGTTCGGCACTAGGATCTCCGGTGATTTGGATCACGACGAGTACGACTCCTTCAACCCCGTTTACTTGAACCCTTCCGCTTAGCGATCTACAAGGGTATGTAGATGCACTCTCCTTCCCCTCGTTGCTAGATTACTCCATAGATTGATCTTGGTGATGCGTAGAAAATTTTGAATTTCTACTATGTTCCCCAACACCAAGGAGCCCAGGTTTCACAAGAAGACAAGACACATCAAGCGTCGCTTCAACTCCATTCATGAAAATGTTCAAGATGGAGACATAGATATTTGTAAAGTGCATACGGATCTGAATGTCGCAGATCCGTTGACTAAACCTCTTCCGCGAGCAAAACATGATCAACACCATAACTCTATGGGTGTTCGATTCATCACAATGTAACTAGATTATTGACTCTAGTGCAAGTGGGAGACTGTTGGAAATATGCCCTAGAGGCAATAATAAGATGGTTGTTATTATATTTCCTTGTTCATGATAATTGTCTATTGTTCATGCTATAATTGTATTGATCGGAAACCATAATACATGTGTGAATACATAGACCACACCATGTCCCTAGTGAGCCTCTAGTTGACTAGCTCGTTGATCAACAGATGGTCATGGTTTCCTGACTATGGACATTGGATGTCATTGATAACGGGATCACAACATTAGGAGAATGATGTGATGGACAAGACCCAATCCTAAGCATAGCACAAAATCGTGTAGTTCGTTTGCTAGAGCTTTTATAATGTCAAGTATCATTTCCTTGGACCATGAGATCGTGCAACTCCCGGATACCGTAGGAATGCTTTTGGTGAACCAAACGTCACAACGTAACTGGGTTGCTATAAAGGTGCACTACAAGTATCTCTGAAAGTGTCTGTTGGGTTGGCACGAATCGAGACTGGGATTTGTCACTCCGTATGACGGAGAGGTATCTCTGGGCCCACTCGGTAATGCATCATCAAAATGAGCTCAATGTGACTAAGTAGTTGGTCACGAGATCATGCATTACGGAACGAGTAAAGTGACTTTCCGGTAACAAGATTGAACGAGGTATTGGGATACCGATGATCGAATCTCGGGCAAGTAAAATTGACAAAGGGAATTGTATACGGGATTTCTTGAATCCTTGACATCGTGGATCATCCGATGAGATCGCCATGGAACATGTGGGAGCCAACATGAGTATCCAGATCCCGCTGTTGGTTATTGGCCGGAGAGCTGTCTCGGTCATGTCTGCATGATTCCCGAACCCGTAGGGTCTACACACTTAAGGTTCGATGACGCTAGGGTTATAAGGAAGATTTGTATGTGATTACCGAATGTTGTTTGGAGTCCCGGATGAGATCCTGGACGTCACGAGGAGTTCTGGAATGGTCCGGAGGTGAAGATTTATATATGGGAAGTCATCAAACGGTCACCAGAAATATTTGGGGGTATACCGGTATTGTACCGGGACGACCGGAGGGGTTCCGGGGGTCCATCGGGAGGGTCCACCTGCCCCGGAGGGCCTTATGGGCTGTAGGTGGAAGAGAACCAGCCCCAAGTGGGCTGGGGCACCCCCCCTAGGGCCCATGTGCCTAGGGTTGGGGGGAACCCTAAAGGGGGCACCCCCCTTGGCTTGGGGGGCAAGCCCCCTCCCCCCTTGGCCGCCGCCCCCCCTTTAGATCCCATCTAGAGGGGCAGGGCCCCCTTCCCCCTTCTCCCTATAAATAGCGGGGTGGAGGGATGGGTGCAGCACCACATCCAAGGCGCAGCCCCTTCCCTCCCCAACACCTCTCCTCCTCCGCAAGAGCTTGGCGAAGCCCTGCCGGAGAACTGCCACTCCATCACCACCACGCTGTCATGCTGCTGCTGGAGCCCTTCTTCCTCAACATCTCCCTCCTCCTTGCTGGATCAAGGTGCGGGAGACATCACCGGGCTGCATGTGTGTTGAACGCGGAGGTGTCGTTGTTTGGCGCTTAGATCGGAGTCCACCGCGATCTGAATCGCTTCGAGTACGACTCCTTCATCCACGTTCTTGCAACGCTTCCGTATCGCGATCTTCAAGGGTATGAAGATGCACTCCCCTCTCGCTCGTTGCTAGTTACTCCATAGATTGATCTTGGTGAGGCGTAGAATTTTTTTAATTTCTGCAATGATCCCCAACAGCCCCTATTATAGCTTGCATCTTGTCTTTGCTGCTTCATGGGCAACATCTTCTTAGGTAGGTCTCCCTGCCTGATTGTGCTAGTGCTTTCTTGGGGCTGGTTCAGCATTGCCTGTGCATTTGTTAAGAAGGTGGATTCTGGGATTGGTGTCGGCTCAAGCACTCTAGGAAATGGCCTTTGTACATACACATGTCAAGTGACAACAAATGGAAAGTAAGTATGTCACTAAAGCATGACTGAATTAGAGCAAGTAATGGTACCTTCACTAAAGCATGACTAAATCAGAGCAAGTAATTACCTGTTGAAGCATGTGATCCACCATAAGATCTTCAACTACTGTACTGGTGCCTTCACTTGTGTTGCCCTGCTGCTCATCAAACAAATAGCTTGTTAGAGTTTGAAATGCAACTTCTAGAGGTTGTGTATAAGACAAGACAGTTACATGGGCTTGTTCTGGAGGTGGCTACTACTCCATAGTACCTTGTGAAGCTTCCAAATTGTCATCGGATTGGGGTGGAGGAGCTTTTGCATTGGGAGGTGGTAGACCAACTTTCATATATTTGCATCCCTTGATGTTGTGGTCAGGCTCACCATAGTAATTGCAGTGCATGATGACACCATGCCTTGACATCTTCCTGCCTCCATTACTACAAATTATCTCTTCTGGTCCCTTCCTTCTACTTTTGCAAGGCATTTTTCCAACATGCTTCTTGTAGTCTGGTGGCTTAATTTCAGGACCATTCATCTTCTCCCACTCAGTGATGTCCTTGCAAGGCTATATGACATTGTTATAAGCCTTCTTGAACATGGACATAGAGTATCATTGATCCACTAAGGTTAGTGGATCTACTCTCTCATCCCCGCAGCATGTTATAACATGTATGCAAGTCACTCCACTTTTTTGCCATCTCATACAGCTGCAGGACTTGGTGTGCCAGTCTACTATGTAATTTGTTCCTCTATCCCCCACTTGAAACACTTCAGCTGCTGATTCATACACATAGCATGTGTTGGCCAACTCTTTCAGCTTCTCAACAAGCTTCTTAATCTTAGGGCACATTTCTCCTTGCATCTTCTCACCCTCACAATGCTTGATGTAGTGCCTTGCAGTCCATTGTTGCTTGATCCTCTCAAACATTGAAAGGATTGGCAATTCTCCTGCCTCTAGAATATATCTGCACAAGCATTGCATCTTAGGTTAACAAGAGAGAGAGGAGAGCATTGCATTCTAAGGTTTCGCGAGTAATGGTGAAAGCATTGGAACTTACTTGTTGAACACCTCACACAAATTGTTGAGCAAAATGTCACACTTAGGTATGTCACTTTGGAAAGCCCTCACCCAAGTGTTTGGTTCTAACTCCTTCAACCAGTTGTATGCACCCTCATTCAGCACCTTCATCTCAACCATGTATAGCCCATACTTAATAAATATTGTGCTCCTAGCTATCTTCCACAATTGGTTCTTCAAAGCATCACCTTTGTACAACTGTTGGAAATTATTCCACATATGCCTAACACAGAACCTATGTTTTGAGTCAGGGAGTACTTTAGTGACTGCATTTATCTGTCCCTATAAAACAAGACAGACCAATACACAAAGTGTTAAACAATGTACTCAAAGTGTTAAACAAGATAGACCAGTACACAATGTGGTTGCATTTACCCTCTGCTCGTCAGACATTACTGTCCATGGGGATGTGTTGATAATAGCAAGATCCCTCTTCAGCCTCTTAAGAAACAAAACCCAGTTAGGCTTGTCCTCCACAACCACAACACCTATTGCTATGGGGAATATGCAATTATTTGGATCTATTCCTACTACAACCAGCAACTGACCTCTCTATCTAGTTTTAATATGGCAGCCATCTATGAAGATCATAGGCCTCCAACCTTGAAGGTAGCCTCTCTTGTATGCATCAAGGCACATGTAGGCTTTATTGAACCTAGATTCATCATATAGTGCAAGAAAAAATGAGCTGCCGAGATTACTTCTCCTTATCTCATTTCCATAATCCCACAACAGCTTGTACTACCCTTCTTCGTCTCCATGAATGATATTCATAGCCAGCCTCCTTGCCCTCTGAAGCTTGGACTTAGTTGGTGTGATGTGGCATTCCTTTTGAACAACCCTTGAGAAGTTTCTCAGATTCATATCATGATCAGCCCTGAAACTCTCAAGGTACTTCTTGGCTAGAAAAGGTGTTGTGAAAGCCTTGCTTTTCCATTTTTTTGCAACAACTATGGTCTTCAACATATCTCTTCACCATGAAACATTTGGTCCTATTGTCATAAGAAGCCCACAAATACCAGGTACAATCATCATCACAGACTGCTCTGACTCTCTTCTTGCCATTCACTGGTAACTTTACATCAACTTTGTTCTTCCAGCTGTATTCCTCAATTGCTTTCTACTACTTCTTGAGGTTGCGTTGATTTTTCCCTTAAAGAGGAAAGGGTGATGCAGCAAAGTAGAGATAAGTATTTCTCTCAGTTAAGAACCAAGGTATCAATCTAGTAGGAGGCACAAGCAAGTCTCCAATATATGCACCTACACAAACTAACAAACACTTGCACACAACGAGAAAAAGGGGTTGTCAATCCCTTCACGGTCACGAACAAGAGTGAGATCTAATAGAGATAGGTATAAAAGATAAAGAAAAAGGCAAACTAAATTAAATATAAATAAATTGCAGCAAGATATTTTTGGTTTTTTTGTTTATATATCTGAAAATATATGATGGAAAATAGATCCCGGGGCCATAGGTTTCACTAGAGGCTTCTCTCTTGAAAGAAAACATACGGTGGGTAAAAAAATTACTATTGAGCAATTGATAGAAAAGCGCAAAGTTATGATGATATCTAAGGCAATGATCATGAATATAGGCATCATGTCTGCAACAAGTAGACTGAATCCTGCCTGCATCTACTACTATTACTCTACACATTGACCGCTATCCAGCATGCATCTGGAGTATTAAGTTCATAAGAACGGAGTAGCGCCTTAAGCAAGATGACATGATGTAGAGGGATAAACTCAAGCAATTTGATATAAACCCCATATTTTTATCCTTGATGGAAACAGTTCAATACGTGCCTCGCTACCCCTACCATGTCACTGGGTGAGGACACCGCAAGATTGAACACAAAACTAAGCACCTCTCCCATTGCAAGAAAAATCAATCTAGTTGGCCAAACTAAACCGATAGTTCGAAGAGAAATACAAAGATATCTTAATCATGCATAAAAGAGTTCAGAGAAGACTCAAATAATATTCATAGATAATCTGATCATAAATCCACAATTCATCGGATCTCAACAAACGCACCGCAAAAGAGTATTACATCGGATATAACTCCAAGAACATTGAGGGAACATTGTATTGAAGATCAAAGAGAGAGACGAAGCCATCTAGCTACTAGCTATGGACCTGTAGGTCTGTGGTAAACTACTCATGCTTCATCAAAAGGGTAGAAAGGTTGATGTAGAGGCCCTCTTATGTTTTTTCTTTTCTCTCTTTTTTTGTTTGGGCTTCTATGGCCTTTTTTTTATTTGGGCTTCTTTGGCCTCTTTTATTTTCATTAAATTCAGAGACTCATCCCAACTTGTGAGGGTATCATAGCTTCCACCATCCTTTCCTCACATGGGACAATGCTCTAATAATGATGATCATCACACTTTTATTTACTTACAATTCAAGAATTACAACTTGATACTAGAACAAAGATATGACAGAACGGTGGAAGTTGCATGGAAATATATCTCGGAATGACTATGCAAATGCCATGATAGGTAGGTATGGTGGCTGTTTTGAGGAAGGATATATGGTGGGTTTAATGCACCGGCAAAAGTTGCGCGGTACTAGAGAGGCTAGCAATGGTGGAAGGGCGAGAGTGCGTATAATCCATGGACTCAACATTAGTCATAAAGAACTCATATACTTATTGCAAAAATTTATTAGCTATAGAAACAAAGTACTACACACATGCTCCTAGGGGAATAGATTGGTAGGAAAAGATCATCGCTCGTCCCCGTCCGCCACTCATAAGGAAGACAATCAAAGAATAAATCATGCTCCGACTTCATCACATAACGGCTCACCATATGTACATGCTACGAGAATCACAAACTTTAACACAAGTATTTCTTCCAATCCACAATTACTCACTAGCATGACTCTAATATAACCATCTTTATATCTCAAAACAAATGCAGGGAATCAAACTTCTCATATATTCAATGCTCTTTATATGAAAGTTTTTATTATATCCCTCTTGGATGCCCACCATATTAGGACTAAATTCATAACCTAAGAAAAATTACCATGTTGTTTAAGACTCTCAAAATAATATAAGTGAAGCATGAGAGTTCAACAATTTCTATAAAATAAAGCCACCGTCGTGCTCTAAAAAGATATAAGTGAAGCATTAGAGCAAACTGCCTAGCTCAAAAGATATAAGTGAAGCACATGGAGTATTCTAATAAATTCACGATTAAAGCGTGTACCTCTCAAATGGTGTGTATAGTAAAGATGATTGTGGCAAAGTAAAAATCAAAGACTCATATCATACAAGACACTCTAAGCAAAACACATATCATGTGGTGAATAAAAATATAGCCTCAAGTAAATTTACCGATGGATTGAAGACGAAACAGGGGATGCCATCCGAGGCATCCCCAAGCTTAGATGCTTGGTTGTCCTTGAATATTACCTTGGGGTGCCTTGGGCATCCCTAAGCTTAGGCTCTTGCGTCTCCTTATTCCATATTCCATCAAATCTTTACCCAAAACTTGAAAACATCACAACACAAAACTCAACAGAAAACTCTTAAGATCTGTTAGTACAATAAAATAAATCACCACTTTAGGTCCTATTGTGAACTCATTCTAAATTTATATTGGTGTAATATCTACTGCATTCCAACTTCTCCATGGTTCATACCCCCCCATACTACCCATAGATTCATCAAAATAAGCAAACAACACATAGAAAAACAGAATTTGTCAAAAACAGAACAGTCTGTAGCAATCTGGAAACTTCATATACTTATGTAACTCCAAAAATTCTGAAACAAATAGGACAATATGGGCAATTTGTATATCAATCTTTTGTAAAAAATGTCAGATCAAAAGTACGCTTCTACGAATTTCTAAAATTCTGGCAATGAGCGCAAAAGTTTCTGTTTTTCAGCAAGATCATATCAAGTATCACCATAGACCATCCCAAAGGTATTACTTGGCTCAAACACCAATTAAAACACCAAAACACAATTGCTACAGAGTTAATAATGTGTATGCACATCAAAACAGAAAATAAAAATATTGGGTTGTCTCCCAACAAGCGCTTTTCTTTAAAGCCTTCTAGCTAGGCATTGATAATCTTAATGATGCTTGATGACCGACAAGTATAGGGAGTCAATCGTAGTCCTTTCGATAAGTAAGAGTGCCGAAACCAACAAGGAGCATAAGGAAATGATAAGCGGTTTTCAGCAAGGTAATGTCTGCAAGCACTGAAATTATAAGTAACGAGTAGTTTCATAGCAAGATAATTTGTAACGAGCAAGTAACAGTAATGGTAACAAAAGTGCAGCAAGTTAGCCCAGTACTTTTGAGGCAAAGGACATGCCAAAATGGTCTCTTATGATAAGCAAAGTGTTCTTGAGGGCACACGGGAATTTCATCTAGTCACTTTCATCATGTTGGTTTGATTTGTGTTCGCTACTTTGATAATTTGATATGTGGGTGGACCGGTGCTTAGGTGCTCTTCTTGCTTGAACAAACCTCCTACTTATGATTAACCCCCTCGTAAGCATCCGCAACTATGGGAAAAGTATTAAGAATAAATTCTAACCATAACATTAAACTTTTGGACCCAAATCAGTCCCTTATGGAATAGCGCATAAACTAGGGTTTAAGCTTCTGTCACTCTCGCAACCCATAATCTAATAACTACTCCACTATGCATTCCCTTAGGCCCAACTATGGTGAAGTGTCATGTAGTCAACGTTCACATGACACCACTAAGGAAATCACAACATACATACCATCAAAATATCGAACACATATAAAATTCACATGATTACTTGCAACAAGATTTCTCCCGTGACCTCAAGAACAAAAATAACTACTCACAAATGATAATCATGCTCAAATCCAGAGGGGTATTAAATACATAATGGATCTGAACATATAATCTTCCACCAAATAAACCATATAGTAATCAACTACAAGATGTAATCAACACTACTAGTCACTCACAAGCACCAACCTATAGTTCCGGTAAAAAGATTGAACACAAGAGATGAACTAGGGTTTGAGAGGAGATGGTTTTGTTGAAGATGTTGACATAGATTGTCCTCCCCAAGATGGGAGAGTTCTTGGTGATGATGATGACGATGATTTCCCCTCTAGGAGGGAAGTTTCCCCGGCGGAATCGCTCCGCGGAGGGCAAAAGTGCTCCTGCCCAAGTTCCGCCTCGAGATGGCTGTGCTCCATCCCGAAAGTCCTCTCCTTATTTTTTCTAGGTCAAAATGACTTATATACGAGAAGATGGGCACCGAAGGTGGGCTGGGCTGAGCACAACCCACCAAGGCGCGCTTGGGGGGCCTAGCGCGCCCTGGTGTCTTGTGCTCACCAGGTGGGCCCCCTCCGATAGTTATTTGCTCCATTATTTCTTATTTATTCCATAAAAATTCCTC
Source organism: Triticum dicoccoides (assembly GCF_002162155.2). Taxonomy (NCBI): domain Eukaryota; kingdom Viridiplantae; phylum Streptophyta; class Magnoliopsida; order Poales; family Poaceae; genus Triticum; species Triticum dicoccoides. Next base: position 101,616,331 of record NC_041393.1, read on the forward strand.
GTGAACTTTCAACTCATTTGGAGTTGTGCAGAATAGGTGGCCTGATGTAGCTTTTTCAGGTTCAGATTTCCAGCTGCCGGAATTCTCCCTCTTTGTGTGAACCTTGCATATTATGAGAGAAAAGCCATTAGAATTACTCCAAAAAGCATTATTATGCATACAAATATTATAAATAACAGTAGGTAAACATGATGCAAAATGGACGTATCAACTCCCCCAACCTTAGACCTCGCTTGTCCTTAAGCGAAAACCAAAATCGAAAAACATGTACACATGCCTAGAGAGAGAAGTGTCGATAAAAACAAAATACGGACATAGAAGCATCATGTAAATTATTATAATAGCAACAAATTTTAACATAAAACTTTTATCGTAGAACTTTTATCATAGACTTGGCATGAACAAGTAACAATTCATCACAACATTGAAGTATAAAGCATAATATCTATTGAAAACCAACAAACTATGTTCTCAGTCAACTTTGCAACTACAATTCCTCATCTTTTCAGTAAGGGTCACGTATCGGAGCCTTTTTGGCAAGTCCACATACTCAACCATCATATAGTCTTCTATGATTGCTAACACTCACCGCATACACATGAGCAAAACATTTCAATCGGACACATAGAAAGATAGGGGCTTATAGTTTTGCCTCCCAACATACTCACCTCGAGGGTGACATCAACAATAATAACTCATGCTACCCATATCCAACTAGATATATGTGCCTAGATCTTTCCTCACCACATGATACTTGCCAAAAGAGAAAAATAAAAAGGAATAGAGAGAAAAACTTTGACTCTTGCATGAAAGTAAATACATAAAAGTAAAAGATAGGCCCTTCGCAAAGGGAAGAAGAGGTTTCCATGCGCTTTTTGTTTGTATGCTCAATCCCTTAGTGCAAAAGAATGTCATGTTATATTGCCCCTTATGATAGCAACCTTTATTATGCAGTTTGTCGCTTTTATTCTTTGCCATCGCAAGTTCGTACAACGCTCAATTTTCTCTTACACTAAATGATCTAACACTTATAGAAGCAATATTTATTGCCTTGTTGCACCGATGACAACTTACTTGAAGGATCTTACTAAATCCTTAGGTAGGTATGGTGGACTCTTGAAAATAAGATTTGGGTTTAAGGGTTTTTGGATGCACAAGTAGTATCTCTACTTGGCGCGGAGTTTTTGGCTAGCGAAGATGGGGGGCAAGCACCACATGTTGAAGGATCTATGACAATATAAATTCTATGTGAATATGAACAAACATAAATCATTACATTGTCTTCCTTGTTCAACTCAATAATTTTGGTATATAATATTTTGATGGGGGCTCACAATCACAAAAGATTTCCAAGATAGTGTATTTGCATGTGAATCTTCTCTTCCCTTATTAATTCTTTCATGAATTACATCATTGACCAATTCTATGTTTGTCAATCTCCAATAAAATTTTCTACTTATACTTTTCCTTATATGGTGTCATTACTTACCATAAGATTAGCATATGATCTTTTTCATTTATTTCCTTTCTTTTTATTGAAACATGAAAGTAAAGAAAGCAAAACTTAAACTAAGCTTTATTATATATATCTCACATACGATTACAAGGATAGATCACTAACAACCTTTCAAAAGAAAGGATCGAACTAAACTTTTATTCATCTAAAGCAAAAGATAACTATGGATCGAACTAAGGTAAATAAAGGTAAAAGATAGTGGAGGTGATACCATACTGGGGCACCTCCCCCAAGCTTGGCACAAGCCAAGGGGAGTGCCCATACCCGATACTCAATTTTCTTTGGGTGATGAAGAAGGAGGTGGTGGTGATGAAGTGGAGGGCTTATCCTTCTTCTCCTCTTCCAACTTACGTCGGAGAGTAAAATTGTCTATCCTCAACTCATCGTTCTCCATCTCGAGCTTTATTATCCTCTTGCATAATGCCTCCATGCTTTCGTTTTTGAAACGAGGAGGGACTGGTTCGTCTTCATCTTCCTCCGAAGTCCAGCTATAGTTCTCCACATCCCCATAAACCTTGGGGTTTGTGATATAATCAGAACATAGCTCTCACCCTCCGAGTCCTGGGATGACATATTTTCAGATATGTCTGGAAAACAACAAGGAAAAGTAAATAGAAGACTTCTCCGCGATAGGGTGTTCAATGGGTTCGGCGATATATAAAGATTTTTTTATCTTGGGAAACAAGCAAATGGAAGAAAAACGGAGTCCGGAAGGTACCCGAGGTGGGCACAACCCACCTGGGCGTGCCTGGCAAGCCAGGCGCGCCCTGGTGTCTTGTGCCCACTAGGGGCGCCTTCCTGGTTGTTTCTTATTTTCCTAATTTTTTTTATATTCCCAAACGGAGAGAAAATATTTTTGCAGATTTGTCAGAGTTCGTTTACTTACTGTATCACGTACCTCCCCTTTTTCACGGTTCTGGACTGTTCCAGAAGGTTTATTTTATGTGTTCCTTCGGTGTCATAGTTTGGATAATATTGCTTTCAACATTAATGGGCGTACCTGAGATATAATGTTTTAGTCGTTGCCCATTAACAACCTTCGGGTTAGTACCTTCGGCATTATTTATTTTGATAGCTCCAGATTGATAAACCTCCTTGATAACATAGCGGCCTTCCCATTTGGATAGGAGTTTTTCTGCAAAGAATCTGAAACGAGAGTTGTACAAAAGAACATATTCTCCAACCTTGAACTCACGCTTTTGGATTCTTTTGTCATGCCATCTTTTAAATTTTCCTTTAAATAACTTGGCATTTTCATAAGCTTGGGTTCTCCATTCATCTAATGAGCTAATATCAAATAACCTCTTTTCACCAGCAAATTTGAAATCATAGTTGAGTTCTTTAATTTCCCTATAGGCTTTATGTTCTAACTCAAGAGGCAAATGGCAAGCTTTTCCGTAAACCATTTTATAGGGAGACATACCCATAGGATTTCTATATGTTGTTCTATAAGCCCAAAGTGCATCATCTAATTTCTTAGTCCAATTCTTCCGGGACCTATTGACAGTGTTTTGTAAAATTAATTTTATTTCTCTATTGCTAAGTTCAACCTGACCACTATACTGATGTAGCGATCCGACCTCAAACGGTCAAGTCTTTGTGCCCAGTGTCATCCCTGGATCAGTAATGCTGACACGCTTAGTACTTGAAGGATTTAAAACAGAGTAGCAATCACACACTTATTACATCGAATGTCTCAAAAGAGAACTTATTACAATAATATGGCTTAAGGCCATCTAAAGCGATAACAACGGAAGGCTTGGAAGATAAAGTGAGTCCATCAACTCCAACGGCATAGCTGAGCTGCACGGCAACGACCTAACGAACCTTACTCCTCGTCTGAAAAGTCTGCAACATAATACGTTGTAGCCCAAAAACGGGTCAGCACATGGAATATGCTGGCAATATAACACAGTAGAATAGAAACAGAATAATGCTATCACTACATGCATATATGGCTGGTGGAAAGCTCTAGGGTTATAGTTTTGCGGAAAGCAAATTTTTCCCTACAACAAAGGAATGAATTTTAATTTAACTATCATGGTGGTTGATAAAACATTGAGAAGGTAACCCCTCCTCAATCCCAATTAAAGTTGTTAACAACCCAACAATATTAATTAAGAGTGTTGAGATACATGTGAATACTCAAGTACTAGATACTCAAATTGTTCATAATCGGGGACACGGCTAACCATGATTAGTTTGTACACTCTGCAGAGGTTTGCGCACTTTTCCCCACAAGACTCGATCGCCTCCGTTGGATTTCTCGCACTACATGGTGTTTGAGAAACGGATGACCGAGACACAGTCTTTCAGAAACATTAACTCTCTACTCCGGGTAGACCATACCAAACCTACAAAACCCACTACCTGCTGATCTACCTCTTCAAGAGCTTCACGTAACTTACTCAACTATGCTAGAGCCCATAATAGCTTGTGGCTGCACACGGAAGTTTCTAGCATGAATAATCTCAGTTCCCTTTGAGCCTGGGTGGCGGTCCATAGGAAGATCACACGGTAACCCCGGGATTTCCAAAAAAAAAATAGGCAGTCACTGGAATACCCCAGGTGCCTCAATCCACCCAGATGTTTATTTAAGTTGCCACCTTAAGTAAACCTTTAATTAAAATCTCACATCTGTCATGGAAAATCACTCAAACCCAATCCACGTCTACGAGCATAGCATGGCAATATAAGCAACGCGTAAAAGTAACTCCCAAGGGTTTGATAATAAACAGGACAATATGTTCTACCTGATCAACTACTTCCCAACCCACAAGTTAAAGACATCCTAATCATGCAATGTTTGAGGATTGAACTAATGCAATGAAAACTGGGTATGGAAAGAGTATGATCAATGTGTTACTTGCCTTGCTGACAATCCGTGAATCCTAGAGACTCGTAGTAACACGCTTCGCACTCCGGGAATTCTATCGCAAACAAACAATAACACACATAAGCAAACTAGCTAAGATGCGCAAACAAAACTCCAAATAAAAGAGATTGACCAGAAAGTTCAACTTAAGAACTCCGGTTTGCAAAAAGAATCAAATCAAACGGAGCAATGAAACTCAAACGGCGAAAGAAACAAAATCCGTTTACTAATCTGGACTAAGGTCAAATTTTACAGTACCAAAACTTAGTTTAAGTTGGTTAAACAGAAAGAGGGTCTCGAGACGAAACTCTGGCGTTTGAATTGCCTGATTCCGATAAACGAGCGAAAAGTTATACTAGTTCAAACATCGGATCAGAAATCGCGATCAGAAAAATCGCGGAATAATATGATAAAAGCAAAGTGACGAATAGATTAACGAACGAACGTTCGTTAACTGAAACACAACGAAAAACACGTTCGTTAAAACGAACGGACGAGCGAACGCTCGCTAAATAAATAAACCGGAGAAATAAACCGATCTATAAAACAACGCAACTAGGGTTTCGAGAAAAAATAAATCGAGCGGTTTTAAATAAACAGCGGTCTCGGATTCCGGCGGATACCTCCGCCGAGGGGGTGGCATAGGGCGGCGGGGCTCCGGCGGGCGGCGGCGGCGGTGGCGGCTGCGGCGACGGGCAGCGGTGGCGGCGGCGGCTCGGGCTTCGGCGGTGGAGTTCGAGCCGGACTCCGGCTGCGGCGGCGCGCGGGAGGAAGGCGGCGGCGCGGCTTGGGCCGGCCTGGCCTGGCTGGGCTGCGGCCCAGTCGGGTGCGGGCGCGCGCATTTTTTTAAATAGTTCCGCCGACGGAAAAATTCCTATAAAATAAAATAAAAATCTAAAAATGCCAAAACAAATTTTCACCATCTAAATAAAATATTTAGAACGAGATGACATTTTCTTGGCCCTAAAATGAAATTTTGGAAACGTGCATATTTTTCTAATGCAAATAAAATCCAAATAAACTCAAATAAATCTAACAAATGATTTTAATATTTTCCTCCAATATTTCAATTGTTTTGGAGAAGTCATATTATCTCCTCTCATATACTTTATAAGAAATATGTTTTTGGAGAGAAAAATAATTAAAATCGAAATCCTCGTTTCACTATTTGATAGAAACCAAATATGAAAACCGGGAAATCCCCAACTCTCTCCGAGGGTCCTTGAGTTGCTTAAGATTTTCGAGGATTTTCGGATCGGAAACACAATAAAATATGATATGCATGGATGATCTATGTATAACATTCCAAATTGAAAATTTGGGATGTTACAAACCTACCCCCTTAAGATGAATCTCGCCCTCGAGATTCGGGTTGGTCAGAAAATAGGTGTGGGTTGTCCTTGCGAAGATCATCCTCTCGTTCCCAGGTGGCTTCATCTTCGGTATGGTGGCTCCACTGAACCTTGCAAAATTTGATAACCTTGCTGCGAGTGACTCGGCTGGCAAACTCAAGAATCTTCACTGGTTTCTCCTCATACGTCAAATCACTGTCCAGCTGAATTGCCTCCAAAGGTACGGTATCTCTTAAAGGTATATCGGCCATCTCAGCATGACACTTCTTCAGCTGTGAGACGTGGAACACATCGTGAACTCCTGACAATCCTTCAGGTAATTCTAGCTTGTAGGAAACTTCTCCCATCCTTTCCAAAACAGGGTAAGGTCCTACAAACTCGGGGCTAACTTTCCCTTAACTCTGAATCGTTTCACCCCTCGCAAGGGTGATACTCGTAGATATGCTCTATCTCCAATTTCATAAGTTACCTCCTTGCGTTTCGAGTCTGCATAACTTTTCTGTCTGGACTGAGCTATCTTCAGTCTATCACGAATCAACTTAACCTTCTCCTCAGACTCTTTGATCAAGTCTGGTCCAAACAACTATCGGTCTCCTACCTCGTCCCACATCAATGGTGTTCTGCACCTACGTCCATACAAAGCTTCGAACGGTGTCATCTTCAAACTGGCTTGGTAGCTATTGTTGTATGAGAATTCAGCATAGGGCAAATTGTCATCCCAACTAGATCCATAGTCTAGCGCACAAGCCCTCAACATATCCTCCAGTATCTGGTTGACTCTCTCGGTCTGTCCATCTGTGTGCGGGTGGAATGTTGTACTAAACTCCAATCTTGTACCCAGGGTCTGGTGTAATTGATGCCAAAACTTTGAAGTAAACTGTGTCCCTCTATCTGATACGATGCTCCTCGGAACTCCATGCAAGCATACGATCTTGGACATATATATTTTGGCCAACTTTGCGCTTGTATAAGTCGTTTTCACTGGAATAAAATGAGCCACTTTGGTCAAACGATCCACTATTACCCATATTGAGTCATATCCTGCTTTTGTCCTGGGTAGTTCGGTGATAAAGTCCATGCCAAGTTTATCCCACTTCCATTCGGGTATCGGCATTGGCTGCAATAGTCCTGCTGGCTTCTGATGCTCTGCCTTCACTCTTTGACATACATCACATACGGCTACATACTTAGCAATATCCTTCTTCATACCAGTCCACCAGAAACGTTCCTTTAAATCCAAGTACATCTTGGTGTTTCCGGGGTGTATTGAGTATGGTGAGTCTTGAGCCTCCTGAAGTATTAACTTCCTGATTTCCGGGTCATTGGGCACATAAATTCGGTCCTCAAACCATAAGGTATCGTACTCATCCTCGCGAAAACCTTTGGCCTTTCCTTCGCTCATCTTCTCCTTTATTTCCGCAATCTCTCTGTCTTCCTTCCGAGCTTCTCGAATTTTGCTTAACAAGGTCGACTGGACCTCCATTGTTGGAATGAAACCTCGTGGAACAATCTCCAATCGAAGTTCCATGATATCCTCGGCTAACTCCTTTGGCAATACCCTACTTTCAAGTATGTTAGCATAACTCTTCTGGCTTAAAGCGTCTGCTACAACATTGGCCTTCCCTGGATGATAGTGTAGCTTCATATCATAATCCTTTATAAGTTCCAACCATCTTCTCTGCCTGAGGTTCAGCTCCTTTTGGGTGAAGATATATTTCAAACTCTTGTGGCCCGTGTACACATCACAACGGTTCCCAATAAGGTAATGTCTCCAAGTTTTTAATGCATGCACCACTGCTGCTAACTCCAAATCATGGGTGGCATAGTTCAATTCGTTGGGCTTTAATTGTCGTGATGCATACGATACAACTTTTCAGTTCTACATAAGCACACATCCCAGTCCCAAGCGTGAGGAGTCGCAATATACTTGAAACTCCTTATGTATATCTGGCAATGTTATTACTGGGGCTGTAGTCAAAGTTTCTTCAACTACTGGAAACTTGTCTCGCAATATTCCGTCCATATAAACTTATTGTCCTTCTTCAATAGTTCAGTCATTGGTTTTGCCAGCTTGGAAAAATTCTCAATGAATCTCCGATAATATCCCGCGAGTCCAAGGAAACTGCGGATCTCGCCAACTGAAGTGGGTGTCAACCATTCAGTGACTAACTAAACCTTGCTGGGGTCCACTGCTATACCTTCTCCTGATATAACATGCCCAAGAAATCCAACCTCCTTCAACCAAAATTCGCACTTGCTGAATTTGGCGTATAACTGGTGTTCTCTGAGTTTCTCGAGAACTAACCGCAAATGCTCCTTGTGCTCCTCTTCATTCTTCGAGTATACCATAATATCATCGATAAACACTACTACAAACTTGTCCAAATACTCCATGAACACTTTGTTCATCATACTCATAAAATAGGCAGGGGCGTTTGTCAGTCCAAACGACATGACCGTATACTCGTATAATCCATACCACGTAGTAAACGCTGTTTTTGGTATATCCTTCTCTCGGATCTTCAACTGATGGTATCCTGATCGCAGATCAATCTTCGAAAACACCTTAGCTCCTTGCAGTTGATCAAACAGATCATTGATCATCGGTAGTGGATACTTGTTCTTAATGGTTACTTCGTTCAAGGCTCAATAATCAACAACCATCCTTAGGGATTTATCCTTCTTTTCTACCAAAAGTACGGGAGCTCCCCAAGGTGATGAACTCCTTCGAATATAACCTTTCTCCAACAACTCCTTGATCTGCTTCTTAATTTCCTCCAGATCATTTGCGGGCATCCGATAGGGTCTCTTGGATATTGGCCCTGTACCTGGCAATAACTCTATCAAAAACTCAATGTCTTTATCCGGTGGCATGCCGGGTAACTCTTCTGGGAAAACATCCGGATAATCCTTTACTACAGGTACTTCCTCCTGAACAACTCCCGTGAGGGCATTTACTTGGGTCCTCCTAGGAACATGCCTAGATACATACTTAATCCTTTTTCCCTCCGGGGTGGTGAGATAAATTGACTTACTAGCACAGTTAATACTTCCTCCATACTTTGACATCCAGTCCATACCTAATATCACATCCAATCCTTGTGACTCCAAGATAATTAGGTCAGATGGAAAAACATGCATCCCAATGGTTAGGGGTATCTGGTTGCACCATCGGCTGGCCATATACTCTGCTCCAGGCGAGCTTACTAACAGAGGGGTTCTAAGGGTTTGGGTTGGCAGGTTAAACTTATCCACGAATCCCCTTGATATGTATGAATGCGATGCACCAGTATCAAAAAGAATATGGGCGGTAAATGACTTAACTAAAAACTTATCTATTACCGCGTCCGGCTGTTCTTCAACCTCCTCCTTAACGTGGTTCACTTGTCCTTTATTGAATGGATTAGGCTTCTTCCCAGCGCTCCCGTTTCCGTTTCCATTTCTTCCTTCAGGACAATCATTGGCATAGTGCCCGGTCTTCCCGCACTTATAACAAGTAACTTGACTTAGGTCTCTCTTGGCGGGTGTGGCTGGGTTGGAGCGGTTATTGTTTGCCCCATTCCCATTTCCGTTCTTAGTGCCACTGTGATTATGCGATCCTCCTCCAAGGTGGTTATGACCTTCGTGGTTATGAACGAGTCCTCCCGAATTCAGGGTTAAGCGAGGCTTCTGCTGAGCTCCTGAATTGTACTTCCCTTGTCCATACTTCCTCTTACGGCTCTCAATCTGCTGATGTTTCCCTTCAATCATAAGAGCTTTATCTACCAACTCCTGGTAGTTTTTGAAGGTTGCCACCATCAACTGCATGCTCATCTCATCATTCAACCCTTCCATAAACTTCTCCTGCTTTCCGGCATCTGTGGCCACATCATCAGGGGCATAGCGTGATAATTTGCTAAAATCATCAACGTATTGGCCAACCGTACGGTTCCCCTGACGTAAGTTGCAAAACTCCCACTTCTTCATCTGCATAGCTCCAGTGGAAACATGGGCAGTTCGAAAGGCCTATTGAAACTGAGCCCATGTGACAGTGTCGACAGTGTAGGTGGTGGTGAAATTCTCCCACCATGCGGCTGCAGGTCCATCCAGTTGGTGTGCGGCAAAGCGCACCTTCTCCGCATCCGTGCAACCTGCGGTGGTTAACTCCCTTCCGATACGGTGTAGCCAATCATCTGCAACTATTGGCTCGGTGCTACTGGAGAACAGCGGCGGCTGTAATCTTAGAAAACGGGCGGGTTGTTGTGGTTGTTGTTATTGTTGTTTTTGCCTTGGTTCTGAACTAGCAATTGCATCAAAGCATTCTGCTGCTGGATCAACTGGGTGAGCTCCGGTGGGAAGGCAAAACAGGTGTCACATCTCGGAGGCATCTGAGGGGTTTTTAGATGGAAGAGATTAGAATAGAGAAAAAGGTCTACTGAGGAAGCACTACCCATATGCACATGACACAAACACAATCATTTCACTCAATCAATCAAACAAGGGCATACATCGGTCTAAAACTATCGCAAAAGTGCTCAACTACTACCTGATACTTGGGGGAATACTAATATTGTATGGTGGTCATCTAGAAATTTTGATCGGTGGAAGATTCCATGATGTCTGCTCCAGCTTCGTCTTCATAGTCATCATTGCTTGGATCGGAATCGGTGTCGTCAATGATGATGTAGTTGTCTGGGCAGGTGGGGTCGTTGTCTTCGTCTCCTGGGGCTGTTCCTCCCATGAATATCCCGATCTTATTAACCAGGTCGTCATTCTTCTCCAGTAGTGTCTTGATTTCCTCCTCATATCCATCACGTGTGAACTTGAGTTCTTCTTCCAGCTCGAGGATCCTAGTCTTCGCCTTCTTCAATTCCATCATGTCGGCACACATCTGATTCTCCTGGCGTCGAATGTGTTGGTTTAGCTCTTGGATAAAAGCTGCGACTGATCTATCCTTCCTGGTGCTGATCATCTCCCAGTGCTCATCTCGGCGCCCACATATCTGATAGGTAGTGTCCTTAAGCTCCCTGTTGTATACTTCTCCAATGCGTCCCATGGTAATGTGGGCTGCCATGCTCTTACCTAGACTCCAGGTTGGTGCTTCGAAAGAAAATTCTATGGGTTTTGAAGTTGGCGAGAACGTTCTTCCTAGAACTTGTACTTGAATCATCCAGCACTCCTCTTCCGGTAAGGTGGCGTTGTATGTCCCGGCGAAACTAGGTATCCCAATGTTCAAGTACCTAGTGACTTCCTTTAGGTGGCGTCCAAAAGGTGTGTCCTCATCCGGTTGCGCGAACTTGTTCTTCTTCTCCGTCATCCTAAGGAGTGAAAAAGGGAGAGAAGTCAGAAATGAGTAGAGAAGAGTGACCTATGGTTTATCTTAGTGGTCGTGTCCTACACTCAGCGTGTGCTCTGATACCATCTTGTAGCGACCCGACCTCAAACGGTCAAGTATCTATGCCCCAGTGTCATCCCTGGATCAGTAATGCTGACACGCACAGTACTTGAAGGATTTATAACATAGTAGCAATCACACACTTATTACATTGAATGTCTTAAAAGAGAACTTATTACAATAATATGGCTTAAGGCCATCTAAAGCGATAATAGCGGAAGGCTTGGAAGATAAAGTGAGTCCATCAACTCCAACGGCATAGCTGAGCTGCACGGCAATGACCTAACAAACCTTACTCCTCGTCTGAAAAGTCTGCAAGATAATACGTTGCAACCTGAAAATGGGTCAGCACATGGAATATGCTGGCAATATAACACAGTAGAATAGAAACAGAATAATGCTATCACTACATGCATATATGGCTGGTGGAAAGCTCTAGGGTTATAGTTTTGCGGAAAGCAAATTTTTCCCTACAACAAAGGAATGGATTTTAATTTAACTATCATGGTGGTTGATAAAACATTGAGAAGGTAACCCCTCCTCAATCCCAATTAAAGTTGTTAACAACCCAACAATATTAATTAAGAGTGTTGAGATACATGTGAATACTCAAGTACTAGATACTCAAATTGTCCATAACCAGGGACACGGCTAACCATGATTAGTTTGTACACTCTGCAGAGGTTTGTGCACTTTTCCCCACAAGACTCGATCGCCTCCGTTGGATTTCTCGCACTACATGGTGTTTGAGAAACGGATGACCGAGACATAGTCTTTTAGAAACATTAACTCTCTACTCCGGGTAGACCATACCAAACCTACAAAACCCACTACCTGCTGATCTACCTCTTCAAGAGCTTCACGTAACTTACTCAACTGTGCTAGAGCCCATAATAGCTTGTGGCTACACACAGAAGTTTCTAGCATGAATAATCTCAGTTCCCTTTGAGCCTGGGTGGCGGTCCATAGGAAGATCACGCGGTAACCCCGGGATTTCCAAAAAAAAACAGGCAGTCACTGGAATACCCCAGGTGCCTCAATCCACCCAGATGTGTATTTAAGTTGCCACCTTAAGTAAACCTTTAATTAAAATCTCACATCTATCATGGAAAATCACTCAAACCCAATCCACGTCTACGAGCATAGCATGGCAATATAAGCAACGCGTAAAAGTAACTCCCAAGGGTTTGATAATAAATAGGACAATATGTTCTACCTGATCAACTACTTCCCAACCCACAAGTTAAAGACATCCTAATCATGCAATGTTTGAGGATTGAACTAATGCAATGAAAACTGGGTATGGAAAGAGTATGATCAATGTGTTACTTGCATTGCTGACGATCCGTGAATCCTAGAGACTCGTAGTAACACGCTTCGCACTCCGGGAATTCTATCGCAAACAAACAATAACACACATAAGCAAACTAGCTAATATGCGCAAACAAAACTCCAAATAAAAGAGATTGACTAGAAATTTCAAGTTAAGAACTCCGGTTTGCAAAAAGAATCAAATCAAACGGAGCAACGAAACTCAAACGACGAAAGAAACAAAATCTGTTTACTAATCTGGACTAAGGTCAAATTTTACAGTACCAAAACTTAGTTTAAGTTGGTTAAACAGAAAGAGGGTCTCGAGACGAAACTCTAGGCATTTGAATCGCCTGATTCTGATAAACGAGCGAAAAGTTATACTAGTTCAAACATCGGATCAGAAATCGCGATCAGAAAAATCGCGGAATAATCTGATAAAAGCAAAGCGACGAATAGATTAACGAACGAACGTTCGTTAACTGAAACTAAACGAAGAACACGTTCATTAAAACCAACGGACGAGCGAACACTCGCTAAATAAATAAACCGGAGAAATAAACCGATCTATAAAAAACGCAACTAAGGTTTCGAGAAAAAAAATAAACCGAGCGTTTTTTTTAAAAAAAACCGGCGGTCTCGGATTCCGGCGGATACCTCCGGCGAGGGGGGTGGCGTGGGGCAGCGGGGCTCCAGCAGGCGGAGGTGGCGGCGGTGGAAAGCTGCGGCGACGGGCGACGGCGGC